>NC_139941.1:32331229-32788729 GCF_963454915.1 Gymnoscopelus microlampas
TCGTTAAGGCTATATATATATATTATTTCTTTATATATGTGTTGACAAATGTTGGGTACATACATATTTCATTTGAGGTTTGGCACTATTGTAATTGATTTAGCATGAAGAATAAGTTATTCTAATGACACACACAAGCTTTGGTTCCGTGTAAGTCTGCCTCCGAGGAGACTTGAGAAAGATCGGACCTCCATAAAAAATCACTGACAAAGAATTATTGATGAATCAGACTCGGAACGTGGGAAGTTGCGTAAATTCCTTTACGTTCAAAATATGGGCATAAACAACTTAGTGAATCAGGCCCAATTGTGTTTTCCCACAAATATAGATCATCACCCAATAACCACAGGCAGACAGACCAAGTAGGCTATAGACCTGTGGGGGACCCTGGTCAACGAAATATATAGGCGGTATGTAAGTAAGTGAGCAGCATCACTTGCTGTTCAGCATGCATGCAGCATGCAGTGCCACTTTAGCAGCACTGATTGGTCAGCTCCCATATAATCCCTTGGGAAGAAGATATGGCTGCTGACCAATCAGGACAAGTTTATAACTTGCTTGGTCCATTTATCACTCTCCTCACCCAAGGCAAATAAAGGCTGGGTATGTAATACATATGTTTTTGATATGTCGTCTGCTCCTCAACGCCTGTCCCCATCCTAAACCCCTTAACTGCCAGCAAATTCATCACTGCTTTTGTTTGTTTGTTGTTTGTAACTGCCCCAGGTCCTCACCATTCCATTGACGATCAGCCCACTTATTTCAACAAAACCTGCTAGGCAACTTTAGACCTTGTGGGCCCCTTTCAAAACCCAGACTAAGTTGCCCAATAGAGTTTCACCCTGGTTAAATGACCAAACTAGACCTGAGCAAACTAGAGAAAACGGAAATGGAAATCCCCCAAATGACACGTCTGTTTAGGGATGCAACTCGCAAGAGCCAAATATCTGTCCACCCTGATCTCTTACGATCATCTTTCGTTGATTCTCTTGTAAAGCACTTTGTAACACAGTTTTGAAAGGTGCTATATAAACAAAGTGTACTATTATTATTATTATAAAAGGTATTACATCATGCTAACTTTGGTTCTATACTCTCTGTTTGCCAGGGGCTTGCTGTATGGGGTGAACGCAGGACCCCAGGAATCGCCCCAACGGCGACAACTCTTAGCACTCTTGGCCTCCTCTGCCAAGGCTCTCTCCCTCCAGAGGCATGCTGTTGTGGGACCCAATGGTCACCAGGTACCACTGTTCACCTCAGTGGACGCCCAGGGACTAGTGGGGGCCGATGGTAGGTTCTATCTACTGGATCTGTTCAGGACTCTCCCAGCTGATGCCAACTACTGCACTGACGTACCACAAGATGATGAACAACCCCTCCGAGAGGCAGAGGGGGAAGACACGGAAAAGTCCAGCGGGGGTATAGAGGAGGGCTGGCCAGTGAATTACCACACAGACACTGGTCTGCCTAAGAGCTTTCCTCACGGCCTCTGCAGACTGAGGCCAGAACTGCTGCAAGACTTCATCCAGCACAAGTAATTGCTGTACTCATTTAGACCTGAGGCCAATTCTACAAATGCCTTTTAAATCAGTAGTTCTCACACATTTTTCAAAACCTTTCAAAAATAGCAGATGTACAAGCGCTGTGAGCTTGTATAGCTGCTATTTTTGAATAGCCAACATTAAAATCTAAAATGTGTTTTAATGGGTTAAGATCTGACATAAACCCTGTTTGTCTTTCCTCTTCTTTTTTTCTTTTCTTTTTTTTTTACATTGTTCTTTACTGTTTTCAGACATACACAGTTCACTGAACGCGTCAAGGAGAGGATGGAGGAGATTGGAGGCTTTGAGGAATGTGCAACAGCAGGTGAGGTGGACTATGTTGACTGGTCTAATAGAATGCCAATCGTAAAACCCTTAATAACCTTACCTAATCTTTGTATCAAACATATGGTCTACAATATCTACAGGTGACTCTCGAGCACCAAACACTGTACGAGCTGCTTGTAAGGATGTGGGTTCCGTCAGTGACATCATCTTTGAAATGCGCTTCAATCCAAACATCTTCACTCCAGGTAAAACAGACACCAGACACTGCACACCCTATGCCGTTTGTGTACACACACACACACACACACACACACACACACACACACACACACACACACACACACACACACACACACACACACACACACACACACACACACACACACACACACACACACACACACACACACACACACACACAATATAAATTACTTTTGTTCGGTGTTCAGGGATATCATTCCCTAGCGGTGAAAGTCCTTCTGTGAAGCTGCAGGAGAGGCTGTTGAGAGAAGCTGCAGCGTTCGTCATCACACACCAGATACCTTCCTTTGTAAGTAGATAAACTCTACTCTTAGTGTTCTGATA
Organism: Gymnoscopelus microlampas; assembly: GCF_963454915.1. Classification (NCBI taxonomy): domain Eukaryota; kingdom Metazoa; phylum Chordata; class Actinopteri; order Myctophiformes; family Myctophidae; genus Gymnoscopelus; species Gymnoscopelus microlampas. Next base: position 32,333,644 of record NC_139941.1, read on the forward strand.
CATCTGTTTCAAACATGTTACTGTAGCTCACCATATGTCTGTGATTTACAGGTGGAGCATTGCCTGCAGAGTAATGAAGTGCCCGTGGATGGTGCTTCACTGAAACAGGTGCTGCACCAGAGAGGCATCAACCTGCGGTATCTGGGCCATGTGGTTAAGGCTATCAGCCAGTCGGAGCACAAGGAGCGCCTGAGGCATATAATGGTGTGTTTAACCACTTGGACTCTAGAGTCCCTGTTTACAGCACGTTGTGAGCTTGTAGATTGGCTATTTTGGATATTTGACGTACAATAAAGTGTAATGGAAGTATGTAGGGTTTAAGTGGTAAAACTATGGGAATAAAATGGATAGTTTAGATTATGGAATGGCTCACTAAACTGCCTTCTCTCGCATATCTTCTCTCCACCAGAGACTGGTCACAGGTGAAATTGTGGTCCGTTCAGCTCGGCGAATATTCAACAGTTTCCTCCAGGTACTGGAAAACGTGCTAGTCATGACAGAGCACATTCCTGCCAATCTTTCCATGTGTAGCTCACAATGCCAGACCTCATGTCTGTGTGATGAGATGTCACAGAACGCAACCTGCAAAGCATCATTGCAACCATGGTAATATTGTGTTTTATCTCTGTAGGGTGTGGAGGTGTCCAGTCTGTCCGCGGCTGTCAGTCACTTCCTCTGCTGCCTGTTGGTTCAGCATTTCAGTCCCACAGTGGTAGGGGAGGAAACCAAGAAGAAGTCAAGACGGCGCGGCAAGGCCCAAGGGTCCGTGACCACAGAGAGCACGCCATGGAGCATGCTCACCGGAGCAGAACTGTGGAGTATGATTGGACAGGAAGCTGCAGAGACATATGACTTCACTGACAGTCTGACGTGAGAACAGCTGACCCTTGTTTCTTATGTCGCCCACATTTGACCACTGATGAATGGTTCACTTACATTATTGTCAGAAAAGCTATTGTCTACCAGCGTTGTTTCAGTGACGTCTATTATCTCTCTGACAGCTCTGGGCCAACCCACCTGGTAGAACAGTACGGGGTTCAGAAGATGTCGCTACTTAGAGAGTTCTGTTTGAAAACAGGGACACAGGTAAGAGATCTTTGCAATACAGATCGAGAAGAATTACAGTGTTATTACCCTGTCAGAAATAATTAAATGCCACTGCAGATCTTAAATACAAATATATTTGTATTAAATGTAGAAACCATAATGTATTTTATTGTCTTGCATACCCACTACGTCAGTTGAGACTGAGGGACTACTTCCTCGACCAAAGTAAAGCTCCAATTGGACCTGATGACATCATCAACATCTTCCCTGTTGTCAAGCACCTTGACATGCCGATTGGCGATGCTTCAAAAGCATTTCGTGCCGCACAGAAGTCAATTCAGAAAGGTAGAGTTGGAGTGTCAGTGTGTGTGGATTTTCAGTTAAACGTAAAAGGGTTGACATTCCTACTAATTACAGGCCAATTTCAAAATTGCCATTCATTAAACAAATTCTGAAAAAGACAGTCTAGTTACACTATTCCTGTCAGTGGTTAAAGTCAATAATATATTATTACATAATACATTTTGACAGCACCACAGTTTCTATACTGTCACAGCCAAACTTTCTTTTCCTCCCCAATTTCGTCATTGCCATCCCCCCCCCCCCCATGTCTACAGTCCCTGTCACTGCCAACCCCTATAGTACGGTACTTGTTGGTCTTGGCAGGGTGTACACAACCTCACGTCTTCTCTGATAATGGGAGTCACCAGCCACTTATTTTCAAGTGACAGTGAGGAATTCTGCCTCAGGATTAACACATTCTGTTGTTCCGCTCTCTGCTGAACAGGCTGAACATTTTGTTGTTTTGTGTTATTTGATCCCGTTATCTGATAAATAAATGTTTTTATTTATCGGTGCACTTTTACATTTAGTACATGTTGTTGTGCTTTTATTCTGTTGCAGTTTGTTTTGATAAGTGCTTTAAAAATAAAATGTATTCATATTATTATTATTTACTGTATGTGTAAAGTGACTTTGGTGCATTTCCCAACTCAAGGTATGTTGGACCAAGCCCATGAGCATCTGAAAGAGTCGGCCTACCTGTTTGGTAGGGTGTGTGACGACCTCCACCCAGAGGCATGTTATTGCCTCAGCCTGCTGGCCAAGGTGGCCTTCCTGCAGGGTCAGGTAGCAGAGGTATGTCTGTGTGTTCCACAAAACTGTATTACTGTGCTAGTCAAAACAAAAAAAACATTATTCCTGTGACTTTATGCTGTTTGTCAATATGTGTGGTAAAATGGTTGGGTAAGAGGTCATTATGTATTTGCCTCAGTGTGACTAAAACACAAGACTGACTTCCTCCATCCTCTAGGCTCGCAGTGTCCAACTGAAAGCAGTGGTTGTCAGTGAGAGAGTGCTTGGCTTTGACCATTTCAACACCATTCAGCAATATGTGAGTATACAAACACATTAGTTGTTTTGAGTGTTGAATGTTTAATGGACCACAATGGAAAGAAGCCTTTGGATTTTTGTACCGTGTTTTAAACTTGTGTACTGCCTGTACCTTTAACAATCCTCAAAAAAGTATTCAATCGATCCACCAATTTTCCATGTGTATCTCTGAAATGCTGCAAGATCCCTTAGGAAGGTCTTCTGATCAATGGGGTCTGGCAGTGCCAAAGTCTATGTTGGTACAAAAAGGTGGCCTATGCTTTTGCAGTAATGGTTTGCAAACTACGGAATGCTCTATCCATCAAATTACCTTATTTAAGGAAATACTAAAGTCCTATTTGTTTAAATTTCTAATGCTTTCAACTGCCTTGATATTTTTTTGTTCTTCCTCTCTACATCTTCGCATTGATAAACGATGCCCCTGTAATGCACTTTAATTACAACAGATTTATTTATTTCAAAAGGTATTTTTATTGAACATCATAGATGAATAAAACTGATATAAAAATAATTGGTACAGTAGTTTAAGTGCTATTGCTGTGTATTCATATACAGGTTCTTTTGGCGGTGTATGTCTATGGTGGAGGAGAGAACACCCTGGCCCAGAAGTGTCTCTACAGAGCTCGCCAACTAATGCTGACAGTCCATGGAGAGGACCATCCTTACACTGCCACACTGGATGTAGGTGTACAGTAACACCTTAATACTGTGAACATAGGATTACCCCTGTTAACCTTAACCGTTTACCTATCACACAACACAAAAACAAATGCATCCTTTTAACATATTTTTTCTACCGAAATTCCAACAATTCCAACACCCTGTCATATGTTGCTATGGGCAGGGTAAAAGAAATACACATAATTCACTAAAACGTATCCTTGTATTCTTGTAACCCACCATTATGTCTTTCCTTTTTGTACCAGAGCTGCCTTGGCTTGATGCTGACAGGAGAACAGGGGGGACCGTTCCTACAGAATGCACTCAAACTCAACACGTCCTTCTTTGGTCCCGCAGATCTCCGTACAGCTCTCAGGTAATTGAACCAAACCCTGCGTAGCAAGCAGTTATGTTTTCTAAAATGGACTAGAAGCCTGGTCCAATGCTTCAATGAGAAAATGTCTTAACCTTTTCACGTCTTCTATCTCTGGTCTCTTTTTTTTTCCTCCTCTACATTTCCGCTCTGCTCAGCCAGCACCTGTTGTCTCAATGGATGTGTAGCAAGGGAGACTACCGCTCTGCTATGAACCATGAGAAAGAGGCCCTTGCTGCTTTCACCAGCATGGTCGGTATCCCTGTGTGTACTGTATGTGAACCTGAAGAGTACAAAATATACAGTGTCTGTGCCCATGTAGGCTGAAGTTTCTGGTCTTTTCTCCTGCAGTTTGGTGAAGATCACCCTCAGACACGTTGCAGCGCAGAGTTCCTATGCACCATTACCCAGCAGGCTGTGCGGGTGGAACGTTCTCTCAGACAGGCAGCGGCTGACCAAACAGAGCATACAATAGAGGTAGGAGTATATTGTCGCTGTTGCTCTCCATATTTCATCTTTTTCCATAAATGAATGACCTATTTTATAATTAGTTGTATGACAGTGTCGCACAAAAGCAGCAGAAATGGGCAATCTACAAGCTCATGTTGTGCCGCAAGCTTGTAGATTTGCTATTTTAAAAATACTTTTTGGATGTTTATTGGATTTTCCACAGAAGTATTCAGCATCAAAAGTTGGCACTTGAACAGACATGTAAAAGCTTCCTCCAGTGCAATCCATCAAATACAAAAGATTTCAGTAAACAGATTGAATTATTACCCAAAAACATACAGGAAATACAGGTAAAATAATATATAGAATATTATAAACAGATTAACACAGACAGAACAAAACAAAACACCATCAGTCAAACAGTACATATCCATGACACATTTAATAACTGCATTACAGCACACCCCTGCCACAGCAAGCCCATCATATCAACGTTCCACCAGACCTCACATATCCGTATCCCCAATCAGAGACAGATTCAAATTCCGGACAAATCGAAATAATGGACCCCATACCTTCCCAAACTTACTGGAGGAGCCAATCAATGAGAATCTTTTCTAGTTTTAGACAGTGCAAGATGTCTATTATCCAATGAGTGTGCGAGGGGGAAGTAGGTGATTTCCAATTAATTAAAATTAGTCTCCTAGCCAATAGTGACAAAAGCCAAAACATCCTTTTCCAATTTAGAGAGCGAGGGAAGTGAGGGGAAAACCCCAAACAGAGCACCCAAAGGAGTAGGCTCCACCCTTCAGCAATTTTTTTGTATTTTCTTTTACATATAATGACATGCCCAAATTACAGACACCAGGTTGAAAGTTGGTAAGTCTGTCTGTGGGTTTTACAATATTTAACCAATGAAAAGTATTTACAAGATCTTGTGCCTAAATAATAACTACAATGGATCTATAAGAAGGTTATTTTCGATTTCCTGAAAAGTAACAGTTTGGTACAAGGTTTCTGCCCGAACAACGATATACTGTACACTCACAGGGTTTGTGTACAATGATAGCCTATTAACCTCTCTGCCTACTCTGTCTTCAGTGTCTAACACCCGCTACTGACACCATTTTGGAGCAAATGGTTCTGGTCACAGGGATCAGGAAGAATGCACAGAGGTGAGCATTCAATTCACAATTGACATAAACACTGTTAATCCAGAATTTCTCTTCAGTTTAAACAAAATGCTTTTTTTTTGCCTGTCATTAGTCATAAAACTAATAATGCGTGCATATTGTTTTCTTAGTGACAGACTCCAGGAGTTCAAACAGAAGCTTTTGGCACGGAGGGCAGCAGAAGCAACGGAAAATGCAAACAAAGTCAATGATGAGCGTGCTAACGCAGAGTCTGAGAAAGGGGAAGAGAAAAGCTCTGATAATGTAACAAGTAGTGTAAAGGATGATGCAAGCCCAGTTGAAGACAATTCCAGTGATAGCCTAGCAGACCAGCTAGTGGAAAAGGCTGCAGTGGAGAGCTCTGACCCAGTAACAGTTAATGGTCATGCAGTGGAGCCAGTTGAGCAAACCCTAGACAAAGAGAATACGCTAACAGAAACAGAAGACAGTGGTAAGCCAGCAGACCAGCTAGTGGAAAAGGCTGCAGTGGAGAGCTCTGACCCAGTAACAGTTAATGGCCATGCAGTGGAGCCAGTTGAGCAAACCCTAGACAAAGAGAATACGCCAACAGAAACAGAAGACAGTGGTAAGCCAGCCTCCCAGGCTGAGATCACAGAGACAGTGAACGGAGAGGCAGAGTTTAGGTCTACAGGAGAGGAAACTCAGACCCCAAAAGCCAATGAAGAGGACAGTTTGACGGAGAATGAAGGGATAGCCATTGAAGTAATGATCAATGAGGTGGATAAGTCAGACACAGATGGGGCCAATGATGGCATCAATGGATATGTGGACATCACTGCTAAACTATCAAAGCTTGACAATCAAGTGGCTTTGGCAGATATTGTCCTTCCAAAAGCCATCATAGCCAATGGAATAGGAGAGAAAGACATTGCAGTCAATGGAGTAGCGGAGACAACAGTCACAGCCAATGGAATAGCTGAAGAGTGACAACTGCAGGAATAGTGAATGTCCGAAAACACTGCGACAGACTTAAACTTTTGCTCATTCCTACTTGGATTTAGTTAGCAGTTAAGGTCGACCTGTGAGTATGAACCAAGCAATAAGAGAGGACAGAGAGTTAGGGTATGAGTGTTAATCTGTACTTCTCTCAAGGTGGTGTTGGAAAGATTACAGACACTGGGAAAGGGTTCCAATATTAAAGCATACTTCTACAACAATAAACTGTTTACACAAATGAAAACGACTATGGGCTTCTTCACATGTAGACTCAATTTGTTTTTGGAGCGTATAGTATGTGCAAATACATGAATCTGCTAGACAAGGCACACATCTGGCATCTGGCATATAATGTGCAAGTTTATTTTGCTTTTTCATTACCATCTGGTGGACAAATTAGGGGACAGAGTGACACTTGTATACAAACTACTAGTCTCGCGTAGCCAGACCCCACAGAAAATGAAAAACAGCGACCTCTGCTTTTCTGATATCAGGTCGGAATCTGTTCTTGAGAGATTAACAAACTACAAACATAGCGTAACATAAGTGCAAACAGACAGCAACTTTTTTTTAAATTAATTATAAAAAACATGTTTGCAAGTTGTACTAAAATATTCTTTGTTTCCATTTTTTATTTGGAAAATGGTTATTTTACTTTTAACCCCTTCACATCATGTTCATGTACCCATAATTGTAGAAGAAAAACTTGTATATGAAGTCACAGTTAAATGCAAGGATTTACTTTGAGTGTTCCTAGCATTCCTTTATTCTATCCCTATCCCTACAACCCACTTAAAAGGAGCAAAATATAGTGCTAATGGGCACTGGGCAGTGAGGTTCCACAGTGATTTTCATAGAAGAAAAAGTCCTTTTGCACACCTACGGAGGCAGACAGGTGCGTCGGAGTAATGAACTTGAAGAGCAGAAAAAAAAGAGTCCTGCACACTGTCTTCACTTACAGAAGATTTTATGATAGGGATACAACGTTTCGGTCACTCGGACCCTCATCAGGCATCATCCACTGATTTTCCCCATAGTAGCCACTAGCCAGCCATTGAAAATCATACCATCAGTTAAGTGTTTCCAGACTTAATCCTCAACATGAAACGGAACCTTAACATTTAAGATTGCTTTCTTTTATCTTAGAAATATTGTGCGAATTAGAGACTATCTGTCGTCGGACGATGCAAAAGCGTTGATCCACGCTTTTGTTTTCTCTCAGCTTGATTAATACTGCAATGCACTCTACTCTGGCCTGCCAAAGAAAACAACTGACAGATTACAACTTGTTCAAAATACGGCAGCCAGAGTTTTAACTAAAACTAGGATGAGAGAACATATTACTCCAGTTCTAGCTTCACTACACTGGCTCCCGGTAGTTTTTAGGATTGATTTTAAAATTATTTTACTAGTTTATAAAGCTCTAAATGGTCTGGCACCTTCCTACCTCTATGACTGCCTAGAGAGATAAGTTCCAAACCGGCCCCTCAGGTCTTCAATTGCTGACCTGCTCGAGGTGCCTACAATGACATATAAAAAATACGGTGAAGCAGCATTCTGCTTCATTCTCATTCTCTGTGTTGTTACCCATGTCCTCACTGTATTGCCTGATTTACTGCCTTTTGCTATTATTTTAATGTTGTTTTATCCTTTTGCTTTTCTTTTTTTTGCTTTATTGTTAAATTGGTTGTAACTGTAATTGTATTCTGGCTCTGTAAAGCACTTTGAGCTGCATTTCATGTCATGAAAGGTGCTATACAAATAAAGTTTATTATTATTAACCTTTTATAGTTATTGATATCGATGTCAGTAATGAATAAAAGGAGCCCCAGTCCAGTTCCTGTCTCCATTCTCAGCTCTGTTCTCTCAATATAATCTCCAGATCACCACAATGTTGATAATGTGGCTCAGGTGGCTCTACCCAAGTGCATTGAGGTAGTTTGCTGAGGCCACTGGAAGGGAAGCTGATGACGACTGTGTCGTTGAAGACATCAAGGAGACGGGATGGACAAGGCAGGGGTCTCTCCTCACACATAACTACAGCCTGAGCAATATAGCTGTAGTCTCGCTGGAATTCTCTCTCAATCATCCTAACAGGATCACAGAAAGCAAATATCAGCTTGTCTCTCCCCTCCCATATAGACAATATAGATAGACAATATCCCTGCAAAAACAAACCTGTCCTGTATGCCAGAGAAGCCGTTTCCTATGATGGTCAACTGAGGCAGAGTTTCTCGACTCCAGTTCTTCCATAGCAAGTTGTTGTAAAGGGCTTTCCCACAATGCATCAGGTAGAAGAGGGTGGGCTTAGTTGTCAATCGCTTCCCTTCCTGATGAACAGATGGACACAAAAGATTTATTTCAACCCAGGATACATTTCAACCACCTTTAAACTCATCATAGTTGAATGATTTGTTTCTGTGCCCAACTGCAACAGGAGCCTACCTCATTCTCTGTGATTATGGTTAAACCCAGCTCTCTTAAGACATTCCTCTCCCCTGAGGAGAACACAGGATCATAGACACAGCAGTCCTTCAATGGTATCTAAAAATATGCAGATCAACATGCGGCCATTAGAACCAGGTTACAATTCATATCTCTTGCCATGGCAAGACCTTTTAGAGATGTTGATTTTCTGACCTGGAGGGTGTCAAGAAGTAGTAGCAACATCGCAAGCTGATATCGAGCTGACACACAGGATGAGAAGGAGCCCAGACCATAACACACACAGTGTTGTTCTGGATCACTTCTGCCATGTGTGTTCTTCTCTGACTGGCTGTCAGGCATCTCAGTGGACAGAGCCTTTCCAGTCGCAGAAGGTTCGGAGGGATCTGTTAGTCCTGACATTGTCAGCTGTTCTGAAGAGGAGAATGCCTTTAGGGTTACACAGCTGCTAACCAAGTCCAAATCATCAGCTCACCCAGGATAGTACACAAACTAAATTATTTGTATGTGCAAATTGGTGTGGCAAATGGCAATAACAATAATTCCGATTCAGGAATTTTGCTGATAACTCGACTTGTTAAACTTGTCACTCTGCGTGCCCAAAGTGAAGAAGTTGCGATACTTTCATTCTTGCAATTCCAAACTCACCTTTCCATTCTTTCCAGAATTCCTCACATCTCAGATCAGACCTACAGAGGAAATGAGGCAGTGTTAAAATGACAGTCTTCACATTCCAAGGTGCAGAAAGTTTATAAGCAAACAGGAGGGGAGCGGCTCATCCTTCTCTTACATGGTGTCTCTGATCCGTTGAATGGTTTTCCCAGTGTCCAGCTGATCCTGACATGATGCTGATGCTGAGGCTGCCAGCGGTCGCTGGGGTCTCCGTGCTGCCCCCCCTTTACGGCGCCGTGCCACCTGCCACTCCTCTCCCGTGTCCGACATCTTCAACAGTATAAATATCGTCAAATCATGAAGGCACATATCATCTGATTAAATTAAAAATGAAATAAAACACCATCTACTGAGGGCAGTTTGCGCCATCATAGACTGTGCTGTTTTGCATTGAGTCCAAAGCACGTGGGACTGTTTAGAGAGTGACACACGCTTCCTCTTCCGGTAGTATAGCGGAAGTAGATGGACTTGTGTTAGCGTATTTTCAATCCCATGTTTTAGATTCCATGCCCGTAGCCCCTTGATAGATTATTATTGTAAATAAAAGCATTCGGTATCCTGGATTAAGGGAATAACAAGCTAGATCAGGTAAGACTGCCAGTGCCATTTATTTGCTGTCTAGCCAGACTTTGAAATTATGAACAAACTATTACATGTACTAGCTTTAGCAACCTTTTGCTAGTAACACCATACATACGTTTGTTTGTTTGTTTGATTGATTGAATACTTTATTTAGCCGTTTGCAAAAAAAAAGCACAAAGTTCAGTTCTATACAAGGTCTGCTAAAAAGTATTAAACCCCAAGAAAGCACTACGGCTGGTTTCCATCGGGGTCCATGTGTATTCAATTCATCGAAACATTTAATGGCAGACAAATATACAATACTATGCAAAAACATCATATAAACAAGTAATCAATAAGGAAAATATGAAAGTAAACGTAACTTCATCTCGTCCTTTTGTTGTTTGTTGATTTCCCCAGCAAATCCAGACATGTCCATGTCCCACCTGTATGGACGGAGGGCAGAAGAGGAAGATGGGGTTGAGGTGGAGAGCTTTGAGGTGACAGATTGGGACCTTGCTAATGAATTCAACCCAGAGCGTCAGAGATTCAGACAGACCAAGGACCAGGCCACCTATGGCATCTGGGCTGACAGGGATTCGGATGATGAGAGGCCCAGCTTTGGAGGCAAGAGGTAGGCTGACTTGCTGCTACATCAAATGTGGCATGTTGAAAACCATCCAAACGGTTGTAAATACTAATCAACGTGAAATAGTGCAGGGGTCTTCAACAAGGGGTCTGGGGCCCCTAGGGGGTCCTCAGAGTTAATACAGTGGGTCTGCCAAATCTTTGTGTGATATGATGTACTTTTTATATTAACCGCTTGAACCCTAGTAGCATCCCTATTCTGAGGAGAACTTTTGCCAAAAATAGCCGATCTACAAGCTTTGTAGATCGGCTATTTTCGGCAAAGAGGTCTGGTGTGGAGGGGGAAAAGAGCAGTCTAAGTACAGAGCCAAAGGTCAAGTTTACTGACCGTCAGTACTGACGGTTTAAGTGTTTAAATGTCTGAAAATGCACATTAACACAAATCCAACATACAGATGATAGTGCTGTCAAACAAGTCTAAAGGGGGTCATCTAAGGGGTTCTTGGTCCGAAAGACGTTGAAGACCCCTGAGTGCTTTATATACTGTGTGTGTGTGTGTGTGTGTGTGTGTGTGTGTGTGTGTGTGTGTGTGTGTGTGTGTGTGTGTGTGTGTGTGTGTGTGTGTGTGTGTGTGTGTGTGTGTGTGTATACTGTATATATTACATGTCTGTCTATATCTTTCCAGGTCTAAGGACTATACTGCTCCAGTGAGCTTTGTGAGTGGAGGTATCCGTAAGACTGCAGCTGAGGAGAAACAGCAGCAGAAAGCTGAAGCAGGCTCTGATTACTCGGATGAGGATGATGAGCCTCCTGCACCAGCACCAGCACCTTCTCGTGGGGCTGCGGCCAGTAAACTCCAGACGGTACTCTTGATTTTGACTTGATGTGTGTTGGCGATGATGACGATGATGCTATACTGTATGATAGATATATGATAATGTGAGCGATTGAGACTTATATCAATCGCTTACAGTCCAATAACCTTGTTACCGTGTTGTCATGAATAAGTGTTTGTGTTTTCCTAGGGGGGTAACTTCCGTGTGCACAAGTCCAAGAAGTTTGTAGCTGGGATACGGACAGGTGGAGACCTGGGTGGCTGGGAGAAGCACACGAGAGGGATTGGACAGAAACTTCTACAGAAGATGGGCTACCAACCAGGTCAAGGCCTGGGCAAGAATGCTCAAGGTGGGCACAAACGTGGACAGCACAGGATTGATGGGAGCGGTATATGTATAGTAGTATATGGATAATAATACATTTAATATGTTACACTGTGATTTCTGCAGGTATTCTAACCCCCATCGAGGCAAAGGTTCGCAAGGGCAAGGGAGCAGTCGGCGCCTACGGCAACGAGCGAACCCAGCAGAGCCTCCAGGACTTTCCCGTTGTTGACTCGGAGGAAGAGGATGAAAAGGTAGAGTTTTGAGAAATGTTCCAGCTCTGAACTAAATAAGAGATGCAAGGCTGTAGTGAGTAGGGGTCGCATTTATGCAATTGTTTGGAGGATCCATACTTTAAGTGTACGTGCACACAAAAGCTGAAAATGGCGTGCTTCAAAAAATCTGATTTATAAAACTGTGTGCGTGCACACCTGCATGCCATTGTCCCTTTATAATTCAGAATCAACTTGGAAATATGTATGGATGCCCAATATCCCACCATTAACTCCCACAATTTACCATAAATTAAGGTTAACCCATTAAGACCTGGAACTGTGTCATTTTTAGATTTGAGCTAAAAAGCATTATTTTACACTTTGGGCTATTCAAAAATAGCAGATATACAAGCTCATAGTGCGGCACCGAGTGCCGCGCTATGAGCTTGTAGATCTGCTATTTTTGAAAAATCGTGAAAATGTGTGCAAATCTTTGAATACTTATATTTTTAAAGCAAACCTTTTTAACTCAAATCTTTGCTTCTGGGGGTCCCTGGAACAAAATATTTTGATGGGGGCCGGCGGCCAAATGCATATAATTTTGGGGGTCCTTGACATGGAAAAGTTTGAGCACCACTGATATAGAAACATACGTTTTTCAGAATACTGTTGAGATTTAGGAGACATGTAGAATCGGCTTCAGGTCTCAATGGGTTAAGATGACATGGGCTATATATCAATAGTAAAGCAAAGAATTGTATGGTTAATCAAAATAAAGTCCTATTCTTCTAAAAGTTCTAACTTACCAAGAAGCCAGTCATTGTGCACAGCTTCATTCTGAAGTATGTTATCTATGCTGCTGTGTCGCAGAATAAAATAATCATGTGTTGAGGCAGGCCATCAAGCAACGAGGGCTGTGACAGTATGATCTTTTCGGACTCCTTTTTGTGCATACGCAAGGCGGGGTGTGCCGATACACTAATTTCACGAAACGATACGATACGATATTTGGCTCACAACTTCGATACGATTTCGATACGATACGATACGCACTTTTTTTATTATGAAAATATATGGAGGAGAAAAAAAGAAAATGCAAACAAATAATTCTGTTTTTGCATTATTCAGACATGCAAACTTGTAGCTTTTCAGCTACAATAGCCGTTTAGAATCCAAATACTATGACACCTGACCCGAAAAAAAAACATGTTGTCACTCTTTTCACTTCGGGGCCGTTTGCATGCCTGATTATTATGATTGTAAAAAAAAAAAAAAAAAAAAAATTTTTTTTCAAAAACGATATTTTTTTCCCCCAAAACGATACATATCGTCGCGAAAACGTATCGCGATATATCGCGGGACGATATATCGGCACACCCCTATACGCAACGGATATGAGACCACAGAACATCATATCTCATTTCTCTGATGTAGGAATTCCAGAAGGAGCTCGGCCAGTGGAGGAGGGATCCTGCAGGTGCAGGGGGAAAGAAGAAGCCCAAGTATTCCTACAGGACCGTAGAGGAGTTGAAGGCTAAAGGAAAGCTGGCTGGACGGAGCACGCAAACACCTGCTGGAGAGCTGGCACAGGTTAAAGTGAGTTGGGAAGGACTCATACATACACACAATCTCCTGCTGCTGTTTTGATTTCTAATCTTAATTCTTATTTCCCCCTTCTCTCTTATAACATCTAGGTGATCGATATGACTGGGAGAGAACAGAAGGTGTATTACAGTTACAGTCAGATGAGCAACAAGCACAGTGTTCCAGATGAAGGTCCACCCAGCACACGGGACCAAAAGCCATCTGCCTTTGCTCTCCCTGAGCTAGAACACAACCTGCAGTTACTGATAGACCTTACAGAACAGGACATATTACAGGTAACTAGTAGACAAGAACCTCTATCACATATTTTGGGCTGCAATAAAAGTAATGAAGGCTTCTCTCTCTATCAGTGATCTGTAAAGTTACCCCCAAAGAATTTCACCGCTGCTTGTTTATTCCATGTGTCTTTTGTGTGTCCCCTCTTTTATCTGTCACTACACCCCCCCCCTCTCTCTTTCTCTCTTCTTTCTTTCTTTCTTCTCTGTAGTCTGCCAGACGACTGCAGCATGAGAGAGATGTTGTTGTGTCTCTGAGCCATGAATCCGCCGCCCTACAGACTAGGTTGACAGCAGAGCAAGATGCCATTCAGAGGATGGAGGCTGTGCTGGAACTGGTGGAGCGCTTCCAGTCTGGAGACTTGGCACCAGGGGTGGGGCCCAGCCTGCAGGTACACACACTAGCATTGTGTAGATTGACATCGTGTATTGACAATCTCTGAAGCAGTTGCTGATTGCAGAGGCCCCTGCCTCCGCAAAAGGCAATCTTTGGACCGTTCAATAGTAATAAGCCGTTTTACTTTTTTTTATTATTAATTGATCACAAATTCTAATTAGTCCGCTGCGCTAGTCCACAAATAATTTCTTAATTACGGGTTTACATTTTTAGAAATGAAATGTATCGGGTAAAAAAATAGAAAATAAGCTGCTCGTCCTCCAGTGCATACTCTATGGTGGTTCATTGTTCAATTGTCTGCACATTGTATGTGTGTGGCATGTGAATAGTCTCCCCATAAATTGTACAATGTTGTTTTAAGTGGTGATCATAAAATTGTAAGGAATGGTTGCACACTCAAGCTTTTGTGCAGTTTAGTAGAACCTAAGCACGCTGGTTTCTGGCACTGATGTATTTGCTCCATCTTTGCCAACATGTGGGTGCCAGGTAGCAGCTATGGCAGGGTGGTGACATAATAGGAAGGTGGAAACATACAGTACACCTATATTGGTGAGGTGCTAGCTATGAATTGGAACGGTACCAAGAGCTTAAAGGGACACACTGCACATTCATAAGGACGATGCAAGTGTTATATTTATTGTGGACCCATCTTTGACCAGCACCCACACACTGCTCACAGTGACAGTCATCAAGCCATTGAAAATATTCACACAGTGGCTGGTTTGCTCTTATCATATTCATACTACTTATCATAGAGTTGTGAACCTTCCAATGGGTTAATTGTTTAATGCGTTTCTCTCTTTGTCTAGGAATGTGCTCGGATCTTTGAGACCTTGCAGACAGAATACTATGAAGAATATAAGACTATGGGAATGGGTGATCTGGCTGTGGCTGTGGTTCATCCTTTACTTAAAGAGAAGCTACGTACTTGGGACCCATTGAAGGTACATTCCAGCAGCTTCCCCATCACATATGTGGCTGCTACGATAACCACAATGCTTTCAGCACGCTAAAGGGTCAGATTCATTTCGTATGTATTTTGTGATTCTTGTAGGACAGCTCATATGGTCTGGAAGAGGTTGGACAGTGGAGGGCAATCCTTGAATCGAGACAGTTGCACTCTAGTACCCCGGAAGCAAGCATGGACCCCTACCACAGGTAGAATGTGTACACACACACACACACATACACACACACACACACACACACACACACACACACACACACACACACACACACACACACACACACACACACACACACACACACATGTATATGCAAATGTGGATTGCTGTTACAGCCAGTGATGGAATGTGTTTGTTGATAGTATTTATTTTTGTCTGTGTGCTTGTCCAGACTTCTGTGGGAGGTGTTGGTCCCAGTGATGCGGTCCTGCGTGTCAGGCTGGCAGCCTCGTGTGGTTGGACCCATGGTGGACTGCGTGGAAGTATGGGCTCCAATCCTCCCCCTTTGGATACTGGATCACCTGTTGGAACAACTCATCTTAACCCGCCTGCAGCGAGAGGCAAGACACAAACACACTCACATTAAAGCCTGATTTATTCTTCCTTGTACGACGGTGTCATTCACGGAAAAAAGCTGATTTACAAGCTCACAAGATGTCCCATCGGCTACTTTCTGCAGTCGTACGACAGAATATACATTTATTAAAGAATATATAAAATTAACGCCTACAAACTTTGCCTTTCTAAACAATCGTGCTGTTTTGCCTATACAATAGGTGGATACCTGGAACCCTTTAACTGACACGGTGCCCATCCATTCCTGGCTTCACCCATGGCTACCACTACTGCAATCACGTCTTGAGCCTTTGTACCCTCCCATCCGCAGCAAGCTAGCCAATGCTCTACAGCGGTGGCATCCCAGTGACACCTCAGCTCGCCTTATACTGCAGCCGTGGAAAGACGTATTCTCCCCAGGAGCATGGGAGGCCTTCATGGTTAAAAACATCATCCCTAAACTAGGTATTATCATATAATCATAGCGACTAATAGTTGACTACTTTGGTTTTGCCAGGTAATGAAGTAAATGTATTTTTTTTCATCTATCTTACATGTTTTTTTTGCTACATTTTGTCTTCTTACACCTCTTTTCACCTGCCTTTACTTTCTCCTCTCCCTCCCTCCCTCCCTCTCCGCAGCTCTGTGTCTTGTGGAGCTGGTTATTAATCCTCACCAGCAGCAGATGGAGCCCTTCCACTGGGTAATGGACTGGGAAGGCATGCTTTCCCCATCCAGCCTTGTGTCCTTATTGGACAAAAACTTCTTTCCTAAGTGGCTGCAGGTTAGTGGGTGACAGTTACAGTAGAGGAGAAGGTGTTAATCCTTGAACATTTGCAGATCCTACCATCACCAATAGGATAATTCCTTTTAACAGGTCGTTCATGAAAGCCCTTGCGGTCTTGTTTCCAATGAGAACCTGTGAGCAATTAGGGGTTAAGAGTCTTGCTCAGGGACGAATTTCATTTCATCGACACATATGCTGTCCTGGCCGGGAATCGAACCTGCGGCAACCAGGGCCTCCGGCTCTGTAGGCGGGATCACTAACCACTCAGCTATAATGAACATTATCATGTAGAGGAGTGCTTACCCAATTCAAGGATTAATACTTTAATAAGATACATTTACCCTAGGTTGATGAATATTTTGATTAGTAATGCCTCAAATGTCTTATTCTCCTTCCTAATCTGTCTTGATGTTTGTAGGTTCTTTGTTCGTGGCTGAATAACAGTCCTAATTATGAGGAAATCACAAAGTGGTACCTGGGTTGGAAGAACATGTTCAGCGATATGCTGTTGGCTCAACCACTCATCAAAGACAAATTCAATGAAGCACTGGACATTATGAACCGAGCAGTGTCCTCAGGCATGGGTTAGTACTTGCTTACTTACTTACTTGCTACACACACCCACGCACACACAAACTCACGGCATGTGGGTAACGGTTTACAGCATGCATTTACATTTATCCTTTGTCTCCTGTGCCAACAAATAGTGTATCCATCCAAACATTTCTCTATTTTCTTCACCCTGCTCTCTGCAGCTGGATACATGCAGCCTGGCGCGAGGGAGAACATTGCGTACCTCACGCAAACCGAGAGACGTAAGGACTTCCAGTACGAAGCCTTGCAGGAGCGCAGGGATGCGGAGAGCGTGGCTCAGAGGGGCCAGGGTGCAAGTTTGCCAACAAACTTCAAAGACCTGATCCAGACCAAGGCAGAGGAGAACAACATTGTCTTCATGCCCCTGGTGGCCAAACGCCACGAGGGCAAACAGTTGTACACATTTGGGCGTATTGTCATCTACATTGACAGAGGGGTGGTATTTGTACAAGGAGAAAGGACATGGGTACCCACATCATTACAGAGTCTGATCGATATGGCCACATGAGGGTGGTGTCAGGAATTTTTTTATTTGTCCACATAAAATGTTATGGCTCTAACAGAGTTGTGACAGTTGTAGAGGTTATTAGTGGGCTGCTTAAATGAAAGAGGCACACTTGTTTTGCCATGTGCATCTTTGTAATTGTATAAAATGTCACTGGAACCATAAATAAAACCGTTTTGTATGATCTACTGTGCTGTTGTTATTAATAATGTATTATTTGTTTGTGTGTGATAAAAGTGTACATTTCATGGTTAAAATACAAATTGCCCGTATTTTACTGTAGGTGGTAGTATAGGACAGATTTGCATCGTCTCAACTGGAGCACCGAGGCCTTTATGGCCTGGATAAGCTTCCGTAGAGTCAGCGGTCTACGTCAAGACGAAGAGAATCTGGTGTGTTGTGTGTACACGCGTTATTAATGAGGAAATAATCCGCAAATAATAGATTTCATTTGATTTCTTTCTATTTCAACAGGTAAGCACATGATTCTGGGTAACTTCCCAATCACGAAGTGTCTCGATCAGTTTGTAACTCTTAAAGGAGTGAAAGTAACAAACGTTAGCTTCAGTGCTAGCTAGTTCAACATGATTTGTGTGCATGGGGATCTCATCTTAAACAAGCTACGTGCTTAACTGAGCTATCCAGTTTAGTAGACCTTGTATTGCGAATTTGTACTTCCATGTACTGTTATGTACTGCCATGTACTGTTCTCATGTCTTACTAAATAAAGTACATCAATCAATCAAGTTACCATTGACCTACTGCTTCCCTTAGCTCTGGTCCGTAGCGTTAAGAGTTCTCTACTCCGTATCCCATAACGCCATGGACCAGCGCTAGCTTAGCTAACGTTAGCGGGCAAATAGTTGATTTTTTTTGGTTTACGATTTCTTAGTAGTCATTGATTGATTTAATACTTATTAACAGATTTGCAAATAGTACAGCCAGCGACAGACGATTATACAATGGTGCTAAAAAGGATAACAAAGCCCTGAGGGCTTTATTATTATTGTGAATGAATGAATTGAATACTGTGTATTCAATTTATAGACATTTAAAGACATACATTAATGATATACAATAATATATCCTGATTAATGATTCTATTACATAGCCAGCAAATCATGTCTTCCGATGCCCTGAAGAAGAGGAAGGCGAAGGTGCTCCGCGGTGAAGGAGGAACTCCTGAGATGAAACGTAACAGAGATGGAGACCAGCAGGTGAGGAGATATAGATAGATGTCCCACTATGTGGGAGATGCAGTTCCCAGATCAGTAGTTCTCTGATTGTTTCAAGTCAAGGACCCCTACATTGATATGTAAGCAGACCCCCATCTGAATCTGAAAAGAGGTTTGTTTGAATTGACCCCCTTATAAATTTGTGTTTTTAAAAATGCATTTTACACATTTACCAAAAAAAGAACAGCAGATCTAGTTGTGAGCTTGTAGGTTTGAATAGCTGAAGTATTAAAGGTGGTTAATGTGGTTAAACTGATTTTGATGATAATACTAACCAATTCTGATTTTGATGATAATACTAACCAATTGAGCTGGGGGCCTCCTTGGACAACCCTCAACATTCAATAATGACCCCATGATGATGGGGCTTTATGGAAGAAAGATCAAGTTAGCCGCATTGGATAGTGGAACATTGTGCAAAGATGTATGCGTTTCTTTTGCTCCCAGGATGTCCGCGTGTACAGTGAAGAGGTGGAGCTGGATGGACGGGATCCAGAGCAGGACTATTTGCAATACAAACAGACGTGTGAGAGTTTGGCCAAACTTATGGGCGAGATACAGGAACTTAAAGCTAATGGAGCTAAGGATGGGGTGAGACACATCAAGCAAACAGTCACACAGTCAGTGCAAATTTAAATACACCACAACTCCCAGGTTACTGATAGACATGCTTATAAGAAGGACATGCTAATACAATTCATTTCCTGTCAGTAAAAGGCATGTGTTCCTATGGAGCAGGTTTTCTTCTTACTAGACTACACCACACCACAGTTTTCCATACCAGGTATAAACAATGCTGATCCTCTGTCTTCACCACAACAATACTTACAGTATGTCAGAAACCTTGGCGATCAGTTTCTGCTACAGATACAGTATGATATTACTCCATGTTCTGTATAATCTGAAGACTATATCAGAGCAGGGAGGTATATAACAAAACACAGGGGAATGTAGAGCCTACAGGTGGAGCTGTGGTGGTTCGGACAAAGACACACTACGCCTGTGGTTAGTGACAGCAGGAGGAGAAAAAACAGTGGTATATGGACAGCTTATTAGAGTGTCATTGGTCAGCTGCTTGATAAGTACAGTTACATAATAACCTACTGAGGATGCACTTAGGCTACACAGTAAAATCTTCTATTCATTTATCAATTGGCAACTGAGAGTGAACAAATGTAACCAAATGGACCCTTACGTCCATTTAATTACATTTGTACACTCGTATTTAGGTTAACACTGAGGATGTTATGTATGATAAACTGACAAGAGGTCTCTTTCCCTTTCAGTCTGCTGAGGTTGAGCAGAGACGAATGCAGAGCTGTATCCATTTCATGAATCTGAAGAAATTCAACCGTTTGGCTCATATGCGACTAAAGAGAGGTCGAGACCAGACACATGAGGTAAGTCGCCTAATGCATTATGCAACTTGTTCCATAAGTGAGACAGTTGAAGATGAGCTCACTCACAGTCCAAAAGAGAACCCCTTTCCCTCTACAATAATGTCCCTTTAGAACTATGGGGTTGGCAAAACATTTCAACTTTGCCAAAGTAATTCTGTTTTACACAATATTTGATTGTATATGATGGTAACTAATTTAAAAAGACTTTTAAGGAAAACACCAATGCTGACAGCCGAAGTCCATCAAAAATGTTCCAGAATTCTCATCTTTATCTTGATTTTATGTGACGTTTCTCACAGGCAAAGCAAAAAGTGGACGTGTTGCACCTTCAGTTGCAGAACCTCCTGTATGAGGTCATGCACCTGCAGAAAGAAATCAGCAAATGTCTGGAGTTCAAGTAAGTATATTTACTAGAGGCTGCACAATAATTATGAGATTTCCACTAAATATTATGATACACATGTTACATGGTCTAGTTATTTCTTTGTTTGGCCAAAAGCTGTTCAATAAATCAATGTAGCCAATGGTTAGAAATTTGTTTAAATCACATGAATGAACTAGATTGTTTTAGGCCAAGCCCAGCACCAAAAACTTGCCATATAGCCTAGATATTGCATTAGTCAATATTATGTTTCCAAACTATTTGCTATATATTGATTTGTGCTCCCATATTTACCACTTCTACTGCAGCAAATCTACATTTTACAAAGTTAAACGTCCTTTCCCTGTTCTAGGTCTAAGCATGAAGAGATCGACTTGGTGAGTGAGGAAGAATTTTACAAGGATGCCCCCTTAGTGATATCCAGGCCCCACATCACCAAAGAAGACTCCCACCAGCTCACTCTGGCACGACTCGACTGGGAGTTGGAACAGAGAAAGAGGTTCACAGACACATTATACACACGGGTCCCAACCATGTGGAATTTATAAAGCACTGTATTGGATGGTGTTTTTTTACCTGATCGTTTATATATTGTTGATGGTTATAGGCTGGCAGAGAAATACAAGGAGTCTCAAACCACTAAAGAGAAGATACAGAAGACCATTGAGGTTAAGAAGGAGCATTTGAGCAGCCTGCAGCCAGGACTGAACGCTATCATGCAGGTACACACACTCTGGATGAGAGCGTATTATTGCGTTACACATGTGGAAGGAAGCCACGCTGTTATTAGACTGTCTTCTCTTGTTAAATTTTGAAAGCATGCTTTTTCATCTCTCATTGCTGTGGATTTACAGTTAATTGTTGGTGTATTTTCTTTCGCTTATGTATTGATCCTCTGTCCTCTCACAGGCATCTCTGCCAGTGCAGGAGTATCTGTCCATGCCCTTTGAGCAGACTCAGAAACAGACAGAGATCGCCCGGCACCTTCCCCCGTCTCTCTACGTGTTGTTTGTTCAAGCTTCTGCTTATGGACAGGCCTGCGGTAAGCAGCTATTAATGTCTTTCAGACGCTGCACATGTTATGGCCTTTATAGCCCGTCTGGGAGCATCAAGTGAGTCTTGGCGTCTTAAGGATTTCTTTCTCTTGTTAATATTTCAGACAAGAATCTGTGTGTGTCGATCAGCGGAGATGTAGAGGAGGCCAAGGCTTTATCCAAACCTCCAGAGGACTCCCAGGGTAAAAGCTCTTCTATACACACAACACACACACATGTACAGTATATATACATTACTAGAGTTTCGGGGGGCTACGCCCCCCTCAACCCCAGCCGCGCACGGGGCCCAGCGTGGCCGTGTGTATATTGGGGGACCCAAATCGCCGGAGTGAAACTGTGGAAAGTTTTTTTGAAAAAGGAAAAAATTTGAAGAAATAATATTTGTTATGTTTCAGGGGGTCCACAGGGGGTCCGCGGACCCCCTGATGGTCCACTGACCCCCTGTGGAGTGTTGGGACGCGCGGGGACACCCCTGGAACATTGCGGAGCATTTCGGTGTTTTTTTTCTTTTCATGAAGGTGGTTGCTTGTTTCTGCCGCAGGCTGTGCAAACCTGGCAACCCAGCGCATGCTGCCGCACGTTTAAGTGGCGTAGCGTCATGAGGGTCAGTGGGGCCGTGGTTCGGTCAGTGAAGACCCTGTAGTGCGGATGATATGTGGCATAGAGGGGCAGATTGTAAATCCACAGAGGAAACATCCGTGGGCTACCATTGGTTCAGCGATGTGTGCGGTCGCCCTGCGGCCCCTCCTCCTCCACCAATGTGCAGTATTGAGAGCCCTGACGTCACAACAATTGGAGCGATGGGCACTGCACTGTGGTTGGTTAGGGTACACCTAGGGCCCAGGTAGAACCCAGTTAAAGCCTGCATGGGCAAACCCAGTTAGGACCCGCCTTGGTCCCACATACACATGGCTAGTTGGGGCCCAGCTAAGGGGCAGGTAGAAGCTACTTATAGCCTGCATGGGCATCGCAGTTGGGACTGAAGTGGATGCCGCTGACATTGCTGACATGGGGTCCATATGCTTTAGCCCACCTTGAAACCATATGGGAACTACGCTGGCATGCTGGCTGTAATGCAAACGCTGCATCATACCTGCAGTGTGTAGTTTGATGTTGTGTGTGTAGCAGATATACCTGCAGTGTGTAGATCAATGTCCATAGGAAAGTCAATGCCCAGCAGTGTTTTTTTTCCCCAGCAGAGTTTCTAGTGTCTCTGTGTCTCTCTGGAAGAGGTTGCACATGAACTCTGCAGCCGCACTGAGGCGCTCCAACACAAACACTCTGACATTAAGCTGCTTCACACAACAAACATCAGCACCACGCTGCTGTTTGTCCAAAAGACACAATATCTCCTCTCCCACCGACGTCATGTGTTCATTTATCGACAGCCGTACAGACTCCTTTTGACACATTTTACGTCGTTTATCCAGCTCTCACTGACTCTCCACATCGGGCTGTTATTTTGCTGCGATCAAGTCAACGATGTGAGAGATTAGCTATCACAGACGGACGGACAGGGGGTGAAACATAGTCTTGCGCCATGCCTTTCGGCCTGGCGGAGACAATAAAAAACCGAAAGTAAAGGAAATGGCCATTTCTGCAACAGAAGTAGTCAATAAGCTATGCTATGAAAACATGGGCCACATTGGCAAAGAATGTAAGAAAGAGGCAATCATGTAGAAAATAGCCGATCTCCAAGCTTACAAAGCCTCTCAACGTGAGGCGTTTCGAGCTTGTAGATCGGCTATTTTCACAATATTTACTTGTGGAACGGAGTCAAACAGAATGGGGGGGTCCCAGATCAAGTACGTGTATTTGGGGGGGGGGGGGGGGGGGCGGCGTGAAAGGGTTGATAAACACTGCTCTAATCGGAGCGAAATTATCTGAAATTACTACATGACCATAATGCAGCCTAACATGCGTTGCACGGGGCGGTCCTGCCATTACGTTAGTTACTGTAGTTGCTGTGGAGCTACATAGTTCTCCAGAAGACACACACAAACACATACACCATCTACAATGGACGAACTGAGCAGCAATATAGACATTCACCACACGAACGTGCATTGTTGACAAAGTGATTGCACAGCCGCTGCAGGCATGACAACCAGGTTAGCGTTAGCGACATGGCAGCTATCACAGCGCCCTGTCCGTCGTGCTGCAACTGCCTGTGATGGCTACAGCAGTAACAGCAAGCTGTCTGCGATGCCATTGTCTGGAGACTGCTCTTAGCGTGACACGACCAATGAGAGTGAGCGCTGTAGTTGTTGCTAAGATACGGTGGCGTCTCTGCCCCATAGCTTGTAGATCTCTCACACATGATTGGCGTAGGCTGCGTTGCCAGGTCTGACTTTGTGTCTAAGCAATGGTCGGCTTATTTTTGCGCGCCTTTGGGCTCGTTTGCATTGTGCGCACGGCAGCGCTTGTTTAGCGTACGTCAGCGCGACGTGGCAACGGACGTGGCAACGTGAAAGGTGATTGGCTGGTGAAAAGAAACACCCGACGTTACACCAGAAATGGTGCCTGGAGAAAATGGTGACCAAAAAAAAAGTTTGGAAAAAAAGGGAAAAACCCCCGCAGCGGCTGGCTGCTGTTGTGGTGATGAGGTCGTGCGCACGGTAAACGGTACGAAGCGGGCTCCCCTTCCGTTTTGTCCGACATTTGGTGAGTAGAATTAATTATGTTGCGCGGTGGAAACGGTGTAGTGAGCAGTGAGATGTCCCCTACGCGAGGCGTAAATTCAGCGCGGCCGCCGTGGCGAGTCAGTAGGCGACATGTGGTCTGGCGGTGCGTTGTTTATTCGATAACAGAGCTGTGGGGTGTCGCCACCGAGGGTGCGGAAGTTGCTCGCCATTTATATAGTTAGATAATAATAATAATAACATGTATTCATATAGCACCTTTTTAAACAAAGTTACAAAGTGCTTAACAACTTAAAATCAAACAATAAATCATAAACAATTACAGCAACAAAAACAACACCCAATAACATTATCAGTGAGAATAGATGCATTCATTTCTGCTGTTAGGGGGTTAAAAAGGCTTTTTTTTAAATAAAAATGGGTTTTTGATTTAGATTTAAAATGTTTATGGAGGTAGCACCCGCCTAGACTGGAACATCTAGTAGGGCCGAATCAGAGGACCTCAGGCGACGGACAGGCACATGTGGTTCCAGAAGCTCAGCTAGATATTGAGCTGCCAGGCCGTTAAGAGCTTTAAAAGCTAACAATAAAATCTTGAAATCAATTCTAAAGGTTTCTGGCAGCCAGTGCAGCTACTACTGGGGTTATGTGCTATGATCTCCTAGTCCCAGCAATGAGTCTGGCAGCTGCATTCTGCACCAAATGCATGCAGTATATGGATCCCTTGCTGAGAGTTGAGTAGAGGGCGTTAACAGTAGTCCAGGCGAGATGAAATAAGGGCATTGACAACTTTGTGAAGGCTAGGGGTGGAAAGGACTGGTTAGATTCTGTGGACATACATAGTATATAGATACATATTTACACTGAGACTCACAAAAAATGTCTGCATGCAAGATTGAGAATCTAACAAATTGCTTTGAGACTACATTTAATGGCATATAACTTGATGCGTTGTGGATGAAGATAGCAATTTCCGCTATTTTTGAAATGTTTTAAATGTTTGTGAGAAAGAATGTAAACTGTTTCCACGTTCTCTGTGCCGTCCAGATGATGAGAGTGACTCCGATGCAGAAGAGGAGCAGGAAAAAACTGTGAGTTCCACCATGAGACGACCCGGTGTGTCTGTTGCTTTCTCACTCTGGTCTCGCTCACTCATTCTCCCACATGCACACATAAGCGTGCACACACACACACACACACACACACACACACACACACACACACACGTCAGTGAGTTCAGTTCTCCTCTTGCATACCCACAATCAAAAAGTTGTGGCCCCCCCTGAAGCCCTCTCATACTGTGGTCTGGCACAGACTTGCACAGTGTGAGGGAAGAGCTATTGATTGCTTCCTGCGTCCGGCTTGGTGCCAGTCGAGGGATTCTGGGAATATTTACAGAGAATGGCTAGGTGACTGTAACCTGAGCTCACACTAGCATATACACAGCATCATCAAGGACCCCCCCCCCCACCTCTCTTGATCTCTCTCTCTCCCACACTCCATCTGTCTTCTTCTATATCTGTCTTTATTTATTTTTAATCGCTCTGTTGGGACTTCTCTTTTGCTGAGGGCGGTCCTCTGTGGGCCTCCTGTTAGGCTGGCTGAGTGGCCGTCTCTCACACAGGGACAGCTCTGTTTGAAAGGTCTCACATTTCATTCTTCCTCTCCTCCTTCCATTCTTCCCTCCATCCGTGCCTCCCATTAAACTGCATGTTGGTCAATTTTGTTCTGTAATTGTCAAGGATTGAAATGTAAAGTCAAGATCACATTTCACTGCTTGTGAGCAGCTGAAATTAGATACATGTTTGTTACTGATCTCAGACTTGATATAGCACAATGTATAACATGTATTTAGCTTTTTTCTTTGGTAGTGGATACTTATCCGTCAAACTCTCCACTATTTACGGCATCTTATTGTTAAGGGGCAATCACATGGTTATAGCTGGCAGCTAGTTCAGGTTAGGTACTGTTAGTATGATATGGGTTTGGCTTGCTTAGGGTTAGAATCTGAATCCGTTCAGAGCGCACAGTGGTTTAGCGTCCCTTAAAGGGATAGTTCACCCCCAAAATGACGTTTGTTCGATCGATTAGTCACCCCATGGAGACTTGAATTCATGGATATTTTTTTGTTTTTGTTGCATTCCTAAGCCAATAATTTGATGACCGGCAGTGGTTCCGGTAGGAGACACAAAGAGTCTCCTTTGTGTCTCCTATCGGAACCGCTGCCTAGCGGTGGTAGGCATCAAATTATTCGCTTAGGAATGCGACAAAAACTAAAAAATATCAATATATTCAAGTCTCCGTGTGGTGACTAATCGATAGGAAAAATGTCATTTTGGGGGTGAACTATCCCTTTAACCGACAAGCCGCCCGACGGCTGAATATCCTCTGCCTTTTTCTTTTGGTTTACCCTCATGTGTTGTTTACCTGTCTGATGTTCTCATCTTACAGAAGAGGAGAAGGCCCACCACAGGAGGCCAGCTGGATGATAAGCGACGTGAGATGCTGAAGAGACACCCTCTGTCCCTTTGTTTAGATCTCAAGTGTAAAGGTACAATCACAATTTATGTCATATGTGTTTTTGGTTCCCGGTTCGATCCCCAGCAACCCCTGGGTTATTGTCGGAAGTATCCTTGAGCAACTACTTCCAATGAGCAGGTTGGTGCCTTGTGTTGTTATCTCCACCAGGCCTGAGATAACAATGCAGGCCGGACGAGATTGTTTTCGCCCCGGGGCGTGGTCAATTGTTTGTAGAGAAAGGCATATAAATAAAATTAATATAAATTTGTGAGGCAGGGTGTCGCGGACCCCCAGTGAATGCTCTGTGGACTCCAGGTTGGGGACCCCTGGTCTAGGCAACTGAGGCCAATACCGGGGCCTCAGAGACCAACCATAGCCTGTTAGAGGGATAGGCCAGCTGGTAAAGCAGGGTTTGAACATGGTGTTGTATTATTCTCTATGTTTGAGGCAAACTATTATGGTCATTGAGAGTCATAACAGACATAACACTCTGACACAAAGTGTGCGTGCGTAGGTTATTTTATTTGATGTACAAAGAGTAAGGCTTAACAGTAATGCACATCATAAAGTGCTTTGGATAAAGGCGCTATATAAAAAGCACCATTTACCATTTAAATAGCTGCAATAGGTCTGACCCAAACATTCATAATACAACAAAGCTGCGTTCTGTATTGTTTGGCCCATTCTACTATCAGTATTACTCATCAGGTCGTGACACCACTTGACCCTAGTCTGCCCCCTATTGGTGATGAGGTATCAGTGGCAGTTTGGAGGGGGGATCTGCATTGCAGGCGTAACTCTATCTAAAGCACCAAAAAAAGGGTGGGGAGGGAGGAAACAAGAGGTGAGAGAGATGCTTGCAGCAGTATGAAACAGCAGCAGCTACAGCATTCTGTAAGCATGTTTTCATCCCCTCTCTACCCCTCTTCTTGTGTTCTCACTGGTGGGTTCCCAGCCCTCCATGTTCCTTTTAATGTGTGTAATAGCTTGTTTTTTATGTTGACCGCATTACTAGTAGTGGCTGTGAGTGACAGGAGTGTCATTGAGAACTGGCACTGCTGAGTGATCACCGTCTGTATATGATTAGTATCCCGTCAGTGTCCGCACCCTATTATACCCCCCACCCATTTATTAATGAATAAAATATGCAGTTGAATTAAGCATTGACATAATGAGGTAACATTATGTCTCCCCAGATGGCAGTGTTCTCCATCTGTTCTTCTACTACCTGATGAACCTCAACATTATAACTGTGAAGACTAAGGTGTCCACCGCTACTGACCTCACCACAGCCATCAGTGCAGGGTGTGTATAGGAGTGTGTGCGTGTGCTGCCTGTGTCCCACTTTGGATTTGTTTTTGTTTTTGTGAGTGTATATTCTAATATCTTTTTATTTTCTACCAGTGAGCTGTTGAACTCAAATACTCTACTCAACTGCCTCTATGCCAACGACCAGGGCCGGGAAACACCCAACCCAGCTAACCGCTACCAATTTGATAAAGTCGGGTAAGGATCTTAAGCATGTTGCAACAACAGGGTGAATTACCTTTAGGTCCGTCAAAGCTTTAAATAGATGTTAAAGGACCATACCGGCGATTTTTGGCTAGATTTTTCAATCATCTTGTGCTTTAAAATGCATTAAAGCGCAACAACAAAATGACTGTCAAAAAGAAAACCTCCATTGATATTTGGTGGATTACCTATCTCAAGTGAGTGTCATGGGGGGTGTCTGCTGGGCTACCGGTCCACGCGCATGCCACATATGCTGGTAATCCAGCTTGTCAGCGTGTCGCGGGTTTGACTCCCGATCCAGACGACCGTTGCTGTATGTCACCCCCCCATATCTCTCCCCATTTCCTGCCAGCCCACTATCCTATCAATAAAGGCAGAAAAGCCCCCCAAAAATATATTTAAAAAAGAAAAGAAAAGAAAATTGTCAAAAAATTCAACAAGTCATGTATGCTTTGAAAAATGGTTGACAGTAATGTAATGTGTACCGTGAGTCATAATCAATGTGCTAAAAATATCAGTATGGTCCTTTTAAAATTAAATACAATATGTCCAGAAAAGTCTAATCACTTTTCTTTGATTCACCTTTCACTTCACTTTTCAAGTTACTAAGTGCTATTGCAGCTATAACATAAAAGGAACAAATTAATCAACATCACCTCATAGATTTTAGACTTGCGCGGCTGGCAACTTTTAGGTCTCACTTAGTGGAACAGAAATAGCACTATGCTAGCGTGACAGTGATATATATTTATAGCACGATGAGCTTGAAATTGCATTCGCTGTGTCACTGTATGAAACGAGCAGATTGAAGCATGTTGTTCTCTTGTAAGGATCGTGTCATTTGCTGACTACATTGAGGAGTTGGGCCACCCCTACCTGTGGGTCCAGAGTCTCGGAGGACTGCAGTTTCCCGGCGATGCCCCAGAGGTGTGTGGCTGTTCACTTCTAATAATCACACGGTGTATGATGTACAGCTGTATAATAACATCTCTAATAGAGTAGGTGCACAGTAAAATCCTGTTAAAATTGTTAATTAAACACGGAGGTTGTACAAATGGAATGAACCAAATGGAGCTGTAAGGGTCCATTTGGTTTGTAAACTCAGGATATATTAACACTGGGGATTTTAGGTAGGCATCATATGAAAGATACAAGTATGAAGATATTGAAAACATCTTCAACAATGTAAGAAAAACTGAAGTTGCTTACAAAATCATTGGATATCTGTCTTTCTGTTGCTTTCCCTCAAAAGTGATACATAGAAGTCTGAATTTGGTAATAATCCCGCACAGTATCCTAAAGCTGTACTTTGTAACTTTCCTTTTCTACCCCGGATTTTAACCCGGTTTCCTGCGCAAGTGCTGATTTTTCTTTACCATTGAGCTTGCTCGGGGGATAAATTAAATGTTGACCATCAGGTCAAAGGTTTAGGCATATTTTACTGAGGTTACGTTTAGGAATACCTGGTGGCGACCGTTCCAATGTCCCCGGATTTGACCCGGGCGAGCGTCTTATGGGGCGAGCGTTCTTGTATTTATTGTATTGGCATACTCTAACACACAGATTGGACAAAATAAAAATGTATTCATTTAAAGTTACATAGTGCCGTTTTAATTAAACTTATTTGGTTACATTTGTACACTCCAAGAGTTATAGTGGATAAATGAACACTGAGAATTGTACTGTTCAGTCGGCTATGAGTAGGCTCTGAGAGTGTAAAAACACTGACGAAATAACCGAATACATAACATGGAGGTACACCAGTGTGATGTGACCTTGCTGTGTGTTGTTTCTAGGGTGTGAGCCGCGGCAGGGGCAGTTCTCTGAGTGCCAGCCACATGGAGAGTACCATGAAACTGCTGAGGGGGCGTGTCCAGTCCCGCCTTGCCCTGCACAAACAGTTCGCCTCACTGGGTAGAAATGACACACACGTGCAACAGCGAGACTCTTATTCATCCATCCCTTGATATATGGTCAACACTCGGACGTTGTGAATGTCACTGAACGCATTCTTTATTCTGTCCCCAGAGCACAGCATCGTCCCAGTCTCCAGTGAGAGTCAGCATCTCTTTCCTGCCAAAGTCATCTCCCGATTGGCTCGCTGGACCACCATCGCATACCAAGAGTACAGGGTAGACACACGCATGCCCTTCACGATAAGAATCTGCATGTAGTAAACCTACAAAGCCAAGGACACAGACTCACATTTGACTGATATTCTGCTGTTCTCTCCCATGCCAGGACCTGACATTTACGCAGCATGTGACAGATGCTGGTCTGGCTAAGGAGACTGACCTGTACTTCATGGGTGTGGTGGAGAGAGGCACAGGTACGTCACAGGGACTGTGTAGACGAGTTCAGTGATTCTCAACCTTTTTATTTTCAAGTACCCCCAGTTTGATATGCATTAAGCCATGGACCCCCATTCGATATGCTTTTTATCTCTGGAACTACACTGTAAAATTCTCAGTGTTCATTTACCTCTGAGTGTGTATAAATGGAACCAAATGGACCCGTAAGGGTCCATTTGGTTCCAGTTGTATACTCTCTCTCTTACCTGTGGACCCCCTGGAACCCCCCTCAAGGACCTCTAGGGATCCCTGAACCCCACATTGGGAACCAGTGGAATAGTTTGACTAGTCAAGGCTTGGTTTCTTTATTATGGGTTGAACAATGGCGTGTTTGAAATATGACGGGACAATTCCCAAACTGAGGGAGCTGTTAATGATAGACAGGACACTAGGACCCAGGCTGTTGAAAGACTCTTTAAGGAGGCGAGAGGGAAGGATGTCAGATGAGCAGGTTGTGGGTTTCATTTGGGAGACGATGATTGACAGACATGGGAGAGACAGTGGCGTGAACTGACATAAGGTGGCAGTCTGAATGGGAGGGGTGTAATGGTCAACAGAGGAGGGTGAGATGCTGGAGCTTCTCTGATGGTAATGCGGTGTGCATTCCACAGTGTTGGGGCAGCAAAACAAAAAGCCCCTGTACATACTATTGATGATGGACTTAACCACAAACCTACAGTTTTCTATCTGTGACTAGATTGCTTAATCAGTTTTTCTATCCCCTCAGCTCGTCTCCAGGCTGCGGTGGTGTTGAGCCCCCGTTACCCAGGAATTTCTCCTCTATTCTCCCTCTCGCTCAGCTGGAAGGGAGAGCGAAGTGGACGTACCGATGACAACCTCAGAGTAAGAAATAATAATAATCTTTGTCTTTTCACCTGTTTCCTAGGCTGTGTGTTTTCCACTTCCTGTCGATTTGATCCAATGAAATCCAATGAAACTGGTCAGATGACCAATGATATCC
This sequence comes from Gymnoscopelus microlampas, assembly GCF_963454915.1. Taxonomy (NCBI): domain Eukaryota; kingdom Metazoa; phylum Chordata; class Actinopteri; order Myctophiformes; family Myctophidae; genus Gymnoscopelus; species Gymnoscopelus microlampas. The sequence continues at coordinate 32,365,077 of NC_139941.1, forward strand.
AATGAAATCGACAGAAAGTGGAAAACACACAACCTAGGAAACAGGTGAATATAATTTATCTTATAAGCAGGTATTTTAAGTTACCTTTTTATTATATGGTAGATCATTTTTCAGTATTTGAACGTCATTTGTCTTACTCTGTCTCAGGCCATGGAGAGTGAGGTGAATGTGTTCAAAAATGAGCTCCAGGGTCCCCGTCCAGGCCACCAGCTACTGACCAATCAGATAGCACGCCTGTGTGTCTGTCTGGATGTGTATTTGGAGACTGACGGCCAAGACGACAGCGTAGAAGGACCTCGGGAGTTCCCCCGTGAAAAGATGTGCTTACGCACTGTCAGGTACAGACCCGTAGCAGTGGCCACTGAACCGCTCGCACACAGACAGTCCAGTCACAGTAAAAGACATAAAGATGCAAATTCATCTTTGTGAAGATAACTAAGAAGTCTCTCTCTCTCTCTTCTCTCTGTATTTCAGGGGTCCCAACCGCCTGAAGCCATTCAAGTACAACCATCCCCAGGGCTTCTTCAGTCATCGTTAACATGTCCCTGATAGCCCACCACCGTACAGAACCTTATGTCCCTAACTCCACACAGGGTCTATCTTTTTTTACTGTAGGACCTTTGAACCTCACATACTGTGTACCCCTAATAGTGGTCCTTTGTTTTATTTTTATCGCAATGTCCTTTATGACTTCGAAAATAAAAATTGTCATATTTTCTCGAATAACCTTGTATCTTGATGTTTTCAATACCTCTTCTCATTTCTCTGCTCTGCTGTTCCCTCAAACGTTTCCTCCTTTGTTCAGCCTCAAGCTCAAGCATCTTTACCTTTCTCTCTCCGCTATTCTATTTATAGGTTTAGAGAGTACTGAAGCTGATTATTATGCTATTGGGGTTCAGCAGTGCTCTTAGCTGAGTCATTCCCACAGAGGTAAATGTTTCTGGTATATAGAACAGTTTTTTTTTTTTTTTTTTTTAAGGAAAGGAAAATTGGAGGGATGGAGTCATGCGTCATTTAAAAAAAAATCATAAAAATTGTCATTTGAATTCCAATTGACTCAAACTTTATTTATAAAGCACATTAGGTTAAATTCATAAGATTATTATGCCACTCTAACCACTTTCGATCCTGTGTCCCTATTTTGGGCATGTCATTGGCTAAAATAGATCTGCAGGTTCACACCTATTTTAAAAAAATAAATATTTTAAGCCATTTTGCTGTAGGGAGGCTATTTGGAGGTCCTTGGCATGGAAATTGGATGATGATGATAAAATGGTACCATTTTTTTCTACTCTGTCAGTGTCTCATAGGAGAGCTGTGGACACTTCAGAAACCTGCCTACCAGTGACATCATTAGGCAGGTTTTTTTTTAAACGCATGATTTCTCATTTTTTATTGATGCAAGAACAATGGCTTCCATTATAGCATGCTACCTTTCCAGGAATAGAAAGCCTGCAAAGCCTTAGCCATCAATTATGTCACTGGTGGGCGGGTTTCTGAACTGTCCACAGCCGCCCTCTAAGACACAGACGGTGTAGACAAAAATGGTACCATATAATGGGCATTAGTGAGGACCAATTATATGAAGAAATGTTGAAAATGGCTCGTCCTTTAATACACATTTTCAAATTGTCGGTTATCATTCTGGAAGCAGAGGAAGAAGACACTGGAATACTGTGTATTATGCTTCTATACATGCACCTAATGGTTGATTAGATGCTGTTATTTTGTACCAACACTATGAAATTCGTTCCCTCACATTTCTTTGGCCGGCCATTGGTCATAGCAACCAGGGAGACCTTGCTGCCTTGTAAATAAGTGGACATGGAGGTAATTGTGGTAGACAAGAGAAGCAGGGGGTATGGTTCTTGACAATCCGAGAGGCACAGTGCCAGGTGGTAATTTTTTGACATGGTAACGTTTGAGTGTTTTCTATGTATCTTCATCATGCTATTAATACCAGCAGTTGATCGGGTGCAGTGAGACTGCGTTTGGCCAGTACAGTAGATGAGGAAGGCCCTGCCAGGACAACGTTTTCCACTGTCAGCTGAATTGTGTCCAGCAGCAGTAAGTCGTTTAAGTGTGTGCAAGAGAGGTTTCTCATTTACCTCAATTGAACTGGTATCTACTCTTAATACACACAGACGAGATTGGTTAAGAGGATGGCGTTTGTATCCAACTGCACTTTTACGGGGTGTAGTCAGTAATAAATCCTGTTAAAAATTCTACAGAACAGCTATTCTGGGGAATGAAGTACTTTATCTATGAATAGCTTAAATCAGTATTCATCACAGTTGAATCTGACAAGAACAGATTTTCTCATTTGCTTTTCCTCATCACGTATTTATTACCTTTCTCTTTGTCTTTCTGAACCATAGTCTTGTTTCAGCTCATTTCACCAAGCCTATTGTACAGGTAATTATTATTTATTTATTTTTGTAACTTTATCGTTTTTCTGATTTATCATGTGAGCAGCAATCAACAGTGTTGTTCTCAATCTAGAACCCCCCTGCCCCCGACCCCCATGCCCACACAGTACAGGAGCAAGCACATCCACTTGCACAAGACAAAAAACTAAAGAAAATGAAAACAAAAACAAAGAGAGGGAAGTAAGAAAACAAAAACCACATAGGAGGCACAATACGAGTTGTATTATACAATGTATAGTAGTAACAGTATTAGTCTCTACGATGCTGACCATACTCATATATATATATATATATATATATATATATATAAAGCACATTATTGGGTGTAAAACCCAACCTCCTGGCACTGCCACTGACCCAAGATCCAACCATAGACTACCTAGACCTGTTTATGTCAAATGAATGTCAAGTTCTTGACATGATTTATAAATGAACACCATGTGAGATTACATTTAGTTAAGTGTCCCAGATGTAGTGTATCTAATCTTCTCCAGCAGTAATAAATTCATCATCTCCTCGATCCACAGGTGGAAGGAAGGTGGTGTTATATATTTCCAATTAGTCTAGAATGAGTCGTCGAATTGCTGTACAGGTAATGTAAATGCTTAATATGTGTTACCATTGACCTTTTGTTGCAGACTAGAGGAATTGTTTGGTGTAGGCTAGTTTTGGCAGAAAGGGTAAATGCAGGAGAGAAATCATTCTGGTGTGGATGTACTGTGTGATACATGATAGTTTTAGAGTACCATACAGTAGAGCTCATACAGAATTGCTCAAATACTGTCGAGGTAATTATTCCTGTTGGGTGTAAGTAGCCTCTTATTGTCCTGATTTATGTATGAACCTGAACTCTGAGACATCAGTATGGGTGGGGTGGCAGATTTGGGAGGGTACAGCTCCCCCTCTTCTCAGCCGCAATGCAGTGCAAGACACAGCATGAGGAAATCTACACTTGTTGCCTTCATTCTGTTGCATCTGATGTGTCATTTAAGGTCACATTTCATACAGAGGGAAATGAGAAGTCATAAAACCTGTTTATTATTTCTTTACCTTTATTCATCTGTTTTGCATATTCTCAACAGTTTATACATAGCACAGTCATCTTTGTCCTAGCATTACAGACAGGAGAGTGAAGCAGTTCAGCCATCAGCAGAAACTGCAATAAGGTGCGCAGCGAGCAAGTTCAAGTCTTTCTTACCTATATATCTGTAAATATAATATAGACATTTAGATCTCAATAAATATACATTTATATATATATATATTCATTCGTCACAATCTTTAGCTTGATTTTTTTTTTCTTTTTCTTTTTTTTTTTACATCTACCCTCAAGGGCATGTAGGTACAAACCCCTGCGGATTCTATTTAAATGCACTTGTAATTATTAAGGGCAGTTGTCAACATTCAGATAAGAGTTTTAGAGCATTCTGCATTCACTACAGTCATACATCAGAAGCATCATAGGGGCGTGTAATGGCCATACCTGTGTGTGGGGAGAGTATTTGCTAGAGAATCACTATTGCTTACATACATACTGTCACCCGCTTTGCTTTGGACATCTGCTGTCCTGCCAAATAGCCCCTTCTGCCCCACCCTTCCCCCCTCCCCTCCCTTAAAGTTCTTTGGCGTCTCAACCTCCTCCTGTCATCAAACCCTGGAAATGATCACAGCTTTTGTGGTCTCACTTCTTGACCTTCTCATCCTTGCTCTCCTTGGCCTCTGTGCCAGAGGACTTCTCCTCAGTCTTCCCTCCGTCTTTTGCCTCCTTGCTGTCAGCCTTCTTCTCCTCTGGTTTCTTCTCCTCTTTCTTGCTCTCCTTCTCTGGCTCTGCTTTAGGGGCGGCCTTCACTTCCGCTTTGTCCTCTGTTTTGGGTGGGGATGGCTTCTCGTCCTTAGCAGGGGCGGGACTGTCTTTGGGGGCAGGCTTGTCTTCTGCGGGCTTGCTGGGAGCAGCTGGTTTGGGAGCGTCTTCCTTCTTTGGGGATTCCTCTGACTTGCTCTCCTCCTTCTTCGCATCTGTTTTTTCCGCCTTGCTCTCGGGCTCCTTGTCTTTGGGCTCCTGCTTCTTCTCCTCCTTCACAGGGGCAGCAGGCTCAACTTTCTTCTCCTCCTTAGGGGTATCTTTTGCAGCTGGGGGTGTGGCCTTTTCCTTGACTGGGGACTTTGGCTCCGGGGTTTTGGGAAGAGGGGATTTGGGAGGGGGAGATTTGGATTCAGGGGATTTGCTGAGTGGGGACTTTGACACTGGCGACTTGGCTGCAGGTGATTTTGCTGCTGGTGATTTCGGTGCTGGGGATTTTGACTCGGGGGACTTGGATGCGGGTGACTTGGATTTGTCCTCTACGGGGGTTTTGGCAGCAGGGGACTTGGCAGGGGATTTTGGCATCGGGGATTTAGATGGTGGTGATTTAGATTTAGGTGATTTAGATTCGGGTGATTTGACAGTGGGAGTTTTGGGGGGAGATTTGGATGACTTGGACTCATCTTCCTCACCTGCCTCCTCTTCCTCGCCCTTTTCCCCCTCTTCCTCTCCCTTTTCCTCCTCTTCCTCTCCTTCCCCTTTGTCATCCTCCTCTTCCTCACCCTCTCCCTCCTTCTCCTCGGCCTCATCTTTGGTTTCCTCACCCTGCTCTTCTTCCTCCTCAGCTTCATCACCTTCTTCTTTCTCCTCTTCTGCTTCTTCTTCATCTGCCTCCTCTGTCACCTCAGTGACCTGGGTCTCATCTGTCTGCTCCTCCACAATGACTGTATCAGAGATCTCATCTCCCTTCAACTTCAAGTGGCCAGAGATCCTGCTTTCTAGGAAGGAGTAAGGATCGCCTCCTGACACAAATCGGTTCTCCTCGCCCTCCAGTAGCTTCCTGTTTGTAACACAAAGATAAATATAGAAAAATGCTGTAATATTTTCAACACAACATCATTTTACATTTTAAATGTGACGTTCTGTCATCTAGCACTTGAAATACAATGACATTCAAATCTAAAAAGATATTTCGCCAACCTGTAAGCTGCGATCTCAATATCTAGAGCCATCTTCACATTCAGGAGCTCCTGGTAGTCCCTCAGCTGACTGGCCATCTCCCACTTGGTGCTCTTCAGCTCAGAGTCCAGCTGATGGATGGTCTCCTGTGAAATGTAAAACACAATAGAATTAGATTGAAAGAATGGTATTGTGAGTGCAGAGATCCACTCTTGCCCCTCCCACATTCAATTGTAACACACAAGGTGGAGAATAGAGAGGGGGGGGGTGTGCTGTGCTGACACCGTGCCTGTAATGAATGGAGATCTCCATGGTGCCTGTCCTCGTTCTCCATGCACTGCCTCTCCAATGACTCCTTGGTACCGCGGAGAGTCTCCAGCTCGATGGTGCGGCTCTGGAGCTGACGGCGGTACTCTGAGATCTCTCCCTGGGTGCCGCGGATTGCATCCTGGTTAGTCCTCGCTGCATCTGATAGACGCTCCATGCGCACTGCAGGGTATGCATAAGGCACACGCAAACACATGTGTGTTAGAGGGCAACAAGTGTTTGGGAGTGGGAATTGTGTGACTGTGTACAGTGTATATATATCCCATTAAGACCGGGAACGCATCTGTGTCATTTTAGATTTCTTTGGTTATTCAAAAATAGTAGGTATACAAGCTCATAGCATGGCACCGAGTGCCGCGGTATGAGCTTGTAGATCTGCTATTTTTTTTAAATCGTGAACATTTGTGTAAATCTTTGAATATATATATTTTAAAAGCGAACATTTGTAACTCAACTCTTTGCTTCTGGAACAAAATATTTTGAGATGGGGGTCCGTGGCCAAATACATATCATTTTGGGGGGTCCTTGACATGCAAAAGTTTGAGAAACACTGATATATAGCAACATAAGTTTTAAGAAAAACTGTTAGGATTTAGAAGACATTTGTAGAATCGGCCTCCGGTCTAAAACGGGATATAGCCATCTGAAAATGTTGGACAGACACTTTTCCAGTAAAACATGGGCTTGTGAAATGCTTTCTTGAGTTTTGCATATTGCAACACTTTACAATTCAACACAGGCAGACTGCTATTCAGACTGTATGCTGCGTGCGTAGCAGACATTTAATGTCAACTCATTTGACCTGCCCCCTGTGAAAAAGGCAGCTAGTCATTATAGAAGCCTTAAAGTAACCTTGAAAGTAGGCTATCCATCTGTCAGTCTGACTCAGCTGCTGTCCAGCAAGCAGAGTCACACTGCTGCAGTCAGCTTGACAGCAAAGAGGGAAGGTCATTTGGTTTTCACCTTTTATTAAGGGATATTGATTCAGCATTATACTGTAAGGCTAAAGTAGTGGATGCATAGTCCTGCAAAAGTCTTTACTGCTAGACAGGTTTTTGGAGTGAAGATGCTGTGTCATGATCTCTCATCATAACCTTGCTTTAAGCATAATGTTACATACATTTGGCTCTACATATTTAAGTGACCTTGGAAGGCTACACTCCCATCACGATATCGGTCCAAGGGAGAATGTAGCTTATAATGGAGAATAGACTGTCTGGTTTGATCTGTCTCTGTCTGTCAACAGCAAAGACTGATCTAATCTGTTTTATTTGTAGGTAAGATCCAAACACAAGGGAAAAACTAGAACAAACCAGCTGACAGTGGATGTGTAACTTAATTATCATCCCGCACTGCGTGTCATCAGACCCCTGCAATGCATATTTCTAGCAAAAGATGATTAGCCTGCATGCGGCAATGATGTAGCACAATTATTAAGCATAGAACTGCAGAGAATTGGGAGGGCTGCTATAGCCTAGTAGTTATTATACTACAGCAGATAGATTCCTTTCATCTAAACTTTTATGGTAACCTATATTTTGTTTATTGTCATTCTTTCTATGACTGTGAACAGTAAAGGTCTGTTAATGAGGTAAACAAAGTTACAGTCAAAAGTATTGTTTCTTAGAATCAATTATGTAGCCTATAGTAATATAGAGATGATAGGCTACAAAGATCCTGTGCATTTATCCATTTGTAACTTTGGTGGTAACATTTTGTACACTGGTACAGTTAACTTATAGTTAATGAATAGGCCTTAGTGGTTGATTAACCACTTAAACACCAGCATCCATATTGTGGGGAAAGCTTTTGCTGAAAATAGCAGATTGGCAAGCTCACAACGCCTCAAGATGCCATGCATTGTGAGCTTGTCGATCTGTTATTTTCAGCGCAAGCTTTCCCCACAATAACAGAACGCAGAAAATACTCTAGTATAGAGCCCTGGGGGACTCCACTTAACCACATAGGGGTTTAAGTGGTTATAGCATATGCATGTGCGTGTTACCTTTAAACCACTCTTCGGTCTGCACTGCGCTCTTGCTGGCATGAGTGTCCAGCTGGGAGCGGATCTCCCGCAGTGCGCTGGTGACGTCCGCCTTGAGCGAGTCTCCCCGCGCCTCGAAGTTCACCTGCGCGCCCTGGATCTGCGCGAGCAGCTCGGCCACCTCCTCCTCGTGGTTCTTCTTCAGGAAGGCGGCCTCGTCCTCCAGCGCGCTCAGCTTCTTGTCCAGCTCGCAGCGCGTCAGCTGGCACTCGTCCACGTACTTGTTCATGGCCCGCGCGGCGGCGTTGGTCTCCTCCCGGTTGCGAGCCTCGTCCTCCATCCTCCCGCGCAGGTGCTGGATGTCCTCCTCCAGGTGCTCGTGCTCCAGGAGGGTGCGCGCCTTCTCGCCTGTCAGCTGCTGCAGCAGACCCCGCAGGTCGCCCAGCTCGCGCTCGTAGTGCTCCCCGACCGACGCGCGTCCCGCCTGGCTCTGTCGCAGCGCGGAAGCCTCCGCCTCCAGGTTCCGGTTGTGCATCTCCAGGTTGCGGACCTTGTCGATGTAGCCGGCGAAGCGATCGTTCAGGGTCTGCAGAATCTCCTTCTCGTTCCTCCGCATGTCTCCGCCGTAGCTCTCCATGCTGTCCTGGAGCTGGTGGTGGGGCTGCTGGCTGTAGGTCATGGGGCGGCGGCGCTGCTGCTGCTGCTGCTGCTGCTGGGAGTGGAAGCCGCTAGAGGAGACCGAGGACGGCCGATTCTTGCGGTACGACGCAGTTTGGCCATAGTAGTGGTGGTGGTCCATGGTGAAACTCATCTTGGCTGGACCGAAGGATGCTCACTGCAGCAGGAGGAGAGCGGCGGGGCTTATATATAGGCGAGGGAGGGAAAACGCACGACTCAGCACTGTGACGCGCGCTGTGCACAGTAAAACCCGAGGTGTTCATTTAAATGGACCATTAAGGGTGCATTTGGTTACATTTTTAGTTTCAGATGGATACATTAACACAGAGGATTTTACTGTGTATTTCAAGCGACTTAATCAGAATTTTGTCAGTGGCCCAAGTGTAGCCTATATATGTCTTGTGAGTGTAATTATTATTGAAATGATGGTTGAGGCTTAGCTCTGGTCCATTGCTCCTTCTAACTCTATATGGACCAAAGCTAGGCCAGGGATGTTTGTGTGAAGTTCAAGGGATGAAATTACATGGACATAATACCAATTATTATCTAATTATTATATGTATAGTGAAAATGTTTTCCTAGCTAGTGAACATCAACAGCCTTTTACGTTTACCTTTTTTTATATGCACAAATCTAGGCCATATATAAATGTTAAATCTGGGACAGAGCTTGACTTGCAGTGAACTCTTTGTGTATTTAATTGTCCATCCAAGATAAATCATTCATGACTCAAATGACTTAAATATTTTAAACTCTCAATGTATTTTTTTTTTTTTGCACAGGTCTGCTTCTGTAGATAATGTGAGGCATGTGGGTGTGCACTGTGTTCTGCTGATGCGCTCTGTAGCTACTGCTGCAGTGTGAGTTTGCAGATCCACGCTAAGCCATCTGGGACCCACACACCTGCTGGCTCATTGACAGAATCTTTGTGCGCGCTCACACACGCCCACGCACATACATACACATTTTGTAGAGAGTTGTCTGCCCCATCTGATGCCATATCGACCACATTCTATATGTGAATTTCATCCTTTACTGCCTATATACTTTATGCTTCTTGTGTCCACCCAAACAATCCTATAGATGTGCAGGACAGCCTGGACAGGTGTGCATGCATGTAAAGCCAAGATTGTTAATGAAGTGTAAAGATGTTTTGTATTAATGCCTAATTATGGGTCCCTTTATACGGTCTAAATTAAGACTGGAATTTGCGATGTATAACATACAGTAGCCTAGAATACACAATATACTGAGAGAGGCCAGAAAGACTGGCCAAATGATAATTACACAATAGCTACAGTACCTGCAAATCGTCAATGAACACAAATAATACAGCATTCACACCTGACCACAGTCTGGGATTGTGAGCGACTCAGAGGAGGCAGATTCTGTCTCAGTTGCACCTATAGCATCTATTGATTACACATGCACACACACACACACACACACACACACACACACACACACACACACACACACACACACACACACACACACACACACACACACACACACACACGCATTCACTAAGTTGCGCACGATCGCACACGAACACACACACACACACACACACACACACACACACACACACACACACACACACACACACACACACACACACACACACACACACACGCACACACACACACACACACACACACAGACAGAGAGGGTGAATGAGTTCACTCCGCAGATCTTAAAGGAACAGTGAACAGAGAATTGTGTAAATTCTTCTGATGTCTCTCTTTTACACTGTTCAAGAATGGATAGATCAGCAAAGTCGTTTTCTGTTACGAACTTCTCGTTTTCTGTGTAATTGCTGCTGTGTGTGCTCTCACTGAAGTGATTGCGTGGGGCCAGGGCTGCCATGATTCAATCCCTCTCCCTCCCCTACAGTGCCACACTGTAATTGTACCCATTTTAACATGTGAGAAATGTGTGCGTTTGTGTTGAAGTGTTTATCTGTGTTTTACGTGTTGAGATACATTCACTGTCACATTATCTCCTATATCACATCTCAGCATCCCTGGGGAAGGGAAGCATCCAGAGCCGAAATAACATGCCTATAACAGCCTCCCTCTAACAACCTCATCTATTATATATGAGAGGAACAGAGAGGAGTAGCAAGTTTCGTGTTTTGGTGGTGTTATATAAATATCGTACTCACTCAGGGTTTGATTTGTAAAAAAAAAAAGAGCAGAGCAGCAAATCAAATCTTGATCATAGTCTAGTCTAGTGGAAAGAAGGGGATATCATGCACCCCCCGGAAATATACTTAATCAGTGTTTTCTCAATGGAAATGCAAATGATGAGCTATGTTAAACAGTTGTCAAAATGTCCCTTCTACCATTCTTATTTTCACTATATCTCACCCAATATTACACTTAACTGAACAAATAAGGTGTCCAGTCCAGACTTATGTTTTGAGGGTCAAGGATCACAATGACACTATTCCTAAAGTGATCACATGTACCTGCGCATGCTGGTATGCAAATCAGTGCTTCCATTACAATATAATCACATTTGTACCAATTATTATTATGCCAACATTTTTTGCCATCTGTAAAATAAATGCTTACCAATAACTTTCTTCACCAATGTGTTCATAAAGGTATGAATGCTATTCACACTTCCTTATAGGTTATTGCGATTCAGCCAGCAAATACCAAGTTATGAGAGTTTTTGCTGTTGTATTGCTACTGTATACGGTTCTGACCCCACACACTTTGTCTACCTGCCTCGTTTTGCTTGGTGTGTGTTCTTCCCTTTCGCAGGAAGGGAGCTGGACAAAGCTGGGGGGTTGACGTTACATGGACTGGCTGCAATAAAGGGCTGCTGATCCAGGTAGGACTTAACTCTCTAACTCCTACCTGGGCCTCATGTTTTGGTTGATAGAGCAAAAAATAATTCACTGCATTTTGATGGGTAAACACAGGTGAAGCTAATGACATTAATTGTGGGTATTTCATTTAGGTGTTATTGTATGCCAGCATGCATGCTGTGCAGTTAACTATACACACAGTAAGGTTGTTGCAGTAAAAAGTGTCCATTATCCTGCCCACACAAAATAATTGGCTGAATATCCATGAGCATTGGTAGGAATGGTCAATGAGCTGCTCCGAAAATATGATTAAACTTGGGATTGAAAGGCCCAAGGTCAATGTCACAATCAGAATTGAATTGGTGGGAATTATCTGCCCTGATGAGATTATTATACTTTGGGTCAAAAAGGTCAAAAATTAAGGTAATGGGTTCTAATCTCAGGAATGGAGAGATGTAAAACAAGAAAGGTTGGCCAGGTTTCGAACCCTGGTGCATTCATTCATTCATTCATATACATACACCACTGTTCAAACTGACCTATACACCTCAAATACTTGAAATTTGTTTTGTTAATTAAATCTTTGCTTTTTTAAACTGTAGTCTCTCTTTTTTTACATAATATGTGGGATGCGAGTGTGCGGACTTGCCGACACCAACTTCGGACTCCTGAATCGTTGCCCTCCACGGCTGCCATAGCGGTCTTGAGCTACTGCAGTGTTGTCCGCTGTCACACCGCAGTCTGTCTACATATGTAGTTGGTGCGCCTCTTTCCCCTCCTAACTGCGCCTTCTTGGGTTGACTCCCACAAGGAGTCAGTTTGCTCGCTACCAGTTCTGGGTGCTTGACACTGTCCTTGCAGCCTCGTACTTCTCTCTCTGACCTTGTCTGTGACCCATGGGAGGCCACCATCCATGTTTCTGATGTGGTCCGTCCATGTGACGTCAAATGCTATTCACTGGCAGTAGACATTTAATGCAGGAAGATCAGCCTCAAGAGCAATGCCAAGAAAACAAAAGTATTGGCCTTTAACACAGAGGAAAGCCATTGCCATTGCTAGTGGGACAGTGCTCGAGACTGCTTCGACGGAACAGGTTCTGAAGGTCCAGAGGGCAATTGCCAGGAATGTCTTTCATGGGATGAGGAGAGTGTGGAAATCTGACATGATGACCTGTTTGTGGCTACAGTGGAGTCAGTGCTGCTGTATGGGGATGAGACATGGATGCTCACAGCACAGCAGGAAAAGGTCTTGGATGCCTGCACAAGAATGGATACATTCTATATATTGTCTTTAAATGTTGTTTATTTGTTTCTTTATTATACAGCATGCTGTATATGATCCCTCATTGTCACCTACCTGTATTCACTCATCATTTAGGATTGGGTGACACCCCCAGCCATTGTTTTTAATTGTACATAACTAGCCATGATAAAATGTCTTTTTCACTCAAATCTAAATTTTCCCCCAGCTCAATGCAAGTGTCAAGTTTGACTCCTTCCATTTGACTCCCCTTTTTCCAAGAGCACCTGTTTTTCTCTTGAGTCGTACATGACAAAGGTCAGTTCTTGAGCACACTGCTATACTGCCTCTTGACACTTTTCATTTCACTTAGTGTAAAATAAGTTTAAGTGTTACCTCTTGGATAGTCACCTTTATAATTACAGATGATTGTGCCCACAATAGTGGCTATTACAGTGTCTGGTCAATTTTGAACTATACATTTTGGAAAGGAACTACCATTTACCTAGACCACAATGCGTTTGAATGTTTTGAATCCTAATTCTGACTCCACCACTTTTTAACAGAAAGGCCAATTATTTTTAAACCAATTAAATGTCCAAATGTAATGTTATGTTTCCTGTCAGAGACCTTGGGCAGTCTGAAAACATTACAGTAACGTTTTAGCAGCATATAAATTCCCCCCAAATTAAAAGCCATCTGCTGTCTTCATGTCACGATTGAATTGATCACAATAGTACTCTTCTATAAAAGCTTTTAGGGTGCAAATAGTATTTGAGGTTTTGCCAAATAAATGACATTGACAGGGTCAAGAAGAAAGCACATGGGGGGGCTTGGCTCTCACCAACATGACTTTGTCTGTCCTTGTAAGAGAGAGAGAGAGAGAGAGAGAGAGAGAGAGAGAGAGAGAGGATGTGGAAAACAACAGGGTTGTGAGGGTGGTGGATGAATTAACAGGCCTCCTTTGAAGTGGAGGTCTAGAAATAATAACATAAGGGATGGATGATGGAGTGGGTGGCAGAGAAGAGGACAGAGGAGCAGGAGAAATAGAGGCAGTCACCTTGGCAGGGACAATTGAAGAAACGGCTGCCTGGCAAACATAGACATGACTCAGCTGTAATACAATTAGGTCTTGGATTAGATTCCCTTGTTTAGACCTATGTTTGGGGTAACATGCCACCACTACATCTTCAAACTGTGTGTGTGTGTGTGTGTGTGTGTGTGTGTGTGTGTGTGTGTGTGTGTGTGTGTGTGTGTGTGTGTGTGTGTGTGTGTGTGTGTGTGTGTGTGTGTGTGTGTGTGTGTGTGTGTGTGTGTGTGTGTGTGTGTGTGTGTGTGTGTGTGTGTGTGTGTGTGTGTGTGTGTGTGTGTGTGTGTCTGTCTGTCTGTCTGTCTGTCTGTCTGTCTGTCTGTCTGTCTGTCTGTCTGTCTGTCTGTCTGTCTGTCTGTCTGTCTGTCTGTCTGTCTGTCTGTCTGTCTGTCTGTCTGTCTGTCTGTCTGTCTGTCTGTCTGTCTGTCTGTCTGTCTGTCTGTCTGTCTGTCTGTCTGTCTGTCTGTCTGTCTGTCTGTCTGTCTGTCTGTCTGTCTGTCTGTCTGTGTGTGTGTGTGTGTGTGTGTGTGTGTGTGTGTGTGTGTGTGTGTGTGTGTGTGTGGAAAGTTTATTGTTTATTGTAGGCTATTATTTATTCTCACCAGCCAGTTTGTTGGCCGAGATAATTTCATAGTCATGATGCATTGATTTAAACTTCCAGAATATATCTTCTCCTTTTCAAAAGCACCATCTCCTGGGCGTTTGTGAGAACGACAAGGAAGGGGGTGTGATGAATATTTTGCACATTCTTTTTTGCAGTGGTGGAAAAGGTTCTCACTCACATGTTTTACTTAATGTAGAAATACTCTGTTACGTAAAAGTCTGGAATTAAAAATGTACTCGAGGAAAGTACACAGGTATTGGTATAAAAATGTAGTATAGGCCCCCTGACCCTACTCATCATGCAGAATGTTCCATTTCACAAGTTTTCAAATGAATAAAATATATACAAATCTTTGGAAAATAGCTGAGCCTGAGCTACAAGCTCAGCTTGTAGATTGGCTATTTTCAAATGGACGAAATGTATATAGGGCTGAAGTGGGTAATGTATGTTAACTAGTAACAACTAAAGTTTTAAAATAATTGTATTGGAGTAAAAGTATAATATTTGCCCCTGAGATGTAGTGGAGTACAAGTACTGAAAATGGGAAATACTCCAGTAAGGTAAAAAATATCTGAAAATTGTACTTAAGTACTGTACTTGAGTAAATGTATTTAGTTACTGTACACCACTGCTTTTGTTGTCCAACAGAGGGCAATGGAGCTCTGAGAAATCAGTTAGTTACATTAACTTCCTGTTTATATGAAGAGCAAGAGGGGGAAGTTCGAACAATTATGCGAGACCACTGATGTTGACAACAATCAGATGACCAACAATATGACCAGTATGCCCAGTATGCCCAGTATGCCCATCTCTTTATTAAATAGATGGATCCAAGAAAATAACGATCTAGTTCGCAAATGGAAGGTAAGATCAGCTGGATAGCCAGTACATTGTTGATGCAGACCTAGAAGGAGTGATTCCTCCATACCTAGAATGTGTTCCATACAGTTTAATACAGCCATTATGGCTGTGTAATGTATATGGATATTTAATACACAGCCAGGTTGGCTGTAGATATGGAATACAAATACATGAAAAGTATCGAATAGCACTATATCAGTATCATAGCCAATCTAGAGCTAAGCATACCATAGCCTTGAATCAAGACTCTATCATAGATGTATTGTATCGATTTTGACTTAAATGCCAAAATCGATAAAATACTTCTATGATAGTTTTGATCCAAGGTTAAGTATACCATAGCCTGGGGCTATTTTGTGTAGTTCTTGTCCAGTTGAATGTCAAATGGACCACAATGGAAGCTATATGTGCACATTTGGCCTGTTTTTAATTCGTATAGGCCTAATAACCGTCAATAAAGTATTCAATCAATCAAAACCCATATTGAGGTGCCAATTTGTGTGCCCCAAGAACATACAGTAGGCTTACTGTAGGCTCTAGTCAGAAGTTAATGTGTGTGTGTGTGTGTGTGTGTGTGTGTGTGTGTGTGTGTGTGTGTGTGTGTGTGTGTGTGTGTGTGTGCGCGTGCGTGTGCGCACACACACACACACACACACACACACACACACACACACACACACACACACACACACACACACACACACACACACACACACACACACACACACACACGTATGTGTAGTGAATTTTGCTAAACTAAATGAACAATGTTTTTGTTTTTCTTTCCACAGGTAAGCATTTTTCCCCCCAAGTTAGTATTAATAGCTTACTGTAGTAGTTCACTGTTGCTAACACCACAGTCCTTATTCAAGATAAAAAATACTGTACTTGGTTCAGCCTTTTTTCCACTTCATTGTTTCAGCAACAAGAAAGAGGAGACACCCTCATCCAAGATCAGGACCAGAGCAGACTTAGATCGTATTCTTCTGAGTTTCACAAACTTTTAAGGACAATTCAAGGTGGTGCATTTGTTTTAATACACAGGCATTTCCTTTTTGCATACAAGTACAGACAAAATATCTGCCTTTTTTTCCTACAGACCCCTTTATCACAGTTTCTCCTTTCCTTCTACCCTTCCACAGGTGTCCCCACTGCAGCAGAACATGCCCAGTTGGAGTTAACAGTGGTGTATAATGCCTGTGTGCTCTCCCTCACTCAGATGCAGTACCCAGAGGCAGAGCTTCTCTTCATACAGGGCCTGGAGAGAGGTACATTATGACATTGTTTGTAAGCCCATAATATATCAGGATTTGTGTTATCCCTGTTAAACCATGGCATGAATCACTCAAATGACCACAACGCTACTCTTTTGCCCTCTCTCTCCTCTCATCAGCTCAAGGGCTGGTTGGGAGTGAACTATTGGTTTTAGATCATCCACTTTTGTTTTGGCGAGCAGCTCTCAAATCCCTGGGAAAGTCTGTTTTGTATTCCTCCATAAAGCAGCTGTTCTGCCTGCAGTGGGCCATCTGGCTGTCCACCTGCAAACTAGAAGCCATACAGGATTTACAGGTGTGTCACTGAATCTTATAAAAAAAAGAAGGCATTCTATGCTAACACAATTGGCCCGTGTTCAGGGGAGGGAAGCCAGGTGGGGAGGGTGATATTGGTCATTGCATGTACTCCTACGGGCTTGGGTGGCACCTGTTAGCGGGGGGTGTTGGGCGGGAGGAGTAGCACGAAGGCTCTACGTCCTCCTGGTGGGGGCTCCACACTGGCAGGTGAGTCAGTAGGATACAACAGCAGTGACAACACATAAATGTGTGCGGGGAGGAATCAATTGGCATAACGTCAAAATTGGGGAGAAAACATTATTGGCTACTCTAAATGAAAAAATAAGAACAAAAAAAGCATTCAAGACAATCTATTTTTTATGTGTCTTTTTCTTATGTGTGTTTGCCATTGTAGCTTCCTGAAATGACTAGCTATTCATTGCTTCAGCATAATCTACATAGCAGGCAATATTGAATAGGAGATTTACAGTGAAAGCTACAGTATGCATGTGCGCGCACACACATGACTTTACACACAGACTTTACAATAGTTAAACAAAAGGAGATCTTTCAACAAAATCATTTCCTCAGTTCTATAAATGATTAGGATACACATTGAATTGGCTTTACATGATCCTAAAAAGCCATTCCCGGTTTGATTCCTGCCTCCTCCTGGCCAGTGTTGAAGTGTCCTTGATACTGATTTGAATGGCTAAATGTAACACATATTGAAAGTGACATTTAATTGTAGAAATATCATTTTGCCTTTCTGTGATGGAGGAGGAGCTGTCATCTCTGTCTGAGGATCCAGTTACTGGAATGGAGAATGAAAGGAAGGGTGTGACATTGAGTGAGTCTCCTGAAACACCACTAGTTGTGTTGGAGCCCAGAGAACTAAGAGATCTACTGCAGATCTGCACCGCCATTGCTCAAGGTCTGTATCCATCAGGGGAGTTGTTACTGGTTAAGGTTGCACCAGACTTAATCTGTTATGATCAGAGTACTAGAATTACGCTTTTAGTAATTTTGTATTGTAACACGCACACCTTAAAAGGTACCACAGTGTACTATGCTCAGTATCACAAATTATGTATTCCCAGTTCTCAAATGTTAGTTACCATATTAGAAATAAAGTTAGGCCTTGAACATTATTGAAAGCTACACTTTGTGTATATTGGTTGCCCCAAGTGGCAGTGAGAGGTAACTGTTTAGACACTTGCACACTATCCACTGGTGCACCCCAAATCACTTGTATTTTTGTTTAAAGATCATGTACAGTGCAGCTTTAAATATATTTTGCTTTGTTGTATTTTAAGTACATAAGTTCTGTATGACAGTTTTTCTGCTTCAGAGTTAGTGGTGGTGTTTACATGTTCCTAATGTTGCCAGTGTTGGTAGACCATTCATAGTCACCTAAACATTAAAATGTGGGCTGGCTGGTGGCTCAGTGCACACAGTAGTGATGCGCGGGTTGACCCGTAACCCGCGGGACCCGCGGGTCAACCCGCGGCGCGGGTGGGTCGAGTCAGAATTTCGGAGAAAATTATGCGGGCTGCGGGTGAGCGGGTCACGCGCTCTCACACGCAAAAAAAAATAAAAATAATAACATGCTCTTGTTTTGTCTTTAGTCCTAATACGAATAAGAATATTAACAATAAAACAGTTTGAATACACTTGGGGATTATTTTCTAACCATGATTTTACAGAATAAAAAAAAAATCGCGGGTCGCGGGGCGGGTTGAGCCGTAGATTCATATATGGGTTCGCGGGGCGGGTTGAGGCGGGTTGGGTTCCGTCGCGGGGCGGGGCGGGGCGGGTCATGAAAAAACCCGACCCGCGCATCACTAGCACACAGACATATTATGCTCCTAGTGAGGACCTGGGTTTGTATCCGATTCTGTCTTGTCTCACCTCTCCTCTCAACTCCTCTAACCACGCCTTTGGTTCCCTGTCTCTCTATCTACGATATCCTTATTTGAAAAAAGTATAAAATGCCCTAACATATATATTTTTTAAAACCATCCAAAATGTGTCAGTTATTTGTTATGTTGTGCCTTACTGCGAGCAGCTACAATGTCTTTTATTTTGTTGTTTTTTCTTTTCAGGGGCAGAGTTGCTGAGCGAGGCTCGGAGCTCCGAAGCTTTGTCTACTCTCCAAAACATTTCCTCAATTCCTGCCCCTAGAACTCTCCTGGCAAACACACACCTGCTCTCAGGCCTCTGCCTTGCCCATATGGTACACAAACAGAGAATGTCATCAGACACAAATACAGAAATTAGAGTATGTGACATGCTAATTTGTCCATCCTGCTTGAAGCATTTGTCAATATTGGGAATGTTTGCATTTTGTCAAACAGGGTCGCCTGCAGATGGCGGTGCAGTATTATAGGAAGGCATTGGAGACCGATTCCCACTGTGTGTGTGCTCTGTACCAGAGCACGCTGATCTATAAACAACTGGGCAACACAAAGGCTGAGATACAAGCTCTGCAGCTGCTGCACTCAGTATGTAATACACAGACAGATGGAAAGTCTTTTTTGTGTTCACATAGTATCTATTTTGACACATTAAACACTTTCATTCTAGCATACCTATTTTGAGCATTTCATAGGCGAAACAATTCTAAAATGTAAAAACTCATTATTGTTTTAATCAAGATTTCTTTGCTGTCCAGATGCTGATGTTGCCTCGTATTGCAGAGACTGCCCCAATGGGAAGCAATCTCCTGCACCCTTCCTTGCTACTACGCAGTCAATCCCTGAGCCGTCTGCTCTTAGTACCCTCCTCCCTGAGCATACTTCACAGTCTGGCTTTGAAGAGTGTTCTCCATGGAAGGTTAGAAGACCAGCTGTGTCTGTCTGCTACACTTCTGTATAGACAGCCTTGACTGTTCAGTATCTCAAAAACACATTTGGTTTGAGTGTAGCATGCTATTGATTATTGCCATTGTTAATTGGCTGTGGGTGCTGTTTACTTTGCACAGGGTGTCAGAGGGTGTAGAACATTACCTGGACCTACTGGCCACCCTTCAGTCAGATGATCAGCACACTGTAAGGATTCACACAGTAACATCAGTTTATTTCTTCTTCTTTTTTTACTTAATTTTTATTTGCAGATTTTCATACACAGTCAGTTACAGTGCAGGGGTTCATATGTAACATTATCAAGCATCATACTCCAGTCCATTCATGAATGTCCATCATTGTTAGTGGTGTTGTCTTGTTGGGTTCTATATTCAGTCCATTTCTTCCATTTTTCGAGGAATAGAGTCTCTTGCAGTCTCAAGTTATGAGTTAGTTTCTCCATTACAAATATATTCTCCACAATGCTCAGCCACTGCTCACAAATTGGAGGATCTGCTTTGCACCATAGCCTTTTAATTGCTTTTTTACTAGCTGCCAATAATACGTTGACTAGCTGAATATCTTCTCTTTGTGTATTATCCTGTGTCAAGTTCCCAAGTACAGTACAACACTTGTTTTGGGTATCTCATAGTTTAGTATCTTCTTGATCACTGGCCATACATTATCCCAATAACTTTCCATTTTTGGACAGTTCCAAAATAGATGTTCATGGTCAGCATTTACACATCCACATAACCTCCAACATGGTTGTTGCACCGACCAACACTTTTCCACTAATCCTTGGAGAAAAAATGAATTATATTCTTCCAACTGAATTCTCTCCATATTCTAGCGCTTTTGGCCGTACATTGTGTTTTACATATATTGTACCAGTCCTCATCAGTAATGTGTACCTTAAATCCAGTTTCCCACTCTCTTTAATATACTGAGTAGCAGTTTCTTTACTTGCCATCAGGCCTTGGTAAAGGGCTGAGATTACTCTGCACTTTTCATAAGCATCAACCATAATCCTAATTACCTCTTTCATTTAATCTGTTTTTATCTCTTTCTCATTGTAATCTCTCACCTGCAAGTAACGAAAAAACTCATGCTTATATGATATATTTTGCCATTATATTTTCAAAACTCTGCATCTCCCCCTCTTCTATCATTGTACATACTGCTGTAATGCCCTTTTGTGTCCATTGTTTAAATCCTTGGTCAGATTCCTGGTTTGAAACTTCAATCATATGCCAACCACCTACATCAGTTTATTTCTAATGTTCTTCTGTCAGAGCATATTTTTGTT
Organism: Gymnoscopelus microlampas; assembly: GCF_963454915.1. Classification (NCBI taxonomy): domain Eukaryota; kingdom Metazoa; phylum Chordata; class Actinopteri; order Myctophiformes; family Myctophidae; genus Gymnoscopelus; species Gymnoscopelus microlampas. The sequence goes on from NC_139941.1 coordinate 32,385,792, forward strand.
GTTGCTTAGTGCACAAGGTCCTCCCATTTTTACACTCACATTTTTGAGGTTTTGACTTGTGTGTACTATGTGTCAGGTGCATGCTGAGGCCCCACCCCTCCCCAGGTTACCTGAGCTCTATCTGGAGGCTGGCGCTGCCTTGCTTTTGGCCCGGCGACCGGCTGACTGCATGGCACTGTGTGATGAGGTCATCAACACAACACTGGAGTTACTCCCAGAGAAGCTGGTGTTGGAGGAGCCTGTAGGAGATTGTGATGCTGATTTTGGTTCTGCAGACATGGTTCTGCAGACAGGCTAGGCAGTGGCACAGACCAGGACAGACTGGGGATGCTGCTCTGGTCTGGGACTGCCCTTCTCCTGCAGGCTCACTGCCAGGCCTACCTGAAGGACTGGAAAAATGCTGTGACTCTGTACACAAGGTTAGAAGGATGCAAATCACTGTCGCAATGTCATTCACCATTGTCATACTGCACAAATATATGAGTAATTGTTTTATTTTATTTTATTTTATCATAGGTCTATCAACCTGCTTGTGAAGGTGCAGGTTAAAAAGAAAGGTGAGTGTTTTAGTCTAGATGGAAAGTGGGGTCCACACACATAGGGTGGATTTTTTTTCTTCTCCGCCACCTAATTTTTCTTAATCTTTGGAGTGTATATTTTAAGATTCTGCCGGGTAACAGGCTGAAATAATGTGGTTCTTTTGTAACCCTTTCATTCTATTACAGGACAAAAACAGCACAGAGCCTATCACATATATATTTCTGTTTTTAATAAGTGTGTGTGGGTGGGTGGGTGGGTAGGTGGGCGGGCGGGCGCGCGGGCTAGGCTAAAAACTTTCCTTCAATTTGGGGAACAACAGCACCATCATCATCCATAGTCTCTAATGTCATCATAGCCAGTGCAGTGCCACATTTGATTACCTCATTAAACTTAGGGTGTCTGCCTCCTGGACCAAACCTCAAAGAGGTTCCACAGGAGAGGAGCCTGATAGTTGAAAGTTCTCTCTTGGAGATTCTAGGAGCCGCAAAGTAAGCATGCAGGGACTCAGACACGTGCATGCGCTCACACACATTCATACACATGCGCAAAAGCACACACACACAACTTTATTTCAGGCAGAATCTTCAAATACACACTCCAAGGAGAATGAGAAAATAATCTGCAAGAAAACAATCAACAACAAGTATTTAGTAAAAAGACAAATGTAGGTCAGTTTTTTTTTTCAAATCCCTAACCCTAAAATAGAGTCAAAATATGCTTGAATTTTAATAATACCAATTGTTATGAATTCCTTGAGTCAAAATTGTATGGAAAATGTGTTCATTTGTATGTTGTATACTTCCAAACATGTGCTGTTTCCCTTTTTGGGTTTGGGTGTGTGTAACATAGGGTTAAAAATGAACCCTGTGGGACATTATTTCAGTGTGGTACCTGCGGCAGAATCTTAAAATACACACTTCAAGGATTAAAAAGATGCACTTGGTAAGAGAAAGTATTTAGTAAAAACTGAAATATATATGTGATATGAACATTTTCAGGTCGTTTTTTTTTGTGCTGTTTTTTGTCCTGTAGCCTGATGGTGTCAAGATGTGCTTGATTCTTAATAACCACTTTAATGCATTCCTTTGGTCCAAATGGTGTGGGAATTCGTTTGTATTTGTCTTTAGTTGTTTCCTTCAAAAGTATGCTCTTTTCTGTTTCTTCCATTTTCGGGTTTGGGTTAAGGATATGTGTTATAAATGATTAAAAATGAACCCCATGGGACATAATTTCAGCCTGTTACCTGGCAGAATCTTAAAATACACACTTCAAGGATGAAGAAAAAACAGGGGAAAAAATCAACCTTTGCACGTGAACCCCACTTTCCATCTAGACTATTATTTTTTGTTGACACATTTTGGGAGTGTCTATTGACACATACCCAACCCAGTTCTAGGGATTTCATAGATATTTATATATAGCTCATAGTCTCAATGTCCAACCGTAGGTTTTCAGCCCCAGATTCCCTGTGTTGACATTGTTGGCAGACAAGCGTCTGGCTTGAATACACTGCAGAGGCTGAAAGGGCTGTCACTAGCTGGAAGGGGTATCAGCTTCACCCAAAGGGACCAACTGAGAGAAGCACTCCGAGACCTCCAACTCAGCCTACAGGCGTCACCAGGCACAGCATCATTATACATGCAAATCTGAATTATTTATTATTACAAAAAGGATTTATTGTATGTATGAGTTGTGTCTTGATGTTATTATCTTCTGTCCCCCAGAGTGTGTGAATGCAGGACAGTGGCTTGGTGAGGTACTATGGAGGCTGGGAAGGAAACGGGAGGCTGTATCCTGCTGGGAAAAGACATGGGGCTCTGCAGCGGAGTCCTCTGTAAAGTAAGATGCCATCATTAGTATTCACTGTCTCTGTTAGCTACTCATTGGAAGATTGAAGGCTAAGTGCCACTTGCAGCAGTGAATGAATAAAATAAATATCCTTATTGGTCAAGAGGGGCTCATCTGTCATGTAATGCTGTTACTCCCCAAAAATGTTTAAGCCATGTAATAGGTTGCAATTTTAGTATATCTAAATGTCTGTATTTTGTATTCCAGGAGTCTTCCTCTATACCTACGGGACCTCCACTCTGGCCCCACCCTGGACCCCACTGACCTCCGTCGTAGAATAGAGGAACTCACTCACACATTATAGTGCTTGCCAACGTGTCGTCACCACGGGGGGCGTGGCATAGTAGCTGCAGACATACTGGTGGGGGGCAATGTTAAGTCAACCTGTTTATACCCCACAAAGATGTCTGCCACGACCAAATGACAGTTGTTGACGCCCCCTTCAGGATTTTTGGCACGCACTATAGGGTCAGAATAATACACTTATTGCTTGTCAGGTGAATCCAAAGTGCAGAAGACACGCAGATCCCAAACCTCTTAGGCTGGGTGCTGGATCAAACGTTCGTCATTTAACAAAATAAAGAAAATTTGCACACCAAACAAGACTTCTGTTTGCAGATTTATTTCAGTGTAACATTTCAAGCCACCAGGCTCTTCCTCATATTTACTGAGTCCCCCCCATTAACAGGATAGACATGATAATATTAACAAATGAACACACATTTTCAACACATCAGGGTTTTTTTATGTACCCCAGCCCCCCTACCCCCAGACCAGACCAGACCTTATGAGTGCAGACAAACAACTTTTATGGTAGATATCTTTTGTCCCTTTTGTTTTTGCAATCCTTTGTGTAGACAAGAGGCCCCTCTTTAGGTAGTAATATGACAGCTGTATAGCCTGAGTACTTTTGAGTATTGTAGAATCATTTGGGAAATAGGATTTTATATGTAAAATATATGTAGGCTATATGTAAAAACAGCAAGAGTACAGTCAAACACTTTGTCTAAAAGGATAACATCAAAAAGGTCCTGCGGTCTTGTTTCCATTTGGGTCCTAGGGGTTAGAAGGGAATGGGGTAAAGAAAAAAAAGGAGAGGGGGGGGGGGGGGGGGGGTCACCTGTCTCCCCGGAATGACAGATTTTGTAGCAATTAATATTGGGCCATATATGTAATTAAACATTATATGTATTTGGCCCCTCATTTGTCAAATGTGTACCATATGGGCAAACATGGTGCCCAGTAGTAGTGTTCTCAGGGGCCCAGTGTTGTGTTTACACTACCCACCACTACCAAGACATTTTGTTGTGTTCAATGTAAAATAAATAAATAAAATTGTAAATAATTGTTGCAACTTGTTGCCATCGTTTTCTGAAATGTTGAATAAAAGTACAGCATTTTAAGCTGATCTTGTGTGATTGGTTACTAATGCTGACTGTATGATGCAAACATCCCAATTTTATAACAATTGTTTTTTTTTCCACGACCCTTCGTTTTATCAACGCGGTGTGACTTAATTGGAGGACAGACGGCTAGTGACAGGCGTCCTTAGACCAATAGGAAGGGAGTTACAAACATAAGGACATCCCACTCGTTTCCAACTGGCCAACGTTCCACAATATTCCAGAACGGGACTTCCTCTTTCTTTGGTGTTTCGCCCAGGTAGGCGTGGTTATATGACTAAACCTAACCCTAACCTTACCGCCTTTTAACCCCAGTGGTTTACAAACTTTTTTGGTCGTGACCCTAAAGAGAAATTTGATATATTCCCGGGACCCAAACTAGTGAAAATAACCAATCTACAAGCTCACATCGCGTCGCGATGCGACACGTGAGCTTGTAGATCTGCTATTTTCAGTACTTCTAAAGTTTTTTTTTTAAATGTATCTTGTAGTGGAATTTAGATTTAGAATTGATGGATAATTGTAGGAATAATTGAACATCTTTTGAATATATATATATATATATATATATATTAAATAAGTAAAACAAAAAAAGGGATATTTACTCCATAAAAATGGGTCTGCGCCCCACTGTTTGGGGACCAGCTGCCTAACCTCAAAACCACGTCCATCTGGGCGAAGCACCTGGGACAGAGAGAGAACGCGTCACGCCAGTGGCTCGTGTCAGTGGTTGTGCAGAGCGGTGGGCGTGTCACAGGACGTTTAACAAAACCGACGGGCGCCCGATAGCCAATCAGACCGTAGAACTGTCCCAGGCCGTCGGTACAACTATAAAGAAATGCGAGGAAACTGCTCTTCATTCCAGGCAAATTAGAGACAGAAACACGGACTGATAACTCTTCGCCAACAACATTTAGCTAGATTTTCTTTATTTATACATATTAATCCAGGTGGACGACCATGGCCTCGGGAGGGGAGTAAGTATAACCGTGTTGTAAATGTAAACGTCATGCGATGCCCTCAGCTCGGCTAATGCGTTGTTTGGTATAAAGTTAGCCTGTTAGCTCGTTGTGTGACTGTGATGAACTGTTAGCTAATTAGGTCAGTTAGCCTCAGCCTCCGCATTTAAGTGCCAGCGTTTTACGACGCATTGGCGTTACTTGTCCACCGTCGACAACAATGATGACCGCGGCAGTACGGTGTCACTTTGGGGGGAATGGTGCGACAACAAAATGCCGTGGTGGTCCTTCCACAAAGCGCAGTCAACGCTGCTGCTGCGCTAACAGGCTAGCGTTAGGCTAGCGTTAGCCTAGCGGCCACCAGTGTTGCCAGGTTTTGTGAGAGAAATAAGCAACTAGGTCTATGAAAACAAGCGTTAAAGAAACGACTTTAAGACTACGGCGATTTAAAAATAGCAGATCTTCAAGCTCTGTTGTGGGTCTGCTATGTTGTAAAATAAGAAAAATATCTATTGTATGGGGGTCCCACTCCTTGGCACAATATTTTCAGATGGGGGTCCGATGAATATTTTATGGGGAATAAATATTCATCTGTGGGTCCTTGACATGAAAATGTTTAAGAATCACTTGTTTAAACATTAGGAAACAAGCTCAAATAAGAAACTGTACATAAGAAACGATCCCAAAAACGTACTAAATAATATTTATAAGCTACTACAGAAAAACAAGCCAAAAGTCGCTTATAATAAGCGGACATGGCAACACTGGCCACTAGTCTTGATCAAGGCCAAAGCCATCTCCACAGCACCGGCATGTTGTTGGCCTGCCCAATTATAATTTCACCTCTAAAATACTAATTAACCTTTAAATAAAATAATCATCCCTGTCTGTCTTGTTGACGCTAGAATGGAAGGTCGGCTTTTGTGTTCATGCTAGCTTTAGATGGCAAGCTGTCAAAAGCCATTCAGCATCAATGCACCACCAGCCTAGCATGCTAACTTAGCTGCTAGCTTGTATTCATTTCATCTGATAAACATTTAAAAAAGGCTCTTATTTCGATATAAGTAAAAGGCGTAGTCTCTTAACACTTATTTCAGGTGATTGGATTGTACAGCTTAGTTGGCAGTGATGTATGTGTTGTCTGTAGTGCTTTTTCAAAGGGGGAAAATAAAGTTTTTTTTTAATCCTTTTGCTGTGTCATCTGGGCTCTCGGCTAGCCGAGAGAGGCTAACGCTAGCCAGATAAACAACACGAAACAGAAACCATGAAACGTAATCAAAGTAACCCGGGGTTTCTAGAATTGTCCTGCTATTTTAATAATGACAGTGAAATTGTTCGACAGAAATGTGAAATCTGATGGGAGTTTTATTTTTCACGCTTTAGCTGTTGCGCATGAAGGACCCTGGTTTTCTGTTACTGGTACTGTGTTTTGACAACCATTAAAGCCTGTAGGACTCGCGTGGAAATTATTCTAATCAGTTATCACATATCTGTTTTTTCACAGCACCAAAAGTGATGATCTTTCCACTGCCATTCTGAAACAGAAGAGCAGGCCCAACAGACTGATAGTCGATGAATCTATCAATGAGGACAATAGTGTGGTCTCCCTCTCTCAGGTAGCATTTCTAAATTTGTATCACACACTGACATATTCAAAATGACTTATCAAATGTGATCATAAACTGGCTTATATATAGATTTAACCTTTTCTGATTTCTGTGAAGCTTGTGTCAAGCTCATTCTAACTGTCTTTATTAATAGATTGTGCTTCTTATTGTTATTTCTTACTTTTGTATTGCTGTATCTGACCGTACTTTCCTTACTCTGCATCTGTAACTTTGTAACTAACTGCTGTGCTGCCTCGGGGCGACTGAATTTCCTCTGAGGGATTAATCAAGTAAAGTTTGTTTGAACTTGCATTCAGACCAAGATGGACGAGCTGCAGCTCTTCCGTGGGGACACAGTGCTGATGAAGGGAAAGAAAAGGAGGGAGACCGTGTGCATTGTTCTGTCTGACGACACCTGTTCTGATGAAAAGGTCCGCATGAACAGGGTTGTCCGCAACAATCTGAGGGTCCGTCTGGGGGACGTCATAAGGTGGGGATACTCAAGCGTCTGTAACTTTAGATAACTTAAGTTAAACTAGATAATGTCATTAACTATACCCCCCCCCCCCCCCTCCAGCATTCAACCATGTCCTGATGTGAAATATGGAAAAAGGATCCATGTGCTCCCAATAGATGACACAGTAGAAGGGATTACTGGAAACCTGTTTGAGGTCTACCTCAAGCCTTACTTCCTAGAGGCGTACAGACCCATTCGCAAAGGCAAGTATCAGATCAACCTGGTTAGAAATGAAAAGTGCAACTGTATGTGCTACCAGATGAGGGAGTGAACCTAATATTTTTTATCCTTTCCCTGTGCCTCTGAAGGTGACATCTTCCTGGTCAGGGGAGGAATGCGTGCTGTGGAGTTCAAGGTGGTAGAGACTGATCCCTCCCCCTACTGCATTGTTGCCCCTGACACAGTCATCCACTGTGAGGGGGAACCCATTAGGAGAGAGGTGAGTAGCAGACAACTCGCACCGTGGGTGTTATGACTTTGTCAAGATAACACATTGAAAATGGGATCTGATCTTTTTTGTGTGTGCAGGACGAGGAGGAGTCCCTGAATGAGGTTGGCTATGACGACATTGGAGGAGTGAGGAAGCAGCTAGCTCAGATCAAAGAGATGGTGGAGCTGCCTCTTAGACACCCTGCACTGTTCAAGGCAATTGGAGTCAAGGTGAGGTGCAATTAACAAGTGATCTTCACCTTTTGTTTAGCTCACACACATGTGCTGTACCATGTTCCTAAATTCATTTATATTGATGGATAATGTTGTTTTAAATTCTCCCTCTCCAGCCACCACGTGGTATCCTGCTGTATGGACCCCCTGGAACAGGAAAGACCCTGATTGCTAGAGCTGTGGCAAATGAAACTGGAGCCTTCTTCTTCCTTATCAATGGTGTGAACTAGTTGAGCAATAACATGCCTTGCATTGTCATTATATTTAATGGCAAATCCCAGTACTCCTTCTTTGAAAAGACTACCAGCACTCACTTTAATCCAATTAGGATCTTGTTTTTTTTTATTGAAGTCTTTATCCCTCAGCAGCACCCCTGGTGGAGACCTTTCTAGTTTAAAAAAAACAAAAACATATTGCCACATGAAAACCATAGACCTATCCCAATTAAACAGTTTTAAAGAAAGTAGTCCCGACTGCCTTCACAAACGAGGTGGTTGCTATACAGTGTTTGTTAAGAATTGTATTCTAATTCACCAGTATCACACTTCTGCCTGTTGTCCTTTGCCGTTTATGACTGACACATAACAGACCGGCAGGTGGACTTTCCCATGGAGACATTGCTCTATCCACTCCTCCATAGTTATGCCTACAGAGGTCAAAGTTCACCTTAAAATGTGTTGTGTATTTCACCTTGACTTAGTTAGCAGCCTAAAGTTTTCCTTAGCCACAGAGTTGTTAGAAGAACATACTAGAATGTTAGACTTAATAGCCATGGTATATGGTTATTATAACCTATCCATCAGATTGTGTGAATTGACCAACCTGTTTATAAAATTGTTGGCTTTGACCCAGAGCCTTTTTTACTATCATGTGCAGCCTCCCGGCTGTTAAAACCAGCTTGCCAAGCTGGTCAATGAATGATAATCCCAAAGATGAGTCATAATAAAATCAGCTATCAAATAGTTCCAGGATCAGTGTTCATCTCCCTTTTGTTGGCATACTTATTGCATGCTGTCTGTCCCCCAAAACAACGTAGCCTTAGCTTTCCTTGTACTTAAGTATTTGAAATGACACACGGGATACGTTGCTGAACTAAAAGTTTGTTCCTCTGTTCCAGGCCCTGAGATCATGAGTAAGCTGGCTGGAGAAAGTGAGAGTAACTTGAGAAAGGCCTTTGAGGAAGCGGAGAAGAATGCCCCTGCCATCATCTTCATTGATGAGCTTGATGCCATCGCCCCCAAGAGAGAGAAGGTTAGGGGAGGGAAACTAAAAGGCTACTTTAATAGCGGTACATTACTTGTTTTCTCTATCTAGTGAACTGTTGTGCTTGTCTGTCTGTGTAGACTCATGGAGAGGTGGAGAGGCGTATTGTGTCTCAGCTACTCACCCTGATGGACGGTCTGAAGCAGAGAGCTCATGTCATCGTCATGGCTGCCACCAACAGACCCAACAGCATTGATCCAGCTCTTAGGAGATTCGGTAAATACACATTTCTCTATGCTTACCACGGATCCCCAGGAAGAAAGTTGATAAAGGTGCTAAATGCCTTTTTGGAGGGAGTCAGTGGAGTTGTGATTGGTGTCCATAGCAAATCCAGTATTTGGCTTACAACCACTCTTGCCGGTAACGATAAACACAGGTTTTAGCAGGAGCAGTTTGCCTGAGCACCAGAGGTTGGCAATTGGAATATGGGGTTTCACTGAATAAAACATGTATGACTTTGACCAACCTTAGGAGAGATACAACCTACCACCACCCATTTGTGATAGTAAGGGAGAAACAAGTGCTCCCTCCTGTGTTCACTCACACGCTGACTGCAAAAAAGCAAAAATTGACAATCAACAATAATTAAGCCTACTTGAACATGTTTGCTATGAATGTGAGGCTAGTTCCAGATTAGTTTTACTTGTTAATCAAGTAGTAATGATAGTTTGAACCAGCTTGATGCAGTTTTTAGATTACTTTAATATACCACAGGTAAACGAAATCAACGTTAATCTTCTGCTCTAAGCTATCACCAGTAGAAATATTGTTTGTCAGATCTAACAGTATGGCTGATAATAGTTATAAATTAGATGGCGGAAGAGATGAGGAGGGATAAGGAAGGCGGCTTGGGAGAGACAGATGAAGCAGAAGGTGCATGAAGGGCAGCTAATTCAAGATCTACAGAAATAAGAGGGGAAATGTTAATGGATTCAGAACTCAAGTGATGGAGATTCAGATATTCTGCAAATACAGCCAAGAAAAAGACAGAAAAAAGCAGTGAGAATGGAGAGATGAGGAAAGAAGCAGTTCAATCCCACCCGGTTGAAAAATATACATGTCTATCTCAAATCAACACATGTGTTTATATACTGCATATTATGTCATACTCAAGAAAAAGTATTTAAAAGTTCCAAAATGTTACTAATGCACTAAAATTGATAGTGTCCACACTACTGCCTAGTGTCAGACAATAATTTTGTCACACTTTCATTGGTGAACAAAGGGTTTTAATCCATTATTACATACTTTGAAATCGAAAATGAAACCACCTAATGATGTCAAGAGCATGTGTATTTGGCATCAGTTTCTCGGCTCATTTTATGGGAATCGAAACTTAAATGTTCCTGGCGAGCAGATCCATAGATAAACAAAGGAAAACCTTAGGTTGCACCAGAGCAATAGTTCAAACAAATTAATTCATTGTTCATTTGTATTCATTGTATTTTTGTTTTTGTGGCATTCCTAAGCCAATATTTTGATGACCGTATGTGTATCCGGTAGGAGACACAAATAATCTACTTTGTCTCCCCTACTGGATACATTAGCCGGTAGGAGACGGGAATCAAATTATTGGCTTAGGAATGCCACAAAAACAAAAATAAATCCATGGATTCAAGGCTTCATGGGGTGTGCAATTGATAGAAAATAAGTAATTTTTTGGGTGAACTCCTCCTTTAATGTGGACGAGAAGCATATATTTTTTAAAGTAGAGAAGCATCAGCTTTATTGGGATCAAACATCAAACAGACCATGTGGTTGTTTTGACTGAAGGGACGCATTTATGGAAGACCCGTCTTGTGGGTGTGTTTTTGGATGCATGTGGAGGCAGTAGTACAGTAAAAAAAAAAAGAGACTGTACGCGTGTGCTGTAGCACCAAGGAATTGTTTACACCCCTAGCTAATTTCATAATCTCATTATGATATTTTTTGCAATAAAGTAGCCACAATTTGCATGTTCTAATTCGAGCCAAGGAAAGACCCTTTGGTCAGACACACTGGCATTTGTACCACACTAATAGATTGTTCTCCCCCTTCCAGGGCGTTTCGATAGGGAGGTGGACATTGGCATTCCTGATGCAACAGGCAGACTGGAGATCCTCCAGATTCACACCAAGAACATGAAGCTGGCTGATGATGTTGACCTTGAACAGGTCTGTACATGCATGTCCCTCGGGAACCTGCTGTTAAGGGAATGGCTGCAGTGCTGAACGATATTTTGAGGACATTTGGGTGACCTTGTTCTATCAATGGTTGTGATATGAATATGCAGAGGAATTGCCGATTTTAAAGTACTTGTAGACATAATCAAGAATTTTCTGAGCGGAGTGACTTAATCTACAATGTGTTTTCATCAATTTCTTTGTATATCTAGGTGGCCAATGAGACCCATGGACATGTGGGTGCAGATCTGGCTGCTCTCTGCTCTGAGGCAGCTCTGCAGGCTATCAGAAAGAAGATGGACCTGATTGACCTGGAGGATGAGACCATTGACGCTGAAGTCATGAACTCCCTGGCTGTCACTATGGATGACTTCAAGGTGAGAACAGTAAAGAGGCATGAAGTTCCACGTGACCTGTAGTGTTGAGCTCTCCCTAACATGGTTCATCCCATTATTCCAGTGGGCCCTAAGTCAGAGCAACCCATCAGCATTGAGGGAGACGGTGGTTGAAGTTCCCAACATCAGCTGGGAAGACATCGGAGGTTTAGACGATGTCAAGAGGGAGCTGCAGGAGCTGGTGCAGGTATGCCAATCCGCAGATATTATGTGACCGAAACGGGCACAACACAATCTGTGGCTTTTATGTGATCAATCAAAATGTCTCCTCTCGTTCTCAGTATCCAGTGGAACACCCAGACAAGTTCCTGAAGTTTGGCATGACTCCATCAAAGGGTGTGCTGTTCTATGGGCCCCCTGGTTGTGGTAAGACACTGCTGGCCAAGGCCATTGCTAATGAATGCCAGGCTAACTTCATCTCCATCAAAGGACCTGAGCTGCTCACTATGTGGTTTGGTGAGTCAGAGGCCAACGTCAGAGAGATCTTTGACAAGGTGAGATGTTACTGCTGCAATACTCAGAATTTTGATATGGGTGTATGAGGTGAAGCTCTTCAAGTTAACATTTTTGTTTTCATGCATGTACCCAGGCTCGCCAAGCGGCCCCTTGTGTCCTGTTTTTCGATGAGCTGGACTCAATAGCCAAGGCCCGCGGTGGCAACGTGGGAGATGGTGGTGGAGCCGCTGACCGTGTCATCAACCAGATCCTGACTGAGATGGACGGCATGTCCAGCAAGAAGAACGTCTTCATCATTGGAGCCACCAACAGACCGGACATCATCGATCCTGCCATCCTGAGACCTGGTCGTCTGGACCAGCTAATCTACATCCCCCTGCCTGACGAGAAGAGCAGGATCAATATCCTCAAGGCCAACCTTCGCAAGAGCCCCATCAGCAAGGTGATTACTGCTGCAATGGAAAATATTAAATAACCCACACATAATGACAAACAAACCGGGCAGAAATGTCCACCTGAAATCTCATAATTCCCCACCACCCTCTTTAGTTCAAGAGTCAATACTTAATTACCATTTCAATGAGACATTCCAGTTTGGAATTTGATTCGGTGAGTGCTCGGGAGAATATATATGTATATGTATATATCCACACACAAGCATAAAAATCCTCCAAAGTGAATGAAACACAACTGACTGCCTCAGAATATGTCCTTTTACATAATTTAGTAATCGGAAAGGACAAAAAATGCATTGAGGCTGTTTGAGGCGGGGTCCCATATTATTTTTAAACGCATCCTGAGAATGCAGGTGTTGTAAATATTAGATGCTTGCAAGATCCTGACCAATGTTTTTTTTCTTATGCTGTCTTTACCACTAGCTCCTTCCTGTCATCGGCTGAGCAGTTTCCACGCAACACTTAAATGGAGAATGTGAAGAAAATTAATTATTAATCATTTCTTGTATCTTACAGGATGTTGATCTCGACTTCCTGGCCAAGATGACCAACGGCTTCTCTGGAGCTGATCTCACAGAGATCTGCCAGCGGGCATGTAAGCTGGCCATCAGAGAGAGCATTGAGAATGAGATCCGCAGAGAAAGGGAGAGGCAGACCAACCCATCAGCTATGGTCAGTGTTGTACTGTCTCTCTTTCATTCACATTTCCATCTTCATCCCCCTTTGCTGTTCTGCCATTTGAAAGTTGATCTCAAAGGGCATCTCTCCCCTAATGTCTTTTTGTAGGAAGTAGAGGAAGACGACCCAGTGCCTGAGATCAGGAAGGACCACTTTGAGGAGGCCATGCGCTTCGCTCGTCGCTCTGTCAGTGACAATGACATCCGTAAATACGAAATGTTCGCACAGACGCTGCAGCAGAGCCGTGGTTTCGGCTGCTTCAGGTACATTTGACTATTTTTGCATTTTGTGGACATGCGGTTTATTGAATGAATCAGATTTTCAAAAACAGTGAAAATTGCAGATCTACAAGCTTTTGTTTTAAGTAAAATAAGTCTTAAGTGGTTAATCAGACTCACTGATTTAATCAAATATTTTTGTGTTGATATAAAAAATGGTCACATTGTAACATGTCTACTACTCTCTCCCACCGTCTCTCCTGACAGGTTTCCCTCAAGTACAGGTGCAGGGGGCACCGGTCCTGGCAGCCAGGGGTCAGGAGGCACTGGCACTGGCCCTGTTTTCAATGAAGATAACGATGATGACCTTTACGGATAAGCATATACTGCCCCTCAGTGGCCAGTCCTGGGATCACACCTGTACAAAATCTCACCAGATTCCACATTTTTAGGACTTTGTGCTTCTTTCATGTGTTCCTTTTTTGTATAATTTCCCTCGGGTGGAGAAAGCATGTAGCCGCTTGGTTTGCTCTGGCTTAGATGTTGGTTGGGGACAAGGTTAGGATTTGGAAATTGAAAGAGATTGTTTGCCGTTGGCGGGGGAGGGGTGTTAAATGGCCTCATTCTCAGTATATCACAACTCTACATTGAATGGCTTTAGTGATGGGGTTCTCTGCTAGACTATATGAAAGAAGAAAAAACATATTGCTAATGACTTCCTCTTTTTTTTTTATGAACAGTAGCATATAATGTATTAAGAGTTTGTCAAGGTTATGTTGTTGAAAATAAATCTCTCAAAATGGAAATGTTACTGATGTCGGCTTGTTTTTTTTTTTCACTGACAAGATTGAACTTGATTGGTTATTTTATTGAATACTTCAACAGTTCGCAAATAGTACAGTGGTATGATTTATACAATAAGGGCTTGTTTTCATTGGTCTTGTGTATTCAATTCATCAAGCATTCTGTGATCAGACGTATGTAGGTAATGGGGTTATTCTGTAACTGACCACTCTTGACATTGGAAGAAATTGTTGTGCAGCATGAAATTTTAATTTTCTGTTTCATCTTCCATTAGATATTTTAGTAACATAAGTGTCAATGTAAAACTGCTGACCAAAATCATGTTGCATGTGGAACAAGAAAAATGTGAAAACTTTTTTTTTTTTGTGCATCTATGCTCCATCAGTAAGCATCATGGAAGGGGAAGTGGGGGTGTCCTGCATCTCTCCAGACTTTCTTGCCATTACTCTGTGAAAAGATGATGAAAGTTAGTTCTGCGGAGACAAGGAACATATAGTATCTTGGTTATTAAGTGTGAGACTAGTTGTGCCTTTACCCAGCATACTGGAATTAAACAGATTTAGTTGAAACGTATTGCTGAGGTCCTTTTCAAACATGACTATCCAGGAAAAATAATTATAAGTCCTCTGTACTCGGTCAGTTTAATGATTTAGACTAGGGTGACGGTTCTATTTGCCTTTCTCAGACTACAGTATTATTACAGAGCTTGAGATATAGTATTTTGCTTAAAGGCAGGTCATACATAATCAATCTTGTGGTATACTGTATGTACGTGTAGCTGTTTTAACCCATTGAGACCTGGAACGTGTCACTCTGTGTCACTTTAGATTTCTTTGGCTATTCAAAAGTAGCAGATATACAAGCTCATAGCGTGCCGAGTGCCGCGCTATGAGCTTGTAGATTTGCTATTTTTTTTAAATCTTGAACTTCTTTTTTTATTTCATTCAAAAAATTGAATTTTTAAGAATCGCCTCAGGTCTTAATGGGTTAAGGCAGGACATTTAAGTTCTTACCAGTGGTAACAGATCCTGGTATAATTTAAGGTGTTTGAATGAATTGGTCACCTCTACTGCGGGAACAATGAAGCGTTCGTTCCGGTTGATAGAGTCAATCTGCTTCATGTCATCCTCTGACAGGGAGAAGTCAAACACCTGCAGGTTTTGCTGGATTCGGGCAGGTGTTACACTCTTAGGGATGCACACCACACCCCTCTGGACATGCCACCTACCACACAACAGGTTCACACTAATCACAATAGTAATTGTCGACTTGGGAAGCAGCCATAAACACCAACCAGTAGCTCTGGCTGAGGAGATAGTTGGAGTTACCTGAGTATAATCTGAGCAGGGGTCTTGTGGTATCTCTGAGCGAGAGCCCCCAGTCGTGGGTCATCCAGCAGGCGTGGCTCATTAGGGGAGGCCCAGGGTCGGTCTCCGCTGCCGAGAGGACTGTAGGCCGTCGCACAAACCCCCACCGACCTGGACAGAGGTATAAACTGTAATGCACATTTTTAACAAATAGTGTGAAAGGAATTTTAGGTTGCAATAATAACACAAAAGAGAGCAGAGGCGGTCTGTAACATAATACAAAATAATACACAAGCAAACATATGCTTACTGACCGACAATGAGACAGCAGGTCTGCTTGGGATAAATATGGATGGCATTCGACCTACGGCGAAGACAAAAAGATGTTTAGAGTTTCTTAATGGTTTATTCATGATAATAAAATACATTTCCCAAATATCTTGTTCAATACCTGGTTGACCACAGGCTTGTGTTTGGCCATGCTGATGATATCACCAGTCTGCCTCGCATTGAAATTGGACAAGCCTATGGCCTTGACCAGACCATTGTCCACTAGCCTCTCCATAGCAATCCAAGTGTCTCGGTAGTGTATGTCATCATAACACACACTCCCATCCTCCCTTCGAGGCATCAGCTCTTTCCCCCGCCTTAAAATATGAACATAAACAAAAACATCTCAAGGCATTGTAACAGCAGCATAATCTAAAGCCTATTCACGCTGGGCCACGCAAGGAGCCATGTTAACCACTTAAGCCATATAATTTGCTGCATTACAATAGTGGGGGGCTTTATGTAAAAAGTTAACATTTGCCCAAAATAGGGACACCAGGGACTTTCTTAAACTATATGTTTAAGAAATATAGAAGGGAAACAGGTGCAAGAAGGCGTACAGAGTCAGTATCTGTGATGCTCACTGGAAAGCCATGGGCCAGTGCATGAGGTAGAGGTCCAGGTAAGAGAGACCCAGGTGGTCCAGGCTTGTCCTACAGGCCTCCTCCACGTCCTCTGGGTCATGCTTGGTATTCCACAGTTTGGAGGTCACGAACACCTCCTCACGACGTAGAGCCTGGGGTCATAAAAGGAACATGGACTGTTTTAATACAAGTACTGCTCTGATTGATATGGTGGTTTCTGGTAAGGTGAGGTAGATAGAATCCCATCTCACCTTCTGTGGGCCTACT
The DNA here is from genome assembly GCF_963454915.1 of Gymnoscopelus microlampas. Lineage (NCBI taxonomy): Eukaryota > Metazoa > Chordata > Actinopteri > Myctophiformes > Myctophidae > Gymnoscopelus > Gymnoscopelus microlampas. Next base: position 32,402,248 of record NC_139941.1, read on the forward strand.
CTGAGAGTCAGAGCCTCTCCCACCTCCTGCTCATTGCCGTACGCAGCAGCACAGTCAATGTGTCTGTACCCACAATCTAGAGCCGCCAGCACGGCCTGTTTCACCTGAACAAACATGAAGAGACCAAGCATAATAATTTGCACCAGAAACAATAATCATATTGAATTATGAGATGATATTATTGGTAAGACTAGATGAGTATTTATATATATCAACCTGTCCAGGAGCACTCTTCCATGTGCCTAGCCCAATTATGGGCATCTTCTGGCCTGATGTCAGAGTCACGAATGAAGTCATTATTCTGGAACTAATGACCTAGGCGAGGAGAGAGGGTGGGGTGAGGTCGGGGTGCGATTGCAGGGTGACATGTACCACTCTTGAATGAATGATTAAGTGTTAAAATAGTGCATAGACTGACCAGTTGAATATTCTTCCTATGTACTTTCGTCCAGTGACAGGCTGGTCACCATGACTAAGTGCTAACGTTACTGATTATCACTCATATCCCAATTCATTAACTCCACTTCAACAGAAGTCTGTGTATGTGCAGTATGTGCACGATTTCAGCTGACTCTGTGTGTGTGTGTGTGTGTGTGTGTGTGTGTGTGTGTGTGTGTGTGTGTGTGTGTGTGTGTGTGTGTGTGTGTGTGTGTGTGTGTGTGTGTGTGTGTGTGTGTGTGTGTGTGTGTGTGTGTGTGTGTGTGTGTGTGTGTGTGTGTGTGTGTGTGTTGTTTCCTCTGGTGATCCAGCCTAGGACTGGTTGTTGAAGGGTTTTGACAACTTGGGATGCCCAAAGACGAGGCAGAAAGGCTGGCAAAGTTTTGTGCTGTCTCTGCTGCCATATATGGCGGAGCCTCATATCATGAGGACATATCCATGAGTTTGTGAATGTAACCTTTACTGCACCAAATATCCCTGTATGCTTTCCCTGTGTGTGGACATAAATACATTGCTAAACTGTGTGTGTGTGTGTGTGTGTGTGTGTGTGTGTGTGTGTGTGTGTGTGTGTGTGTGTGTGTGTGTGTGTGTGTGTGTGTGTGTGTGTGTGTGTGTGTGTGTGTGTGTGTGTGTGTGTGTGTGTGTGTGTGTGTGTGTGTGTGTTGCATTTATTTGTCAACAAATCAGTCATATTACTATACTTTATAATATTATAACCTGCTATCATTACAGTTTTTCTCAGTTGTTTGGTACATTTCTGAAATGATCCTCACCAAGGTTGTTATACTAAAGTTGAATACACAAACTCTCTGTGAACTCTGGCTTATGTCTGTAAATAGCTGATGCAGCTTTATGGCGTTAGCCCCCATTCGTCACAGTGTGGTGCTACTGAAGCACAACACTGATCCCTTTTATGTGTATCATATGATACACTGTCATTCAGAAGGTTCAAAGGAGAGGAGGAGGAGGCCTACAGAAGAGAGGCCAACAACCTGACACAGTGGTACCAGGAGAACAACCTCTCTATCAATGTCGAAAAGACCAAGGAGCTGATTGTGGACTACAGGAAGAGATGAGAGAGGCTGGACCTCATTACCATCAATGGGTCTGCTGTCGAGAGACAATAGCTTCAAGATCCTCAGTGCTCACATCACCGAGGACCTATCCTGGGATGGGCACACGGCATTAGTGGATGTGAGCTTCCCTCCATCCAGGATATACACACTGAATGGTGTGGCACTACAGGCTTTAGTGACAGTACTATCAAAGACCCCAACCATGGACTGTTGAGCTGCTACTGTCTGGCAAGAGGCACCGCAGCATCAAAGCCCAGAACAGCAGGCTCCTGGACAGCTTTTTTATTTTTCAACCATAGAAACACTGGATAATAATGGCCTGGTGCCTGTCTGCCTGTTACGCGCACACACATGCACAGGCACACAAATGCAGCTGTGCATAAGCGGGCAAAAAAACACATACACATATGCATATATTATATATACACAGTACAGTATATACGTACATACAGTGCAATGTGTTACAGTAAACATAAACGCATACAGATAACTGCATGCACACACACACACACACAGACAAATGTACACACACATTATAACACTGTTATTGTAACATACTTTTGGATTTGTTTTACAGTATCTTTATTGTGATTTTATTTTGTTGTTGTTTTTCTTGTTGCTACAGTGATGAGGAGTGAAAAGCCAAGAATTGTAGTCTTTTATACTTGCATAATGGGAAATAACAATAAACATCTTCAATCTTGAATCTGGCTGCAGTTGTTTCTGTTCACATAACCAAGGGTGGTTTTCTCAACATGATTCATGAATCACCCAGTTAGCTCTACTTCCTGCAGCACCAGCTGGAGAAATGAAACTGAGATTCCATAAATAACCAGTACTGTAACGAATCAGGAAATTATATTTAAATTGTACAGCCAGTGAATGAATACTCAATCTACTTCTTAACAACATGCTTTTCCTTTGACTGACATTTGCTCTCCAATAATGCAGGATCATGCATGTGGTATAAGCACAGTAAGGAGAAGGAATTAGCTCTTACCTCTGACAGCTCTGATGGACGGACTAGTGAGTGGCTGATCACCAACAGTGTCCCTATGCCTTTTACACAGACCACGGTCAAAGTCTGCCAGCTTTTGTTGATCTGTAACTCAAACTGATGGAAAACATCCAAAGTGTACTAGTCATCAAAAGAGGCCCAGCCAAGACAAACAAGAGCTAATGTATATACATCGTCAAAGACAAGCCACTGTAATCACATACGTGTGTGTGTGTGTGTGTGTGTGTGTGTGTGTGTGTGTGTGTGTGTGTGTGTGTGTGTGTGTGTGTGTGTGTGTGTGTGTGTGTGTGTGTGTGTGTGTGTGTGTGTGTGTGTGTGTGTGTGTGTGTGTGTGTGTGTGTGTGTGTTAGTCCATGAGCCAGAGCCCCAAAATTGAGCAATGATTATCGAAAGAGTGGGCAAAACCAAACCTATTTTAAATTGTTCATAGGGTCAATACGAGTAAATAAATATATGATAACCTTTCCACAGGAGTAGCTTTTTCATGGTTATCACACATTTTGTTATTTTCCCCATACGTACATGACAGGTGAAAAAATGACAAAATTTAAAAAAGAAACTGAAACTTCCTGAGTTGATTACTTACACGAAGACAATAATTTATCGTATTACAAGTTGTCTGAAATTGTATATTTAAATATGCAAATTAGGCATTAGGAAAATATGCCCAAATTTGCATAACTTTCCAGAATCAACATTGGAACATTGGACAAAGCCAGAGTCAACATACTTATTTCATTTTGTTAAGATGTTGGAGTCAAAGGTTTTTAACAAGGGAATATTCAATATCTGGCTCAATTTTGGGTCTCTGGCTCATTGACTAAATGCCTAATTTGCATATTTAAATATTCAATTTCAGAAAACTTATATACGATACGATAAATGATTGTCTTCATGTAAGTAATCAACTCAGGAAGTTTCATTATGATAACTCTTTTTTAAATGTTGTCATTTTTTCACCTGTCATGTACGTATGGGTAAAATAACAAAATGTGTGATAACCATGAAAAAGCTACTCCTGTGGAGAGGTTATCATATATTTACTCGTATTGACCCTATGAACAATTTAATGTATGGTTTTGCCCACTCTTTGAATAATGAAATCTTGTCTGGCTCATGGACTAATAGCTGAATGGTTAGAGAGCCTGCCTTGCAAGCTATAGATCTCAGAATCAATCCCAGGCCTCAGCAATGTGACAAAGTATCTCTGAGCAAGACACTTAAAAGAATAGTTCACCCATGAAATACTTATTTTCTATCAATTACACACTCCATGAAGCCTTGAATTCATGGAGATTTTTTAGTTTTTGACACATTCCTGAGCACAGACTCAGACATATTGGTTGGATGCATGGCGCATATAATAGGCTATCGCATTGTAGATTAGTAGGCGATAATTCCAATATTCACTATACATTCCTCATGTTTAAACTCACTGAATTATACATTTATGAACTTGCATATAAATTGTATATATTTTTGGACGACTTGTGCATTTAATTTGTCGGCATGGATCCATTTATTGCGGCCATGTTTCCTTTCTTGCTTATTATACATTTTACTTCCTCGTATCATTCCGGGGAGCTCTTTTGGGTCTTGAGTCGAACCAATTACTCCCGCGGAGACATCAAATTTCTCTTTTGGGCCTTGAGTCTTGGGACTCAAGGCCCAAAAGAGAAATTTGATGACACCATCGTGTCACTACCGAAACGGAAACAAAATTACTAAGTCCAGAGCTCGATGAATGTTAGGGGCCAAAAAAAAAGTCACTACCAATCAACTTTAAATTGCCTGAAACGTACTCCTAACAGGTTTTTGGGGGAACATTTTTTTTTTTTTCGTTTCGGTAGTGACACCATTGTGTCACTACCGAAACGGAAAAAAAATTACTAAGTCCAGAGCTCGATGAATGTTAGGGGCCAAAAAAAAAGTCACTACCAATCAACTTTAAATTGCCTGAAACGTACTCCTAACAGGTTTTTGGGGGAACTTTTTTTTTCCCGTTTCGGTAGTGACACCATTGTGTCACTACCGAAGTTGTATCGTATCGTATCGTATTGCTTCATTTTTTCAATTTTCTATCCCACCAAAAAATCAGGAAAATGCTCATTTTTTCGGATATTCTGCTTAGTATTTTGGCTTCTTTTGATTTGGGACTGACACTGAGAAAAGCTAAAAAAAAAATTTTTTTTCAAATCTTTCATCCCAGAATAAAAATCAAAGAATGTCTTTGCCATTTTTCCAATTTTCTAGCCTACCCAAAAAAATCAGGAAAATGTTTCGTTTCGGTAAAATTTATTTTACCGAAATGAAAGTTAAATCCGAAAAAATCACTAAGTGTGGAGGCCAAAATCGTCCCCCAAAAAACCTGTTAGGAGTACGTTTCAGGCAATTTAGAGTTGATTGGTAATTTTCGTTTCGGTAAAATGTATTTTACCGAAACGAAAGTTAAATCCGAAAAAATCACCAAGTGTGGAGGCCAAAATCGTCCCCCCAAAAACCTGTTAGGAGTACGTTTCAGGCAATTTAGAGTTGATTGGTAAATTTATTTTACCGAAACGAAAGTTAAATCCGAAAAAATCAGTAAGTGTGGAGGCCAAAATCGTCCCCCAAAAACCTGTTAGGAGTACGTTTCAGGCAATTTAGAGTTGATTGGTAATTTTCGTTTTGGTAAAATTTATTTTACCGAAACGAAAGTTAAATCCGAAAAAATCACTAAGTGTGGAGGCCAAAATCGTCCCCCCAAAAACCTGTTAGGAGTACGTTTCAGGCAATTTAGAGTTGATTGGTAATTTTCGTTTCGGTAAAATTTTACCGAAACGAAAAGTGTAGTGACAAACTTTCGTTTCGGTAGTGACACAATGGTGAAAAAATAAATGTATTTGTCTTGTTTGTTGTTCAAGTCAAAGCACCAGGAAGGCTGTATTTCTTGGCCAACAGTTAGCTCAATGGGTTGAGACGCAGTATTCATGATCCAGAGGCCATGAGTTCAAATCCCACTGGTGTCTTTACTGTGATGCTTCCCTTTGCAGACTAACTTCTAGAAAAACAAGTTAAAACCACAAGGAAACCTGTAACTCTCAGCCAACAGCTTAGCTCAACTGGTAGAGCGTCTGTCCAATAACATGACTTGAGTGGGTTCGATTCACACTCGAGTCAAGTGTCCCCGGTAACTTGGGGCAACAGATAAATTGACTGATATCCTTAGTGATGCTTCCCTTTGCAGACTAACTTCTAGAAAAACAAGTTAAAACCACCAGGAAACCTGTAACTCTCAGCCAACAGCATAGCTCAACTGGTAGAGCGTCTGTCCAATAACATGACTTGACTTGACTTGAGTGGGTTCGATTCCCACTCGAGTCAAGTGTCCCCGGTAACTTGGGGCAACGGATAAATTGACTGATATCCGTAGAATAACTTGTAGGAGTGTGCTGGTTCAAATCCAGTTCAACACAGGACCGAGCGGTCCTGGGTTCGATTCCCACTAACGTCAAGTCCCCGGTAAATTGGGGCGGCGGATAAATTGACTGATATCCGTAGAATAACTTGTAGGAGTGTCCTGGTTCATGTCCAGTCACCACCTTAGTAACTGAGACCGAATCTGGCCAATTCGGTCTCAGTTACTGAGATAGATAGAGGGTGTGTAGAGTAGGCGGAGTAGAGTAAAGAGGGGGAGGAGTAGCAGGTAGTGAGTAGAGTACTATTCCTACTCCTCCCCCTACATCTCCCCCTACTCTGGGCCCTACTCCTACATCTCCCCCTACTCTGGGCCCTACTCCTCCCCCTACTCTGGGCCCTACTCCTACATCTCACCCTACTCTGGGCCCTACTCTGGCCCCTACTCCTCCCCCTACTCTGGGCCCTATTCCTCCCCCTACTCTGGGCCCTATTCCTACTCCTCCCCCTACTCTGGGCCCTATTCCTACTCCTCCCCCTACTCTGGGCCCTATTCCTACTCCTCCCTCCTACTCCTCCCCCTCTTTACTCTACTCACTACCTCCTACACACCCTCTATCTATCTCAGTAACTGAGACCGAATTGGCCAGATTCGGTCTCAGTTACTAAGGTGGTGACTGGATTTGAACCAGGACACTCCTCTAAGTTATTCTACGGATATCAGTCAATTTATGCGCTGCCCCAATTTACCGGGGACTTGACGTTAGTGGGAATCGAACCCAGGACCGCTCGGTCCTGTGGTGAACTGGATTTGAACCAGCACACTCCTATAAGTTATTCTAAGGATATCAGTCAATTTATCCGTTGCCCCAAGTTACCGGGGACACTTGACTCGAGTGGGAATCGAACCCACTCAAGTCAAGTGAAGTCATGTTATTGGACAGACGCTCTACCAGTTGAGCTATGCTGTTGGCTGAGAGTTACAGGTTTCCTGGTGGTTTTAACTTGTTGTTCTAGAAGTTAGTCTGCAAAGGGAAGCATCACTAAGGATATCAGTCAATTTATCCATTGCCCCAAGTTACCGGGGACACTTGACGCGAGTGGGAATCGAACACACTCAAGTCAAGTCAAGTCATGTTATTGGACAGACGCTCTACCAGTTGAGCTATGCTGTTGGCTGAGAGTTACAGGTTTCCTTGTGGTTTTAACTTGTTTTTCTAGAAGTTAGTCTGCAAAGGGAAGCATCACCAAGGATATCAGTCAATTTATCCGTTGCCCCAAGTTACCGGGGACACTTGACTCGAGTGGGGATCGAACCCACTCAAGTCAAGTCAAGTCATGTTATTGGACAGACGCTCTACCAGTTGAGCTATGCTGTTGGCTGAGAGTTACAGGTTTCCTTGTGGTTTTAACTTGTTTTTCTAGAAGTTAGTCTGCAAAGGGAAGCATCACTAAGGATATCAGTCAATTTATTTATTTATTTTCTTTTCGGTAAAATACATTTTACCGAAACGAAAATTACCAATCAACTCTAAATTGCCTGAAACGTACTCCTAACAGGTTTTTGGGGGGACGATTTTAGCCTCCACACTTAGTGATTTTTTCGCATTTAACTTTCTTTTCGGTAAAATAAATTTTACCGAAACGAAAATTACCAATCAACTCAAAATTGCCTGAAACGTTCTCCTAACAGGTTTTTTGGGGGACGATTTTGGCCTCCACACTTAGTGATTTTTACGCATTTAACTTTCGTTTCGGTAAAATAAATTTTACCGAAACGAAAATTACCAATCAACTCTAAATTGCCTCATGCATTGTGGATGCGGCAAAGGGAAACGAGTACAGGCTACTAATCCTACATACTTACTGCTAGTAACCCCATTCATACTTTAAAATGTTCATCTTACTGTGGACATGTTTGCCTGAAAAGGAATCTTTGAAATGTTTAATAGTTTTAGAATTGTACTCCTTTAAAAGTTCAGAGATTTATAATGGAGGTCGATGGAAGAATTTGGGACCTAAACAAAACACAAAAAAACACTTTCACCTAGAAACTCCATTCATAGTTCAAAAATTCCACCTTACTGTGAACATACATGCTTGAGATTTTTTCTTTGAAATCATTTGTAGTTTGGGAGATATTTAACTTTAAGCGCTCCATGCATTGTGGATGCGGCAAAGGGAAACGAGTATAGGCTACTAATCCTACATACTTACTGCTAGTAACCCCATTCATACTTTAAAATGTTCATCTTACTGTGGACATGTTTGCCTGAAAAGGAATCTTTGAAATGTTTAATAGTTTTAGAATTGTACTCCTTTAAAAGTTCAGAGATTTAGAATGGAGGCCGATGGACGAATTTGGGACCTCAAAAAAACACTTTCACCTAGAAACTCCATTCATAGTTCAAAGAATTTACCTTACTGTGGACATGCATGCTTGAGATTTTTTCTTTGAAATCATTTGTAGTTTGGGAGATATTTAACTTTAAGCGCCCAATGCATTGTCAATGCGGCAATAGACATTTAAAGGGAAACGAGTACAGGCTACTAATCCTACATACTTACTGCTAGTAACCCCATTCATACTTTAAAATGATCATCTTACTGTGGACATGTTTGCCTGAAAAGGAATCTTTGAAATATTTAATAGTTTTAGAATTGTACTCCTTTAAAAGTTCAGAGATTTATAATGGAGGTCGATGGACGAATTTGGGACCTCAAAAAAACACTTTCACCTAGAAACTCCATTCATAGTTCAAAAATTCCACCTTACTGTGAACATACATGCTTGAGATTTTTTCTTTGAAATCATTTGTAGTTTGGGAGATATTTAACTTTAAGCGCTCCATGCATTGTGGATGCGGCAAAGGGAAACGAGTATAGGCTACTAATCCTACATACTTACTGCTAGTAACCCCATTCATACTTTAAAATGTTCATCTTACTGTGGACATGTTTGCCTGAAAAGGAATCTTTGAAATGTTTAATAGTTTTAGAATTGTACTCCTTTAAAAGTTCAGAGATTTAGAATGGAGGTCGATGGACGAATTTGGGACCTCAAAAAAACACTTTCACCTAGAAACTCCATTCATAGTTCAAAGAATTTACCTTACTGTGGACATGCATGCTTGAGACTTTTTACTTTAAAATGTTGTGTAGTTTTTGAGATATTTAACTTTAAGCGCCCAATGCATTGTCAATGGCAATGGACATTTAAAGGTGAACCTTGCTGTTCTTTCATACTTTAGCCTATACACTTGATTCACAATTGAAAAATTCCACCTTACTGTGGACATGTATGCTTGAGATTTCTTTTGTGTGTGTGTGTGTGTGTGTGTGTGTGTGTGTGTGTGTGTGTGTGTGTGTGTGTGTGTGTGTGTGTGTGTGTGTGTGTGTGTGTGTGTGTGTGTGTGTGTATAGTCCTTTGTACAAGGCATTTCTTGTACTTCTGTTTATGTGGGCATAAATAAATATTTCAAATGTGTGTGTATATATGTATATACATATATATATACATATATATATATATATATATATATATATATATATACATATATATATATATATATATATATATATATATATATATATATATATATATATATATACATGAACCTATGTTATATATATATATATATATATATATATATATATATATATATATATATATATATATATATATATATATATATACATGAACCTATGTTATATATATATATATATATATATATATATATATATATATATATATATATATATATATATATATATATATATATATATATATATATACATGAACCTATGTTATATATATATATATATATATATATATATATATATATATATATATATATATATATATATATATATATATATATATATATATATATATACATGAACCTATGTTATATATATATATATATATAGCAGGTTGGAAGCCAACCTATTTTATTGCTACTTTTAACTTTTTTAATGGATCCTATGTAAGTAAAGCCTGATAAAAGTGTCAAACTTCCCCCCCAGGATAATATCTCATGTTATCGGACGGTCTGAGGTTGGCAGGTATGGTATAATGATCAGAATCATGGTCAGAATCATGTCAGTCTCATGGTCAGAATCATGTCAGTATCATGGTCAGTATCATAGTCAGAATAATGTTAGTATCGTGGTCAGAATCATATCAGTATCAGAATCATGTTAGTATCATGGTCAGAATCATGTCAGTATCATAATCAGAATCATGTTAGTATCATGGTCAGAATCATATAAGTATCATAATCATAATCATGTTATTATCATTGTCAGAATCATGTTAGTATCATGGTCAGAATCATGTCAGTATCATAATCAGAATCATGTTATTATCATAGTCAGAATCATGTTAGTATCATGGTCAGAATCATGGTAAGTATCATAATCATAATCATGTTATTATCATAGTCAGAATCATGTAAGTATCATGGTCAGAATCATGTAAGTATCATAATCAGAATCATGTTATTATCATAGTCAGAATCATGTTAGTATCATGGTCAGAATCATGTCAGTATCATGACAGACTTTTTTTTGCAGTTAGGGCGCAGCAGGTGGCGCCCTAGGCAAGTGCCCAGGTTGCCTATGCCTAGAAACGCCCTTGGCCGTAAGATAAGACTAAAAGTTGGCAGAACAGAGAAATAAGTTCAGTGGGGCATGGTGTGTGATTCAGGGGATATTTATGGTGTTTGATGTCAAGGTGAACAAGTACAGACTGGGGAAGCTTTGTACTTTTGTAAGAAAAAGTTCATAGACATAAACAGAGAAAGTTCACAGCTAAGGTTTATTTGTCATTTCAAAACTATCATGAGCCTTATCAAAAGCACAAAAGCAGTGACAGTGAGTCTTTCAGTAACCATACTTACACTCACACTCTCTCTCGCTCTCTCTCACATACAGTAGTACAGTACTTCACCATGGTCCTTGAGCAATTCTAACATTATGTGCTGAGTAATCAGAAATCCACTCAAGAAGTAATTCTGTCAATGACATTATAATCTGTCAAAATATCTTGTGACATAAAAGTGCATCAAGCAACATTGCATTCAAACATTTTCCCATACACTGGATAGATAAGGATTGAACAACTGTGGGAAAAGCTGTGGAGGGTCTTTAGTGCCCCCTACAGTTTCAGAGAACAGCTGCTGCAGTATATTATTAAAACTGCTTTCTAGACAGTCTAATCAGTCAAAAACAGATGTACATTTCCGTATACAGATATGTTACAGAAATCGGAAGCCATAGTCAAATCACAAATTTGGGACTACAAGAAACCAAATGCAGGACTCCTGGGTTGTCTTGCACTGAAGCATGGATTGAAACAAGGACAATAGAACCTAGCCTCCACTTTGCAGCTGGGTTTCCCAGAGGATTCCTCACATCTTCAGCTACAATGAATGTAGCAACGGTGAATTTCATGTTGAAGATCCTTTTTGGAAACCCAGACTGCACAGTTGAGGTAACTCTGAGAGTATACAATGTAACAAAATGGACCTGTACACTCTCAAAGTCAAATGAACACTCAGGATTTTACAGTGTGTAAATACGAGGTCATAAGTGCTTTGTATATCACTATGATTAGACTGTTCCCTGCCATTTTACATACAGTGCAATGTGTTATATTTTTCAGCATTATTGAAATTACAAGGTTAAAAACACGTCAGCCAGCTCCAAGTCGTTGGTACCACACAGCGTACAATATTGTGCTTTATGTTGTTATGACAATACATGTAATTGGACTTTACTGTGTGAAGTGTGTGTGTGTGTGTGTGTGTGTGTGTGTGTGTGTGTGTGTGTGTGTGTGTGTGTGTGTGTGTGTGTGTGTGTGTGTGTGTGTGTGTGCGTGCGTGCGTGCGTGCGTGCGTGCGTGCGTGCGTGCGTGCGAGTGTGTGTGTGTGTGTGTGTGTGTGTGTGTGTAAAGTGTGCGAAAAACCAGGCTAAGGCACTTAAAAGTCCCTCAGATAGTGAGGCTGGTAATTCAGACTAACCAGAGCTCAAGGTGAAAGCACCCATTTCCTATGTGGATATTGTATAGAGAACCGAAGTCTGACATCACTACCACTAGAGGCCGCTATCCCCCCGGGTCGCAGAGTTATTCTTTTCCATTCAAAATACCATAGGGTCTCAATAGCATGTGGCATATAGGAACTGTGTGGCGATTTTACTCATATGGATATGAAGCATCAATTGATGGTGAAAAAGTACTAAATACTAAAAGAGTAAGAGAATAAATCAATCGTCTCTAAACACAGACGTTATCAAATGTAACTCAATATCATAAATGACACAGAGTCACATACAGTACCTGACAGAATCACCAGGCTGATTTGTTTATTTCTGGAACACAGTTCTTATATGACGCGACGTTAAGACAACTCTATGGTATTTTCAATAGAAAAGATACTTCCGTGGCCCAGGGGATAACGGAGTGATGTCAGGACTTCAATACTCTATTCGCTTGGCTTACTGTGCTGTTATGTGATTGTCAACCTCAGATCTTCCAAAGCAGCATAAGAAACACAAGATACATAATTTTATAGTCTGGGACTTCTGGTGCAATTCACCTACTGTAGCACCCATTGTAACACAGCTGTTGGACTGTGGTTCTGACTTGCGGAGAGATACATTACAAAACTGTTGAATGGCACCAAGAGGTCATGCATGAGACTCTGTCCAGCTCTAAGCAAACAGGCAGTTTTGAACTGAACTGACAGACACACTGAAACTGCTGTCGGTTCTACACTCAAGGTCAAAGCAAATAATCCCATTTGAAAATTCCATTCGGAAAAGAAAATCCCAGAAAATCTTTTATTTTTGTAAATATTGGATGCTTCGTTCGTTGTATCACAAAAGACAAAAACCGGGCCAGCTGGACAGTATATAAAACCATAAAAAAAAAGAGAGAGAGTTAAGAAAAGAAGTCCCGGTAAAAGCAAAAAGTAGGCCATGTTCATCCTCGGTATTACTGTCTCTGTGCGTACACAAAATAAACACAAACAACAATATCCCAATACTGCAGTTTGTCTTGGCACTTCACTCTCCCTCTAGAAAAGTCCCTGTATATATTAGTGTCTGTTTAACACCACGTGGAATAAAAACAAGGCTGGGGATTTTGGAGTGGCAACTAGAAGTAAGATGAATAGAATTATGGTCAAATAAAACAAAATATCACGGCTGTTGAAAGAAAGGAAGATTATCTATTGTGTATTCTGTATGTTTGGCAGTGGGAGTAGGGCCGTGTTGAGTCTGGAGGGTTTGTGTGTGTGTTGGGGGGGGGGGGGGGTCAAGTCTCCCTAAGACTGGGGCAGGTGTTGTCTAATAATCTCCCTGGACTGAGGGGGGATCCTGTCAGGGAAACGAATGGAAAACTCTACGATGAGGTCACCACGCTGCGATGGGCTCTTGGGCAATGGCAGGCCTTCCCCTCGTACACGCTTTACCGTTCCTGGCTTGATGATCTCGTGACACGGGAGCGATATCACACGGTTTTCCAATGTTGGAATGCTAACAGTACAGCCACACAATGCCTGGGAAGAGAAGAGAAGAGAAGAGAAGAGAAGAGAAGAGAAGAGAAGAGAAGAGAAGAGAAGAGAAGAGAAGAGAAGAGAAGAGAAGAGAAGAGAAGAGAAGAGAAGAGAAGAGAAGAAGTTAAACATCTTTAGTATAAACTACATGCCAAGGTAGATGACTTCATGTTTCCATGACCAACCAAAAATCTTCAACATCACTTTCTGTTTGCTGACTTTCACGGTATCATTTAAATTACACAGCCCCACACATGATAAATCAGACCAGAAGTGTTTTTTGGTCTACAGAGCACATATTTTGCATTATGGAACATCGGGAAACATGACTTGGCAGAGGCTCAATTCCCAGAGAGCAGGACAGCAATGCCAGCTACTTCAGCACTGGAAAACTTTTCCGGTTTTGGACGCTGGTGTGTGTGTGTGTGTGTGTGTGTGTGTGTGTGTGTGTGTGTGTGTGTGTGTGTGTGTGTGTGTGTGTGTGTGTGTGTGTGTGTGTGTGTGTGTGTGTGTGTGTGTGTGTGTGTGTGTGTGTGTGTGTGTGTGTGTGTGTGTGTGTGTGTGTGTGTGTGTGTGTGTGTGTGTGAGAGAGAGAGTCTGAGTTGGGGGTTGCAGAGTGCACTGGGGACTAATTTTAGCTGCGGACTCATAGCTAGAGCTAATGAAGTAAGGATTCGGCTGAGGTCGTAAATAGTTGGAGGGCTTGTCAGACGGGCTAGGGCAGGAGGTGGGGAGTACGCACACACACACGTTCACACATACTGGGCCTTATCACAGAGCCCATTGAATCCTGTCAGAGCGTAAAGAGAGAACTTAAACTTCAGGCTGGGGGAGCTGTGGTTATCAGGAGTTCACAGGCTCATCCGGTAAGAAAACTGCACTAGATTTGCCTTGGGTAGACATAGCTTTCTGAATAAAAAAAATGTGTGAATAAAGTTTCTGATGAATATTCTCAGTAGAGATAATCTTTTGGTGGTCTTTATACCAAGGGAGTATACGATATGCAAAACAGGGGTTCGACTTCGAACTGTGTCGAACCCATTCACACCACACTACAGTGTGGTTGAATTTCAACGTTATTAAAAGTGAATCTGAGAAGTGCATCTTTGCGGACTGTTTAATACATACGTCTCTCCTTACTCGATTGAGAAAGCCGGTGTAGTAAGTAGCATTGCATTGTTTCGACTTGAAATTGAAGACCCAACCAGTCATTTTGGGGCCTCCAATCCATTACGTCTTTTTAGAGATTTTCCTCCTCTCATCTAGTGGATTAATGTCAACATATAGGGGTGGACATATGGAGTGTTTCTGGTTCAGTCTGGCAGAGCAGCTGCCTCACAGAATAGACAGCAAGTTTCCAACTGTGATGTCACCCTCCTTTCGCACTACATTATGCACATCTACTGTACATGGTGGGTATTTGACCTATAGCACAGGAGCGTCATTTGGGGTCCAAGGGGATAGCAACTGCCAATCTTCCACCCCTTAGTGTTCACATTTAACCTCAGATTCAGTTATTTTATACATATATTCTCCATCTGTGAACATCAGATTTTTGATCGTCACCGAGTGCATCTCACTTCGCACCGATCCATCTACTGTACATGTGACATGTGACACACGTTATAGACATGTGTTTTCTTGTCCTCAATGATACATTCATTATCCACTTATAACCTGCCATCTCTACTTTGTCATTCTAGCCAAACATAAAAAAAATAATAAAAAAAAGCGAAATTAGCAGATCTATAAGCTCAATGCATCGCGATCAGCTATCTTAGCTAGTATGTTTGAGTTGTCAGTTTCCCCCCCCAGAAATGACTCCTCTGCTATAGCAAGCCTATGACTGGTATGTTGATGATTGACTCATCTCCCCGTTATGAACATGGTTCCATTCACTATCATAAGTCCAGTCCAGTGGCACACGGAGTGGTTGCTATGGCACTCGACACACAGTGCCAGCTGATCTGAGGACCCGCTGATTGAATAAGCCTCAGATCAGACAATAAAGCTCTAGGAAGCATGCACGTCGCGCGAGCGCGCACACACACGCACGCACGCACGCACGCACGCACGCACACACACACACACACACACACACACACACACACACACACACACACACACACACACACACACACACACACACACACACACACACACACACACACACACACACACACACACACACACACACACACACACACACACACACACACACACACACACACACACACACACACACACGTCAATCAACAACTAGTCAATATACTGTACTGTAACTGACGCTATGGTTAGCCAGTGCCTCAACTGTTGTAGAGAACTAAATCTTTAAGTCCCTTTTTTTTCTGGAGAAAATACATTAAAGCCCACCTTGAAAGAAACTGGTTCAAAATAGTCCCTTTTTTTCATGATTCTTGAAAATAAAACGTATGCCTCTGATTTTAAGGTCCAATCCTGGCATGCATCTATTATAGAGATTGAGTAACACAACCATCACACAACAATCCCTGAAAACGTACAAACTACAAACAAGTCTATATGACTGGAGTTAATCAGATGACATAGCATATGTTTGCCAGCCTAAATGATATCAGAGGTGCAGATGTGAAGTGTCGTCCATTAAGCTCTTAGAGCTCAGCAGTTACAGTTAGCACAAAACTGTGACAGGGCCTCCGCTGCTGCAACAGGAGAGAAAGGAGCTGTGACAGGAGATACTCGCACTGCCTATTCTCAATAACATCACACTGCAAAGTAGGGATGGGACGAAAATTACATGTCACGATTATTGTGGCAAAAATAATTGCGATTAACTAATTAATATTATCGCGATAATCAAAATACGATATTTAAAACTTAAAATGGCACTTTTGTTAACCACTTGAACACCCAAAAATAGCAGTTCTACAAGCTCACAACGTGTTGCAACGCAAATAGATTTGTGCAGAGTGAAATAAGAGTACCAAATGTGGTCTTTAGAGGTCTGTTTTATCAAGTATAGAGGGTTTAAGTGGCACTGAATTTGCAGCTCAACAAAAGCTAATTCCTAGTGTATGACGAAGGACAATTTCACAATACATTTTTATCTCCACGATATGGTTATTGTTTTTTTCTCACGATAAACGATAATAACGATTATCGTCCCATCCCTACTGCAAAGACTTTGTCTTTGATATGGTACCAGTAACTGTTAACCTATAGATGTAGGTTAGTTGATGGTAAGTCAATCTGACAGTCATGCAAAGTTATATAGCTACTACTACTGTCATAATAATGTGCAAATTGGTGCACTCAGAACAAAGTCTTAGCAGTATTTCCATCCTCTCAGACAGTCTCACAGAAAAACAATCTCCTCTAGAAGGGAAAGTCCCTGGAGCAACAAACAACAACACTAGTCAACAAGGAGCAATCATAAGGCATTGGTTCCAAGAATGGCTCATCTCTTATCATTGGCGCAATGCCTTAAACCCAGGTTTAAGCACTAAGTATAGAGGCCTAAGTGTAGAGGCTCTCTATACTTAGTAAACTTGACCGGAGTTGGCTCTGTACTTCGTCTGCTCTTTTTCCCCTCTACACCAAATCACTTTCCTCGAAAATAGCCGATCAACAAGTTCACAATGCGTCAAAATGTTCGAATAGGGACACACATGTACTGTAGCCGGGGCTGTGTTTTTTACTGCAGCATTAAACATCCAGTCAGGGCATCGCACCTCAGAGCTCCTGGAAGCAGAGCTGAGCGTCTCAGTGGAACACAAGCTTTTATTTGCTTTGGATACCGATTCATCTGACCCACTTCCCTCATACCCCCCTCTCCCCCTCTCCCTGCCTTCTCCCTTCCCTCTCTCCGCTGCATCCAAATTAAGTCTCTTATGTTGGAACTACGCGAGCATAACCTCTAATTTATACTTCTGTTGCTCAGTTGAAAATCTGCTATTTTTGGTGAGCAACGTGGCCGTATGACAAAGTATTGATGGAATATTCTGCAGTGCAAGCCCAATTACTGTGCAGGTGTAATCAAATACAGACTCCTGTTTAATGTGTCAACGCAGCAGTTTATTTCCATTCACTGGACTGTCTCTATTGTGTTCACAGCTTTGTGTATTCATTGTCTTCGCCAAGTTGACAGGCTGGGAGTCGAAGACAATGTTTTCACCGATGTCCATGCGCGTGTGTTTGTGTGTGTGTGTGTGTGTTTGCGGATGTGTTTGTGTCTGTACGCAGCTAATCTCAGACACCACTGGAACGATTATTTTAGCTGCAGTGACGTCAAATACCGGTATGTGTGTCTCAAAAGAATCAGCGTGAAATTATTTTCATCAAGCAAACTAAATAATAGGGAAGCACTCCATAAGTGTTTGAACTGAAAATGTATATCTTTATCCTGTGTTTCACAATAAAAAGATTTAAAACAAACAAACTAAATAATAACACAAACGTCAAGGAATCTCAGAAATATTTTGACGGAGCATGACATGCTTCAGCGGGGACAGTGAATCACGTGATGTCTACTGTAGTTTTCCTACGCGACCTCTGGGTACCGCCCAGTGGTCAATTTTCTCCGAACACAGACTGTATCAAATATAACTACTGTAAATATCATACGCGATACAGATCACCTCCCTGACAGTATCTGCAAACTCTGTTTTTTGTTTTTTTTTGGAGCACAGTTACAGATTATGTAATTCAAAATACATCTATGGGATTTTTATGGGGAAAAAATCTTGGGGGCTTGGGTTTGACGTCAGGACTTCTATTGCAATCGAATGTTGAGAGGTCTCTATAGAGGGTACTTCCAAAACTGCTTTCACTTCATAAGGGGTGCCACAAATGCGAAAAGTTTAACCATATGTCATAGAAATGCTATTTCCCCCCCGCAGCTTCCAATCCTTGCATCCTGCCGGCTGCAACCCACGCCTGCCACAGCCTGGAAGACCTTTTCTAGTTGCGGCTGCTTTCACAAGGAAAACGATATGATTAAGAAACCCAGACTGTAGAAGCACAAACTGTTCTTCAAACCACTCGACCAGAGCACGAGAAGCACAGGCTTATGACTGGCAGCACCATTAGAATTAGTTTAATTTCACAGACAGACCAGAGCTGAACTGGGCCTACTGCCCCCATAGTAGGAGCTAATTAAATGCCCTGCCAGTCACACTAATAGCAGCTTCAAACTGTTGCCACCTTCACATAACAATCCATCTTTGAATGTGATGCCATAATTCATCATACAAGAGTGTCACACAAAAATAGTGAAAATAGCGGACCAACAAGCTTCAGCTTGTAGATAGGCACATTTTACGGTTTTAAAATGTTTTTAAAATAATAATAAAAAAGGAACTGTTTTAATCTTGACATACAAGATTTCCACCCGAAAGCAACGATACACTGATAACTGAACATGTATGTGGTGTATTTACGGTACACACTGATACATGAATATGTCCGTACTGTTTAGTGTACAGTATATACTGTATATACTTATACATGAACATATGCATTAGCAGGGTTAAGAGTGAGAGAAGGACTGTGCTTCTGTGCCGGTCACACAGGGACACCACATTCCTGCTGGCTCACTCACACTGCAGTGACAGAGCGAATTTACTGCTCCTCAATGATGCTGTATGACAGCAGGGCAAGCACACACACACACACACACACGTGTACGCACGCACGCACGCACGCACCCACACACACACACACACACACTATGATATTCCACTTAAAAAAATAAAGCAACACTACAGGTGATATGCCTGCCTTTGCCTTCTTCACTGAATTCCACTGCTGCACAACGTGGTGTAGAATGAGACAAATGAGACCATGAAGGTGGATAGACAGACAGATCACTTTGTTAGGTCCGCAGACAGACAGACAGACAGACAGACAGACAGACAGACAGACAGACAGACAGAGATAATAGGGGCGGGCGGATCCACCCACCTCTTTCAGAGTGATCTTGCAGTTATGAATGATATTGGAGCCGTCTCTCTTAAAGTGGGCATGTCCTTTGTCTTTCAACACAAATGCTATGTCAGCAGGAATGTTCTCTGGGGTTTCATCCCCTTCCTTGGGGAAGGTGATCTTGGTCCCTTCCTTCCAGCCCTTCTTGATGACGATGTTGAGGATCTTGTCCTCCGTCCTCATGCTCCTGCCATCGGGGTTGAGCCTGCGGCGGGTGATCTTCATGCGCTTGGTGCAGCCATGGAAGATCTCCTCCAGCGAGACCTTCAGCTCGTGGACCACCGGTGGGTCCTGCTGCTTGTTGTTGGCCCCCAGGCGCTCCGAGTGGCCGCCCCCGGCTCCGCGCCTCCGCCGGCCCTCCCCCGGGAAGCCGTTCATGCCGCCGTGGTGGAAGCCGAACTGCCGACCGAAGTGAGCGAAGTGGTCGTCCATGTCCTCCATGTCGGCGTCGTGATCCAGGTCGTTGCTGTGGTCGTTGTTGTGGGAGGAGGAGTGGGAGGAGGAGTGACCGTTGGTGCGGCTGTGGTGGTTGCGGTTGGAGCCGAAGAACATGTCAAAGGGGTTGGAGCCCCCGAAGAAGGAGGCAAACGTGGCGTGGGGGTCTCCATGGAAGGTGTAGTGGTATGTCGAGCTGCCTGAAGGACCGGAAGAGCTGCTGCCTCCTCCTGCCTTTAAGCCTGAAAGAAAAATGCGACAGATAGATGGATAGAATACTTAATTGGCAGTTTAAAAAAAATCACAACAATGTCCATTGTGGTCCACCTTGACATAAAACAACACGCAAGAAACTGTACAAACAACCATGAAACAAAGGAAAATAAATCCTTACATATAAAGTTGGGAGCATTACATGTAGGACAAGAGGTGCCCTAAGAGAAGAATCCAATGCCGAGTGGGCTATCCGGGGTAGGGATCTAACTATGACCAGATAGTGTTAAGATGGAGCCATGATTTGAGGTCATTCTTAAATCTTGCAAGAGAATTTAGGGATTTCAGCGCTGAAGGGAGGGCATTCCACAGAGCAACGCATTTTTCCCCTTAAGCATCCCAAAACTGGGGGACCTCAATTCAATTCAATTCAATTATTCTATTCAATTCAACTTTACTGTCCTACCAAGACAGGTAGGATTCTTTGGACCAACCTCATTGGTACAGGTAAAAAAAGGTCAAAACACCAGACAAAAGGTTAGAAATGTAATTTTTTAGCAAAGAGACGGAGAGCGTGGGCTTTGGCTGGGTGGTGAGTGGACCCAACGTGGGTGAGAGTATTCCCACAGCGGGATGGGCCTGAGGAGAGCGCTCGCTGGAGGAACTGATAAGTCTGAGTACCACACTGAAC
Organism: Gymnoscopelus microlampas; assembly: GCF_963454915.1. Lineage (NCBI taxonomy): Eukaryota > Metazoa > Chordata > Actinopteri > Myctophiformes > Myctophidae > Gymnoscopelus > Gymnoscopelus microlampas. Next base: position 32,423,035 of record NC_139941.1, read on the forward strand.
AGCACACACGCACCTACACATACACCCACACAAACTACGTCAGCCGCTGCTATTCATATCTCCCACCACGTTATGATTTTAGGCCTGTCTGTCTATCAAGACACCCACGCTGCTGGAGTAGAGAGCTCAAACGTGGGATGCACATATATGGGCTCCGGGTCTGCTAAGTGTTGGTGACATTAATAATCACGATGGACTCTCAAGACAACATGCACAAGGCAGAAAGAGAGAAACAGAGAGAGGAGAGCATTACTTGAGCAATCTCTCTCAGAGGAGCGAGAGTCAGCTGCTTGCCTTCCTTCATCATATTAGGCACAGTTACTGAGCTATTTCTATTACATCTTAATCCAGCGTAACTCCTGACCAACAAGGCTCACTTTGAAAGCTCTCGGACATTTTGTTGGACAACGGTGTCGCTCACTGCGTTTTTCACTTGAAAATCTGTTTTTTTCACTTGAAAATCTGTTATTTTCAGCGAGCGATGCCATTGTGTAGCTTACGATTACGTTTATGCTCTGATTCTGCCAATTCAATGGATAGAGACCTGAGAGATCATCAGGCACACACACACACACACACACACACACACACAATCTGCCATGTACAATTCCCCTCACCTTCCTCTCCCAGCTGGTCATAGATTACCCTCTTTTTGGGGTCACTGAGGACCTCGTAGGCTTCTGCAATCTCCTTGAACTTCTCCTCTGCATTGGGATCCTTGTTTTTGTCAGGGTGGAAGCGGAGCGCCATGCGTCTGTAGGCCTTCTTGATCTCCTCCTCATTGGAACCCTTGGGAATGCCCAGGGTCTTGTAGTAGTCCTTCCCCATCACTATGCACACACTCTCCAGACTGGGACGACTGGGATAACTGGGACCCCCTGACTCAGGCCACACTCACTGATGGGGAGACGATACTTGATTAGAGTCCTGACCTGTATTACTTGTACAGTAGATAGTTAATTAACAGTATCTACTCAGCTATAACCAGTGGTTTTCAAACCTTTTCATGTCAACGACCCCCAAATTAATACGTATTTGGCAGCGGACATCCATCAGAAAATATTTTGTGCCAGAGACCCCAATACAAGATTTGTGTTATTAAAATGTTTCCAAAATACTAGAATAGAATTTGTGAAAATAGCAGATCTACAAGCTCACAATGCATTGTGAGCTTGTAGATCGGCTATTTTCAAATAGCCAATGTATAGGGTTAAAGTTGTTAAACTGGTTTTGATGCTATATTTTTCTGGGAACCCCCTGGGACACCTGGGGGTCCCCAGACCCCACTTTGAGAACCACTGGGCTATTCACATTGCATTCTGATAGGGGCTATCATCACCATTTGGTACGGGGAATAGCTCCTCTTGGGACCAGCGAGCCCTGCAGAGGGTACTCACCATGGGGACTTCACTCCCCTGAGTCCCCTCCCTGCAGGACTCGCTCTCCAGGAGCAAAGCTAAAAGGATTTGAAGGACCCCCATCCTCCCAGCAATGGACTGTTTGTGCCGCTATGTTCATGCAAACACCTGTGCTGTCAGAGAGACACACAGGTTTAGTAGCCTTTGAGGACTCGAGGAGTGACAGTAAAATCCTCAGTATTCACCCTTCACCGTGTGCAGGACACGAAAATAAATATTTGTATTCACAATAAGGGCCCATTTGAATCCATTTTACACTCTTGGGGTTAAATCAACATTGAGGGTTTTACTGTGCACATGCAAACTATAGACCTTCACAGGTAGGCTTCTCAACAGTCCAAGGCTTTTAACAATAAGCTGAACGTTATGTGGGAGACAAAGGCATATTAAAGTGGGAACCACTTTAGAGGAATCTAGTCAGCCATTTCTTCTGGCTGTTGCTGTAGGAATATTTCGTTGCTATGCTACTGTTGTAGTAAAAAAGAAAAACGGTCAGTGGCGGAATTCCCATCACCTGATTAGGCTATCAAACGGCTTCTACTTTATACATTCTCAGTTCGTTCATTCACAGAAGCCACACATGTTTACACTCCTCGGTCCTCAATTCTAATTTTAAACGGACTAATTTTAGTAATGGTTAAGCAGCAGCCCTGCTGTTCAAACGAGCAATGTGCCGTTGAGACAGACAAGCTGAATGCTGAAGATGCCTTTATATCTATAGTCTCCTATCGTCAGCCACAAGCCTTCATTTAATAACACACCGCAATGCTGTTGAATAATCTAATCCAATTGGCAAAACACAAAAGGCGACCGAAATATAAGTAGCCATTTAATAGACGTGTCACATCATCGATGACATTATGTTATTATAGCCTGAACTGACACAAATGTAGCCAATTAGTAGCCAATGGGAAGGATATATAGTAGCCTACCTACCGCATCTTCTAAATAGGCTTAATGGAACACTATAACACAAACACATTAATACCGCTGATAGCAGAACCATACAATATAATGTAATACATGTTTTAGTGACAGACAGTGCAAGCAGGCAAGGAAAACGTCTATTATAGGGCTGATGGTCTACAGCTAGTTTACGGAATGAATGAAGGCTACAGGCGATACAAATAAAAAATAAAATTGAATACAAATTAATCATACCAGAATGGTGATGTCTAAAGAGGAGTGTCAGAGCAGCATGGTCCGGTCCCGGCTCTCTGGTCTCTGGTCTCTGCCTCACACACACACACAACACACACCACACACCGCAGACACAGTCACACACACAACACCTGCACCGGAGTCTTGTTAAATGACGTCACGAAGCCGGGCTCATCACCACATCACCGGCTCTGAAATAGAGATGATCAAACACTGACGTTTTACTAACCCGGGAATAAACTGTAACACCTCACACTTTAACTGCCCGCGACAACTGTGACAAACAACCCTGGCCTGGACCTTTAGTAGAACACACATTTCTACTTAACCACTTCATAGAGTCCCTCAGGGCTCTATAGTGTCTTTTCAGTTTGCTGTTATTTTGTGGGGAAAGCTTTCGCTGCGTTGTATGAGCTTGTCGATCTGCTAGTTTTCAGCGGAAGCTTTCCCCACAATACGGACGCTGGGGTTTAAGTGGTTAAAGCATTAATGACATTTGGTTTGCACAGCAGAACTAAAACGACTGAAATTCAACAGTTTGGCTTATTTTCCTCTGTTTCACCTAGACTGTCGTGTTTAGATTAGAATAAGACTTACCGAGATTTCTTGTCTCCAGATTCCAGACCAGAGTCCAGATCGCACCGTTGTTTGCTGGTCCGACTGTAATGTGGTGAGAAAAAGACCCACCCAGCCTGGACAAGCTCATCCAGTCCTCAACTTCTAAGTTTGCAGAATGTTGCTTGGTGGTTGGATAAACTACTAGCACACTCGTGGAGTGAAGGTTGTGGATTAATACAATTGTTTTTGATCTAGCTGACCGATCGACAACTTATTTCCTTCGCAGCTCCGACTGCATGGTTGTTGTTGTCAGTCTACGGTTCGCTCTGAGAAAAACAGACATATTTGGAGAGAGGGAGAGAGAACAAGATAGGTGGGGGGGTTGGAAGAGAGAGAGAGAGAGAGAGAGAGAGAGAGAGAGAGAGTTCTACTATAGCCAGGACTGAGTTTGATAGTCTACTCCACAGAACAATAGTAGTACCATACAATGTACACGTGTGTGTGTGTGTGTGTGTGTGTGTGTGTGTGTGTGTGTGTGTGTGAGAAGTTGAACATTATATCCTAACATAACCCACACAGTACCATAGGATTGTACTGTATGGGTTATGTTAGGATACTATGTTTGGTCCAGAACCAGAACCAGAACCAGCACCACAGCCCAAACACACACACACACACACACACACACACACACACACACACACAGAGAGAGAGAGAGTTCTAGCCAGGACTGAGTTTGATGGCCTACTCCACAGAACAATAGTAGTACCATACCCTGTGTGTGTGTGTGTGTGTGTGTGTGTGTGTGTGTGTGTGTGTGTGTGTGTGTGTGTGTGTGTGTGTGTGTGTGTGTGTGTGTGTGTGCGTGCGTGCGTGCGTGTGTGAACATCATATCCTAACATAACCCATACCATAGGATAGTATACTGTATGGGTTATGTTAGGATATGATGTTTGGTCTGTGTATATGAGTGAGTGAGTGTGCGTGCGTGTGAAAGAGAGAGAGGGGGAGGGTATAAAAAAGAGAAATGCTTAATTTTGAGTCATTCCTCTCTTTTGTGATGGTGAGGAGGTGCAAGGAAAGTGGGTGTCTAAATTGAGGAGTCTGACACACAACCTGTGTGTGTGTGTGTGTGGGCGGGGGGTATTGCTGGTTCTAGACCGAACATCATATGCTAACATCATATCCCCATACAGTACCATCCTATGGTACATCCTACTGTACACACACATGCTCACACACCCTTGTATTTAGTCACATTAATAAGCTACAGGTAAACTGCATTAGCACACTCACACTGGGGTATCAGCCCCTCTATCAGATATCTCTGGACAATGTAGGAGAGTGGGGACATTCCTTTGTGTCCAGCTGAGTATGTCTTTTGGCAATGTTGTGGGATTTGTGGTAAGTGCAGCTGTCTCATAGGAGCAGCTGCTCAGTGCAATTCAAACAGAAACATCCTTCACTCAGCCCAAGCCTGTGACAGATACTGTACATACATACCATATAGGAACAAGTAAAAACCCATAAAAATCCAAGAATCCCACAAACAGGTAAACTGGATAACATGGAATGTAATATTGACGTCAATCTGTATTCATTAATACTGGATTACTATCAAGTGTACCCGCATGACTAATTGGGCTCTTGGTTCAGAGAGCTGGGCTGTGTAGCTGCAATGACACACACGTTATGGGTATTTTGGGTGGGATGCATGTGAATGTCAATTGTCAACGCACAGCACACCATCGATTGTGAGAGCAGGGGGCATTGTTTGTTTTATGTCTTTATCATAATTGCCAATGATAATCAGTGTGAGACAGTGGGAGTGGAGTTGCTGCACGTGCTGTGCTGGAACGCTCCAGGAACAACCATTTCTGACCCACTGCTGGTTTCCATGACAACAGGAGAATCTGCCAGACAGCAAGTCTGCTGTGTCCTTTTATCTGCTGTGACGGGCAACCCCGCCGCCAGCCCGGTGCATCTGGCAAGTGTGTATACCAGAGAATGTGTGAGAATATTGTCTGTTAGGCAAATTATCATAAGATAAGATAAGTGATAAGATAATAACATTGGTAACAGGATAGCTGGATAACTAGGGACATCTGGGCACCTCGATGTAAAGTGGCTATTTTGTCATAATGTTAAAAAAGTAAAGTATGCATGATTAGAACATGCTTAAACATTCGACAATTAAGGTCTAGTGCCCAGATGTCCCTAGTGCCCACCTATCTTGTATCTAACATGCAGGTGTCACATAGCAGCAACAGCAGTAAGAGTGAAACAGATACAGGGTACAGGTAAGAGTAGAGCCAAGAGCCAAATCAAGATAAGAATGCTAGGCATGTGCACTGGTACTGAATGAATTAACATAATGTATTCTATCAATAAATATAAGTATAAATGTAGTCTATCACAAGTGAATAGTATATGTATTAATATACTGTACATCTATTACATTAATATATGAATGGATATATAGATGATATCACTAGTCAATAGTGAAACTGAATATACTGTACAGTGTCACTGGCCTTCCACATTGGGTATCTGGATAATATATGTACAACCGCAGGTATAAATGTATCATAAAAAAAAACCTCAAATGCTAATGCTTGCACTAACAAACAAAGCACTAACAATATGATCTGGTACAGTGTGTCGCCCACCGCCTGCACTGCAAAACGCAAGAACAGAAGGCAGAGTTCACGGTGGAGGACAACAGACGGGCTTCACAGTCCACCTGCAGGGCATTTAAAAAGAGTGAGGAGGAAGAGATGACAGCCTGCGCTATCTGTGTCTCACACAGCTTCCGAAAAAACACTGCGTCCTCCATCGCCTCGCTCAGCGCTACGCATGCTGTAACCATAGTGACCATTGTTGCCGGCGAGTCACACTGCTCTCCCAGACAGACCAAGTGGCAGATGAGGACACATGCACACGCGCCAACGTGCACACACCTGCAGACACAGAGCTGCACTCAAAGGATCCTCCTCACCTCGGTTGCTCTTCGAGCAGTTTTCCCCATTGTTTGTTGTCCATCCTTCTCCGACAACCCCCCCCCCCCTAAAATGTACCTTAACTCTAACCTCAAAGTCCATATCCTTTACCTTAAAACTAAAATAGTTCTTTGTAAATAGTTGTTCAACAATCTCACAACACGTCACACCGTGCTGCACTGTGAGCTTGTTTGGCTATCAAAATACTTTAGAATTTTTGTGGTCAAGTGTCTCTAAGCAGTTAAATGGGGCACTGACCACATATCCCATAATCACTCTCTAGATCTTTTCATTATAGAACCTAATGCACTACACCTGAAGGGCTAAACTGGTCCTGGACATACAGTAGTAACATAAAACTGACTTGATTCTTAGTCAGGTTTCTCTGGGAGAATAAGTGTGGAAATAAGTATTTTAATAAGTATTATGCATATTAGTCCAGAAGTCTGATCTGGTTCATAAATATCAGTCATAAGAGATATCCTTCCTTGTACTGAAATGAATCGTCTGTTCTGTACAGTCTGGCACTGTGGACTATCTTCTCAAAGCAGTCCCTTGAGACCCATTCCTGGTCACTGACTCAGAGACAGAAATGCTTATGGCATTAACACAGTCACAACATAGCACAGACTTAAGCCTGTTAAAAAAAGGCTGTACGTGATTATCCTTAAGGTTGCACAGATTGGCAGAGATGGGTGCAATTAACAAGAGACTGAGAATGTGACAGCCATCTTGGATAATATGACTTAATGATATGGATAAACAGGTTTTATTTTCAAATGTCTCAAACATAGCCTTTAGGGATCAACAAATGTGTGATGTGTGACATAATAAGTATTCCAATTCCATTTACAGACTCAACTTCATCCCTGCTGCTTTATTCATCCGATAGTTTGAGCAAATGTATTACATTGCACACTACATTAGGAGGAACTGCAATGCTGTGGTGCATAAAAATACATACATAAAAACGTACCAGTGCATGTACTTTTTCATAATACAATAGCTTTTACAGCCTTACAGAAAGTGACAAAAAATAATGTTTTCCAGAATATTGAGGTGGTAGACAAATGAAATTGACCTCTTTGGCAAAAACGACTAAAAGCACTTTTGGCCATAGATAAAATGTGTAACTGGCACATTGCAACCAAACATAGATATTTAATACAGGCAGGTATGATATGCAGCTATGCATATTATACCAGGTAGAACCTGGTCATTACTACAGAATGTACTGTACCTTGTAACTAAATTAGATCTTGGCAATGATTAAGTTCTACTGTATAAGCTGTCCAGAAATTGTTCCACACACAGTCCCAAGACCAGGCAGGTAGAACTTCAGCTGTATTCAAATGGGTCAGATCTCCATGAAATTCCTATTCCAGAGTGTTTGTGGACCCCTTCGAGTTCTCCAACTAGATTCTACATGAAGACTCCTATCCTCAATCTTTTTTCAGAAATTAAAGCAAAACATCTGTCAAGAACAGAATAGGCAACAGATTTAAAGCAACAAGGCATAAAAGAAAAGTGAGAAAAGTGCAGGGAGACAAGTCATAAAAACACATTAATATTATAAAATCTATTCTCTGATCTCTGGCTACCTCACCAAAGAGCAAAATTCACGATTGAGTCAGCCTCCTTCATGATTGAATGTTCGGTAGCTATAGCCGATATACGTACTACATCTGTGCAGCATCTGCTCATGGTAGACTCACAAGTCAGTCTCTAAACGCTTCACTCAGTAAGAGTCGGAGGACAATCTCCCATCTCCCATTGTTAAAACTGTGAGGAAACAATTAAGAGAGCTAAAAAAAACAAAAAGAAACTGCATTGCCAATCCAAATCCAAACTCCTTCGTATTGTGTCAGTGACATGATTGGTTTTGAAAGTGGTAGGCGTAGGTTTGTTAGCGATTGTTCTCACTGCTGCTCTAGCATTTAGAAGTCCCCAGATGATTGGTAGGCGGTGAGCTCTTAACGTCTGGCAACACAAGACTTAAGTTCTTATGGATATAGCTGTGCAGCGTCTGTTCATGGTGGCTAGATATTTACTTAATCCAGATGCAGTGCTGAAAACTGGAATCGTCCTGCTGCAGCAAAGAATCTTTTGAGACAGAGCAGATTTTCATTGTCATTCTACCTGACATACTAAACTGTAATTTATACTTCCTCGCACAACACTTGTGATAAGTGTCACGTGACAATGACAAATGAAATATTTTCAACTGAAAATCAACGTGAGGTCTAATAACGCAGTCACTGACTTCCATTATAAAATTAAAGTTGAATATTTAAAAACATATAAAATGTGAAAAGAACATAGGCATTTACTTGGCCTACTGGCACAAGAAATTTGGTGCTGATCGGTCAAGTGGTTTGCAAGATTAGCCCTGGACTCACAGGAACCATTTTGTAGACTGCTTGCCGCTTACAGAGCCACGCCGTAAAAAGGCTCAATCTTTTCAGTTGAAAATATGTAATTCTGCTCGAGTCCCGATCCCGCCGGCCTTTGCTGCATGTCACTCCCCATCTCTCTCTCCCCATTTCCCATCAGCCTACTGTCCTGTCAATAAAGGCATAAAAGCCTCTAAATAAATCTAAAAAGAAAAAGAATATGTGATTTTGGCCAGTGACACTTGCCATGACATCCACCCAGGGTCGAGCATTACTGTCAGGGTCCGATAGCTTGCGGCACCAGTGGATTGTGCTTAAGCGTTAGCGGATAATGTGGAGGTATCTGAGGTCAGGGTACAGGAGGTTGGCTAGCAGGGCCAGGAGTCTGGGTCCATCTCTCAGACTGTGTCCTGGGTAGCGGATGAATTGAACAGCCTTGTTCACAGAGTCTTCCAGTTCAGCATACTGCTTACTGCTGGTCATGGCCTCCAATGCTCCCAAAGCCTCCACACACAAAGAGCACACAAGTTGTTATTAGAACGTAATTACACAAGGAAACAATATGGGTACAAAAACACCATGTGATTAACATACTTGCTGTGCCTTAGCGGAGAGCTGCAGGTCACTGGTGGGTTGCAGACGAATCTCAGTCTCTGTTGGCACCTGGGCCGAAAGGAACGCTGCCAGACAACGCACCACCACCCTGAACCTACATGTAAATGGACATGGCATGTGAATAGACTGATGTATGAAAAGCCAGTTCCATATCTCTGCTGTCCGGCAGCAACCTGCCAACTCTAAAAAGTATTTTTTTTCAGGAAATGACAAAAACAAAACAAAAAGTGGAGTTAGGAAGTTTTGTTCATCATTGATAAGAACAGCTAAATAGACCTCCAAGCTCACAATGAGGTTGGAGGTCAAAAGGGGGTGGAGCCTGGAGTCAGCAAAACCAGCTAACTCCGACCCCTTTGGTGGACTTAGCTGGTTTAGCAGGAAGTCTGAGGATCCAATGGAGTTAGCTGGTTTTGTCAGAAGCACTTTTTAATACTTTTCATTGGTTCAATATTTTTTGAATCAACACACAGACGTAAAGGGTGTTCAATAGCACTGATTTATGAAAAAAAAATGCAAAATCGGAAAAATGGAGTTAGCTGGTTTCTGCCGGACAGCAACGATATATGGCTTGTAGTCCTCCATAAGTGTCTGTTACTTTACCTATTTGAAACGGGTGACTTCTTTCCAAGACCTATGGCTCCCAGCAGCCCAGAATTAAGTCTCTCCTCTCCCAGCTGTGAGAGCCTGGTCTGCAGTCGCAACAGACCCAACGCTACCCCTGCAACCTCCACCTGGCCTGCCTGGGGCTGCAGCTGCTCCACTGACAGGTTTAGGGCTTTGTGCCACCACAGGAACAGTTTGGCTTCATCACCTGGACCACTGGAGACACAACAAACTATTAGAGACAAAACGTTCTATAACAGCACACACAACAGGTGTAACCCCTTCAGACAGGTCGTACAATTAATATCAAAGAGGAAATCTGTGTCATATGCATTTCTAAATACAGCCTTAGCAAGGAAAGAACCCCAAGGGGTCAGGGATGATTGTGCTGTATGAGAAATACCTGGGAAAGGCCTGACTGGTCCATGAGTTGAGTTGAGCCAGCGTTCTCCTGTCATTTGCTGCTGTGTGTTCTGTGTTGAGACGCTGCAGGATGAAGGCATACAGTGTCAGGAAGCTTCCTCCTGACTGGCTCTCAGACAGGAAGTCATCTGCTGTCAACTCGGGCACCTGAAGGGACACCAGCACAGGACCCCAACCTGCAGACTCCTCCTCTGCTGCACATGTAGAAGAAAGAAAACAAAGATATTGTAGTGTGTAGTGTAAGGATATCCTAAATTAAAGAAACTTATGATCAATATTAACCTTTTTAATATTTATATTGATATTACAGTTGGTAGTAGTTAGTTACCGTGGTTGAAGTAAGCAGTGATGCATGCCTCCATGATGCGCGTCATGTGACGCACTGATGCCAAACAGCGGGAGCAGGCGGTGAGGAGCGGCAGGATGGGGAACCCCCTCCCTTTCCTGTCCAGCCACACGATGACATGAGCTGCGAGGGCTTCTCCCGTGGACACACCCACTCCATTCAGTAATGCCAAGACATCGCTGAACAGACTGCAGAATGCCATGTGCCTCTGCTCCAAACCCGTTTCTACAGACAGAGAGAGAAGGTTGAAAACACCATGGATGGCTGGCTGACAGCTGATGATACACTGATGACGATGTGGAAGGACGCAGCTCACCAGGTGGGTTGAATGTAATGACACTCTCCAGCAAAGCCTCCAGCTGGTTTTCCAGGTTCCCAAGCGTGATGCTGCCTCCCTGCTCCAGAGTGATCAGGGACTGTACACACCAACGCACACAAGCTCCAGCCTTCAATGTCTCCTCCTGACAGACAGACAGACAGACACACACACACCATTATTTTGGATGCACCATGTTATTTAACAGGCACATCTGCCTGGAAGCAGAGTTTGCTTGTGATCATAATATTACCTTGCATGATATCGCAAAGTGCACTCTCTCCTTTATGTATATGCATTTAAAGATTCTTTTGTGTGCCATTTTGAACTCCACCAGGCCAACAAGCCAAGAGGCTCATTATGTATTTGCACCTGCCCGTGTGAGTCCATGTGACTGTGTACAGCTAATCTCGGACACAGCTGGACCGACTGGTGTCAAACTTTGCATGCAAATTGGCCTCATTGTGGTGAGATAACAGGCTGCTTTACCTTTTGGCCAATAACTGTTGAACCGTATGTTGTACAATCAAAACCTTTTTCCTGGTTTCCTTGGATCATCGTCAACCCCCCATATAGACCACGTCCAATTACACCTAACTAGATTTTCCGCCATTTTGCATTTACTTCATAATACTTTTTACTACTACTACGTTGTGACAAAATATCTTGTATTCTATGGAGACAAACGGTATCAATGCCATCTATACCCTTCAACTGATCTGAAATAAGCATCTGCTGGTCAGCTCCATGCAGAGATCCGCCACCATAGGTGGCTTGTATTTTATCATAAGCAACCTTTTCTTTGTCGTTTTCTATTGCTCTTTTTTATAAACACAAACAAAACATTGCTGGCATTGAGTAATTCTAATCACAACATTGTCCCATATTTATGTCCCATGTGTAATGATCATGCATTTGTGGGATGAGCTGCACAGCTGATTATGTGGGGGATCCCAAGTGAAATGTGCCACATTGCCCTGCCAAAGTCAAGCAATGTATTCTGTTGGTATTGTCTCAATTGGCACCAGATTGGCAGCTTGGTAGTGTTAAGAGTAGCCTAACAAATGCACCCACGTTGGCTGACCGGTGACGAATCCTGGTTGAGAAATGGAATGCCATCACACAGCCAACGCGTGACCAGGCTGGTGGCGAGCATGAGGAGGTGGAGTAAGGCTGTTATGGATGTATATGGTTCTTCCACCCGCTACTGACTATTGTTTGTTTAACCATATGAGTGTCCCTATTCTGGGGGAATTTGGCTAAAATAACCAATCTACAAGCTCACAATGCGTTTCATTGAGACGCCTTGTAAGATTGTAGATTGGCTATTTTCAGCAAAGATATTTAGTATAGAGGGAAAACAGGAGGGGGCCTAGGCTAGGATAGTAGTGGTTAATAAATAAAGCATAACATTGCTAATATATCCTGTTTATTCCTGCTTACTGATAGGGAGTTGGTTGTTCTGTTGGGCACATTTCACTGAGGATCATCCCCCCAAAAATGCAGGATCATTACAAATGGAACATCACTAGGTAAAAAGGTAAATGGACAAACTGTACAATGATACAAGATATAATGCAACTAGTACAATAAAAAATAAACAAAACCAGAATATCAAAACCTAATAAATGATGCCAACCAAACAATTCCCACCATTTATGAATTTGATCTCTGTTATACTAAATTCAATTTATATTGATTAAATGTACTGTAACTTTTCTTTTGTAGTCATTATGTTGTTAATTGTTCGAATAATGTGTCTCTTTTTATCAGTTGTAAATAGTACACTCCATTGCGGTCGGGGGAAAATAATTCTGCATAATGTAACATTTATTTATCTATACAGGATGTCTATATCTCTAGTTATTATGTGAGCAAATGGGTGAAACAGGTAGACAATAATGGGGTAACTGAATCATTCTGATGATGCCATATTTATCCTGGCAGATTACATAAATCATGTAATAGATTGTGATTGCACACAGGGTAATTATTGCACTGTGCGTTTCCTGTATTTAAATCAGTCCAGAGTAATAACAGAAAGGCAGAGGTCAAAGTTACAGGTTCAACTTTGTTCTGCCATTTCATGTTATTCTTGTACATTATAGACAGCTGAACAGAGACTGGTGGAATCTATACTGTCCTGTGTCCACAGAAAGCATTTCAAAAGGTCAACTTTTGATGAGAGTGCCGCTCATCAATGTCACTCTTTTTGACCAACCAATCAAAATCAAAGAAGAGGCGGGACTGAAAAGATCAACAAACATGGCAGAGGACACAGGCTGATTGCAATTGTGCAACTTCATACAGTACTACCCCTTCTCCTGACAGTGGGATCTTCATTGAGATCCACCACAAGGACTCAGATTCTGGCATCCATGCTTACCATTACTTTATCCATTATTTTGCTTAGGCTATTTGTACTAAAAATACCGTTGTGCTCCACCATAGGAAAAAAAAACACTTTCTGTGGACACAGTAAGAGGATCCATTCTCTCTCACCTCATGTGGAGTGCCATGGGCCAGTGGGTGAAGTCCAGCTGCACTGCGCAGTGACTTGAGCAGCAGATGAGGAGCAGAGTCAGTGCTGAGCAGCAGGGAAGGAGGGTAGTGGGTGCCGACGTATCCCAGAATGCCCTGGTAAGAGGAGAGGTCCAGCTGGTACCAGGGCAGGGAGGAAGACTGGACCAACAGGCTGAGTAAAGGGGAATCCTGTTTACATGAAAAGGGACCAAAAAAGGAGGGAGAAGAAAAAATGTGAATAGAGAGGAATCGAATTGTTGAGTTTTCCTTTAGTGTTGATTTCGTCGACAAACGAAAAATGTTTGTCGACTAACTTTTTTCAATAAAAATAAAAACTAAGCTATGATGACTAAAACTTTCGTCAACAAATAAAGACTAAACTAAAATGTTAGGGAGGGACTAGTGGAGAAGAGATCCAGTGGAACTAAAAGACAAGTCATTTTATGCTTGGTTGTGCTCAGGTGTTCTGAAAATAGCAGATCTACAAGCTCACAACGCGTCGACGCGTTGTGACATTTACTCGACTATAATCTTATGATATTTAGTCGACTAAAACTAGACAAAAACAAAGACATTCAGATGACTAAAATATGACTAAAACTAAATAGAATTTTATTCAAAAGACTATGACTAAACCTAAATCAAACTTGCTGTCAAAATCAACACTGGTTTGGACAGTAGACTGTATAAAAAGAATGGACCCCTCCTAGAGCATAGTCTACTTTATCGTCAATTTTAAAATAAATGTGACCATAATTTACCAAAACGCATATCATGATGATTGAAAGGAGACTTTAAACTAGCGACTGGAAGCATATTGTATTTTTGACAATTTTTATTAAGGTAAGAAAATCTAGTCTAAAGTTTGTCAAAAACCCATCCGCTTGCGTTAAGATAAATTATTTCTGACACCAGCAGGGTTAAAACAGCGAAACTACAGGCCATTCATATGAACTGTCTCTTCCGTATTAGCCTCAATGTAAAACTTTCAAGCTGGGCCCTTGGTTTGGACGTACCGGCTGGCTGAGGAGCTGCTCCTCTTTAGTGAGAAATGCTAACATGTAGAGAAGATACACCAACATGGTGTGTGCATCTTTCTGAGTGCCCACACTGGCTAGAGTCGGATAGGCCTGTATCGCAGTGCTGGGCGGGGTCTGGAAGCTGTCACTCAGGACGCTGACCCAGTTGACCTCGCAAAGGACCTCTCCGAGGAACAGGAAGCAGCTCTTGGGGCTCCCCCTCTCAACCTGAAGGGAACAGGTTTATGAAGAATGAATAAGAAACAGCAGCACTATGTAAAAGACGTAGCAAATGACTTGAATTAAATCAGTGGTGTAAAGTAACTAAGTACTCAAGTACTGTACTTCAGTACAATGTTGAGGTAGTTTTACTTTACTGGAGTATTTCCAATTTTCTGTACGTTTACTTCTACTCCACTGCATCTTAGAGGCAAATATTATACTTTTTTACTCCACTACAATTATTTGAAAACTAGTTACTAGTTACTTTGTAGATTTTGATTATTACTACAAAATATACATTACCCACTTCAGCCCTATATACATTTTGGCCATTTGAAAACACCGATCTACAAGCACACAATGTGTCGCGATGCAACGTATTGTGAGCTTGTAGATCTGCTATTTTCAAAAGATTTTTATACATTTGAAAACTTGTGAATTGGTTCATTTTGCATAATGAGTACTTTCTACTTTTGGTACTTTAAGTACATTTTGATACTCTTCTCTCTTTGATACCAATACTTTTGTACTTTTACTCAAGTACATTTTTAATTCCAGACTTTTACTTGTAACACAGTATTTCTACATTGCATACCATTAGACCATTATTCACACACCTGTGGTCCTTGAGAGAGGTAAAGGCTAATTTAGAGACAGGTTGTAGAGCCTATATTTACGCAGGCCAGGGTCATTATATCAGTTAGGGGTCAAAGGGCTATTTTCAGCATGCAACCAAGTGTAAAAAGTATTGATACTTTTACTTAAGTACAAAATGTGAGTACTTTTTCTACACACTGAATTAAATAAAGTAATAAAGGAAACACAGATCAGAGTGCCTCCTTGGTGGGATTAGATTGGTTTTCCATTACAAATACCATTAGACCATTATTCATACACCTGTGGTCCTTGAGACAGGTAAAGGCTAATTTAGAGACAGGTTGCAGAGCCTATATTTACGCAGGTCAGGGTCATTATATCAGTTAGGGGTCAAAGGGCAGCGACAAGGACCAAGGTCTGAAATTAACAGCTGCATGGCTTGCATGTCTAGGTCCAGTGTTTACATGTTGGGGGTCAGGGGTTTTCAGGTCAGCGGTCAGAACCAGCAGTGGACGAAAAAGTACTCCGATATTTTACTTAAGTAAAAGTATCAAAAAATGTACTTAAAGTACCAAAAGTAAAAGTACTAAAATGTTGGAAATATCAGATCTACAAGCTCACAACGCGTTGCGACGCGTTGTGAGCTTTTAGATCGGCTATTTTCAAATAGCCTATGTATAAATTGTATAAAATAGTAACTAAAGGGTTCTAATAATTGTAGTGAAGTAAAAGTACAATATTTGCCTCTGAGATGTAGTGGAGTAAAAGTAAAAGTACCGAAGATTTGAAATAATCCAGTAAAGTAAAAATACCTCAATGTTTTACTTAAGTACAGTACTTGAGTAAATGTTTTAGTTACTTTACACTACTGAGTGAGAACCAGGGACTGTGTGTGTCATACTTTGAAGAGCTGCTCCATGAGCTGCGTGTCGGGGTGCAGGTATCTCCAGGGAAGGCCACGGAGGTGAACGTGGTACAGATAGAGCAGGTACTCGGGGGTGCGAGGAGCGGTGCAGCTTTCGCAGTATTGCATCATGCACAGCCACAGGGCTCCTCTCTGGCCTGGGAGCAAACGGTCTGGTGCACACACACGCAAACACAACTGTAAATTCTCTGTACACAAGTGCAGATTACAAAGCCTAAACCATTGGTTCTAAAAAGTGGGGTCCGGGGACCCCCAGGGGTCCTTGGGGGGCGGAGTACCAGGGGGTCCCCAGCTAAATTAGTTACTAAATTAGTGTCACAATCATTTTAACCACTTTAACCATTATATTATACTTTGGCTATTCAAAAATAGCAGATATACAAGCACGGCACAGAGTGCCGCGCTATGTAGATATGTAGATATGTAGCTATGTAGCTTGTAAATCTATTTTTTTTTATCGTGAAAATTTGTGCAAATCTTTGAATATATATATATATTCTTTAAAGCGAACATGTTTAACTCAAATCTTTGCTTATGGTGGTCCCTGGAACAAAATATGAGATGGGGTCCGCAGCCAAATATGTATCATTTCGGGGGTCCTTCGCGTGAAAAAGTTTGAGAACCAATGGCCCAAACAACAACAACACACTCATTTTATATATCATATGGAATGTGTGTGTGGGGGGGGGGGCGTTCTGTAGACAGAGCTATTTACTTTGTTGGAGGAACCCACCTCTGAATTTGTGATGTAGTGTGTCAATGAGTTGGGAATAGAGGCCAACCAGACAGCCTGCAGCACTGGCATCGGTTTCCAACCAAGGATAGCAAATTGGGTTACTAAGACATGAAACAGAACAACCATGTGATAAGTGAGAGAACTGTAACTGAATGGTATCAAGCAAATGATGCAGGATTGTCCAAACTGTAGTCATTGTCTTTGTACGTTATTTATTTTGTTGTAATTTCTTTGTAATGCACAACTTCTTCTTTCCTTATATTGATCTGCAGTAAACAGCAAGGGATCGCGGCACTTTACCCATTATGGTCACATGGTTTTGCCAATTTATTTATACTGTGCAGAACTTCTTTCTATGCGAGTAATTGGCCACACTGGGATCAATCAATAAAATCTCCTAGTACTACAACACATATTAAAACTACCACTATTGCTGGAATAAATGAAGAGTTTATGACATCACATTAACAGACACATGGTATGAATGAAATATTTTCATACCTCAACATTTGCTATTCATTTGAACACTATACTGTAGGCCAGTAAAGCCTGATTCACGTTTATTGCAGTCTGTGTGGTCTTGATGGTGCGGTCTCCGTGAATGTCGGGTCGTTTCGAAGTCTGGCGTCATTTTGTTTTAAAATAAATGTTTTTTCTTTAAAGGATTAAAGTCGGAGTGGCTCAAAGATCTGAGTGAGCCTCCAGATCCCCATAGCAACAAACTGGCCCTCTGTTTTTGTCTTGTACCATTGGTCAGTGGTGGAATTTGTTTTGGTACTTTACTTGAGTATTTGTATTTTTGGCTTTCACTCACTCCACTACATTTCAAAGACAAATGTTGTATTTTTGACTCCACTACATTTCTAGGAAGGATGAATGAGCCCTTAAGCCCTATTTCAAATATAGTGAAAATAGCAGATTTACAAGCTCAAGATGTGTTGTGGGCTTGTAGGTCGGCTATTTTCACTATTATTGATTTTCTTTATTCTGGAAAATCTTTGAATTTATTTGGAAAATGTCTACATTTTAATACAGCAATGCATTTATATTAAAAAGAAAATGTTCTTTGTAATTTGTACTTTCGATTACTTACATATTTTTAAAAGCATATACTTTTGAATACTTAGGGATAGTACTCCAGTACTTTAACTCAAGCACAAATTTAACAGAGAAACTTTCAGTTGCAGTAGTAGTTGTAGTCGAGTAGCATTTGACGAGGTGCATCTATACCTTCACTCAAGTACTAGGGTTTTAGTACTTTGTCCACCACTGCCACTGGTAGCCAGCTAATCATGGCAACACGATCTGTGCACCCCCCTACACAATGTAACAAAATCTAGGATGTGTGCGTCTTCACGCTAAGGGCACTATCTTGCCTTACCCCTTATGCCTAAACTTTTCTTTATTATTATTATTTTATGAAAATAGCTGATCTACAGCGACACGTAGAACGGCAATTTGAACGTAAGGGGTAAGGCAAGATAGGCCCCTAAGACCCTCCATGGACAGTCGCACAGGCCGTGATTGTGTCATATTGTCACAGATGCAATATAGACAGCAAGAAGCATGAATCAGGCTTAACTTAAGAGGAAGCAGAGGAGGAGCCATGATTACCTGGCATCGTCGGTGTGCACTGGTAGGATCCACGGCTTAAACAACTTCACAATCTTACTGTGCAGGTCCTGCAGCACTGTCAGTGAGTAGAGTAGAAAACACTTTAACCACTTAAGTCCTATATGCTATATACTAGCCCTATTTAGTACTAAATGCAGGTGATGTGACGTCCCATTGAGCTTGTAGATTGGCTAGTTTCACCATTTAAAAAAAATCTTCAAATACTTATCCAAAGTCATTCCCAGAGCAGAGCACCAGTATACTGTGATAACTTTACCTTTCAGAACTTTGCTGCTACCCACTGGCTCCCTGGCACAGCTGCTGAGCTGCATATTGATTAGACAACCAATCAGATGTTCGCAGAAAGTAACAACCTCACAGATGTACGGGGTCCAGGCAGAGTACAGGCCAAAGGTCCGCAGGTCAGCTTTACTGAGGCGACTCCGCAGAAAGTAATCACTCAGCCAATCAACGGTCTCCTCTACCTGTTAATGACCAACAAGAAGGCAGAGCATTGTCAAGATAAATCGGAGTAAATTCTATTGCTTTATTTTAACAAACTGATGCTCTGATAAACTGCAAACATTTGCTTTCACAATATCAGCAAAAAAGCTAACTAGGAAAGTGCGATCTTTGAAGCGCATAGCTCCGCCAGGCTAGGTTGCCTAGAAAGGACTAGTCTTGTGTTTTAGCCATGGGGACACAAGGAAGCAGGGGTGGGGTTGGGGGGATAAGTGTTTCTACAACATAGCAGGCAACATGTGATTCCAATTTGGGATGTTGCGTTCACTATGTTTAGTTTTTTTGTTGTTGTAAGAAATTGTTTAAGCCAAATACAGGCAAACATTATGGAATCTCAAAACCATGTTTGACGGTCAATGTCACAAGACCATTTGTACCTACTTTGATGAAGGAACCCCCCCCCCCAAAAAAATAACGATACATGTTTATCGCATGACTCCAGAGACAGTGGCCCTCATTTATCAACGCGGTGCAGCCCGAATAATGAGCGTACGGCGAGATCACCGCACCTTTCGGCATTTATCAATATATCCTGACGTGGGCTTCATCCTACTTTACACTGAGATCTCACGTCTGGTCGAGACCAGTTGTTGACGTTGGCTGTGCCCGTTTATTCCATTCTAGACCTGCGGAGCAGCATTGTCTGACGGCCTGACAGGCATCTGGACACATATATCCACTCCAAAATGTATATCTACACTAATAAATAATCCCTGTGAAAATATAACATTTTATAAAGTAATTTAAACAAACTGCTTTTGCTTTAACAGTCATTCAGATAAGATTGTAGATCTGGCTACATTGAAAATAGCAGATATACAAGCTCATAAGCCAGCGTCGCATCGCGACGCGTTGTGAGCTTGTAGATCTGCTATTTTCAAAATATACAGCGCTTCTGCCGGTGCAACGGCTCTGCTGTTATATTTTCATGGCCACCGGGAGATCAGACATTTAACCCATGGTCCAACACACGACACCAGCCTTCATTCATTAATGTTCTCTCCAGGCTCATTAATCTCTCATTAATGCGGAGCGGGACGGGACTCGCCCGTCCGACGGTCCGAGTCTCACTGGGAAATGGGAATAGCCTACATGACGGCTTTATTTTAGTGTAACTCGAACGCGCACTGCTCGGTATGGGTTAAATACATTAATATACAAAAGTATTCCATTCATGCCGATGTGATTGGTATCATAATATGTCATTCATGTAGGCTACAAGCCTACGTGACAATACGCTACGGGCGTGTGTGTGTGTGTGTGTGAGAGAGTGAGAGTGAGAGTGAGAGAGAGAGAGAGAGAGAGAGAGGCGTGTGCGTGTGCGTGTGTGACGAGCGAGGGAAACTCTTTCTTATTGGCTTTTCATGATGTCTTCTTTGGTCGTATTCTGGTTCTTCAATCTTCATGTCGTAAAATCGGGGCGTTTTGAGAATATTTAAGGGCGTGTTATTTAAATGACGCTCGGTTTCAGCCGTGACATTTATCAACGCTGGGACCAAGTGTACGCTCGGATCAGCTGTGTAGGATGCGTTGATAAATGTGACTTCGACGTTGGTGTACGGCCGAATATATGGAAAAATATACGCAGGTTTATACGCTGCGTTGATAAATGAGGGCCAATGTGTACCGATCTGTGAGAATTGGCGAAAGCATAATTCTCACATCCGTGGGTGGAGATAAGGATTAAGGATTAGCTTAGTACAAAGTTAAACTATGCTCTCAGGATCTTATTTCTTATTACAGACATCAATATTAGTTAGTGACATTGTTTTTGTCTCCCCTTACCTGCTGTGGAGAAAGGCTGACAGGGGATCTGTGGGAGGAAGGTGGGCGAGCTAGGGCAGTGCCTTGGCCGTCAGTAGTGCTGCTTCCTGGTTCAGTCTTACCCTTAGTGCTCTGGGAGGTAGGTGAGCAGCTCAGAACTCGCAGAGTCACCTTCCAACACTCTGGACTCAGTAATTGGTCTGAGGAGCCTGTTTTTTTTATAAAAAAAATATATATATATATTTTTTTTAAATACATTCGAGACAGTTAAGACAAATGCCAATCTTTTTTTAGCCAGGTGACATCCCATTAAGATTTATGGGAGTTTAGCTAATTCAGCACCAGGGACAGTGCCTCAGGGTTTCCCTCAGGCAGGTAATAACAGGGACAATATTTCCCAGGCTGCCTCCCATTTACTTTTCATTCAAACCCTCAGATCAAATGAACACTCGATGACGTTTGAGCCTTCATTATGTGTGAGTGGGTCGGGGCTGCTGCTACAAAATGAACTGAGATAACAATAGATGTTACCGCAAGACCACATACTGTATGTTAGTTACTTACAACTTCCTGGTGGTTAAAACATCAACAGATGAAGATAAATGGATCCCACACTACCAAGTCTTTATCTCTGCTGCAAACACTCAACGGTTCCTAAGAGACCAGACATTTATACATAATAACCTCCCTCAATCCCTTCGAATGTGCACTGTTGTGAAGTGACCTGCATAATTGTGTATTGGACCGGCACTTTGTGACATGAGAGAAATTGCCTGAATAGGATCCAACCTCAGTCCACACCTGCTGCAAATTGAAGGAAGTGCATATGGCTCAGCCCCCCCCCCCCCCCAGATTAAAATAAATACTAGGACCTTTACACGCTACAAGTTTACCCAAAAAACTACTATACTAAAACAACACACACTCACTGGTCATAAGCAGACGCAGACAATCGCTGTAGTGGTCGGGGAAATGATGTCGTAAAAGCATGGTCCAGTGTTTTGTGAACAGGTGAAAGGGCGTGAGGAGGTCAGGCTCAGGGTCCCGGCCACAGACGCATAGCGCTCCGTGCACCAGCTCCAGCAGACGGGTTCTCTCAGAGAAGACGGGATGTGCTTCAGTCAGCCAGTGGAACAAGTCAAACTAGAGAACAGAGACACAGGAGCTGAGACCCTATTATATGAGTATTACTATAAGCTATCACTATTGTGTGACAGAGGCTGTAGCGCGTAGCTAACCTTAGTGAGCAGCATGAAAATGACATCAGCAGCACTGTCAGAGTGTAGTGATGACACTACATCCTGGTACAGGAAGACAAGCTCATCAGGCGCCGCGTTGGGAGTGAAAAAGGGGGAAATGAGATGACACAGACGCCTATTCTCCAGGATGGTCTTTAGCACACGGCCACACTCTGCTGACGTGCCTTGGATGAACACCTACGGAAGACACACAATTACAATAATTAAGTCCAATTAATTCTTCAGCCACATTGACCAAAAAAGGCAACCCTATTTTAGGAATTAATATATGTGAAAACTTTGAAAACTTTTCACATTTTACCCTTTTCCCCCCCAAACTATTTCAAAACACTAAATAGCCGATTTATAAGCTTACAACGTGTCGCATCGTCACAAGTTGTGAGCTTGGAGGTCAGCTATTTTCACTATTCATTGTACGCTGAAGCATATAGGCCCTAGGGCTTGGTTAATCTCTTTCATCTATTAATAATCAAAAGGTTCTTTGGGGCATTTTTAAGCCTTTATTTGATAGTGCTAGAGGAGAAAGACAGGAAATGTGGAGAGTAGGGGAATGACATACAGAAAATGGGCAGGCCGGGAATCGAACTGGGGACTCACTGATCCTGGCATTTTCAGCCTATGTGGTACAGCCACTTGGCTATTGGGCCACATTTTGTCATTTTGTGTTCACAAGTTTGTGCATGTGTGTTGTTTTTGTTGTTTACCTGTCCCAGTATCTCCACACAGGAGGAGAGGTACTGGCGTGTCGGTGGGTGTCTCAGTGTGTCCTCGCACACAAACGACACCACCTGGTAGAAGGCAGACACCCCGACGTTCTGCACCGCAGGGCTCTTCTGTGCCTTGTACATATTCACCAGAGCCCTGTGCACATGACAACGTTCATTTGTACTGTCATTCCTAGTGAGGCACTGTCAGATGAATACATTTAATTTACTTGTAGATTTGGGGGGGGGGGGGGTTATATATACTGACGTGATAAAGTTCTCTGTGTGCACCGCGGCTTTGGCCAGGCTTTGAGGAGGTGCAGCCATGGCATCTGCCTGAAGCTTCTTGATGTCACTTCGCAGAGACAGTATTTGAGCTTGTACTGCTTCCTGTTTGTGGACGCTTTCACACTATACACACACACACACACACACACACACACACACACACACACACACACACACACACACACACACACACACACACACACACACACACACACACACACACACACACACACACACACACACACACACACACACACACACACACACACACAGAAAACGGTAGCATTTACACAAATTAATAATAATGAAGAATAGTGAGATTCTGAAATGGTGGAGTGAGAGTGTATGTGGCCTTACTGTGACAGTGATGCTTGCAGGTCCCTCACAGGGCTGCCCACCCTTTCCTTTACACTCCAGCTTCATGGTGACTTGCTCAGGTTGGTTCTTATAGAGCAGAGGGAGGTTCTCCAACAGCTCCTGTTCCATTGCCACCTGCTGGGCTTCCCGTGACACTGCAATCCTGACACAAAATACAAATCCACACCAATTGAGATTATCCCACACATCTGTGATGGCACATAAAAGCTTGTATCAGCTGCTAAATGAGCTGCTAAAATCTCTTACAGGCACATGAGACTGTGATATTGTGCCTAATTTTGATTCCTTTTTTTAGCATGTACCTTAAATTGATATTGTTGTAATGTTATCTGAGATTTCCCCTTGTTTCTTTCTCTATTCTTATGACTATATTAACTGCAATCTTTGGAAGCTTTTACACATGTAAACTTGTGATGTGACAATAAACTTGAATTTGAAGTTTGTGTTTGTGTTTGTGTTTGTGTGTGTGTGTGTGTGTGTGTGTGTGTGTGTGTGTGTGTGTGTACCTGGCCTGGTCCTGCAGGGTGCTGAGGTCAAACTTCAGCAGTTCAACAGCAGCTTTAGTGTCAGTGAGGCATGTGCGGGGGATGGCAGCCACAGGGGCTTTCTGCGGCTGCAGGTCTGGAGCGGAGTGAGGCACTGGGTGCTTCTGCAGGTTGGACAGGATACGCTCCTTGGCTGCACACAACAAGAGCGGAAATGTGACAGAGAAACACGTCTGTAGGATTATAGTGTTAATAAATGATGAACTGAGCAAGACTTAATTATTAAAAGGTTATGATTTAGAGCGAACAAGCACACGTTGCAGAGAGTAAGCCCACTTAACTTTAATCAACAGGGTCCCCACACATTTTTAGCAATGAATTTCCAAAACTTTTCCAAAACTTTTCCAGAATATTTAGCCCAATTTCCAGGCCTATATAACAATCATTCAGCGCAATAATGTGTCTCTTACTCCTATGTACAATGCCCAAAGATAGGCAGTGTAGCAAAATAAATAAATAAAAAACAATAAAAAGTGTTTGGGGGTGGGGCACAGCCGCGAAACCTCGCTCAAATAGAGCCTGCGCGAGCGAAAATAGGAGGGGTGGACGACGTCGTTGCACGGTTCGTTGTCGCTTGCGGTAGGTCAGGATGGTCTCATTCAAAAACATGTATTTTAATGAGATTTCATCGCCCGCTCGCGTCGCGTCGCGTCACGTCGCATCGCTGGCAGTGCGGATGGGGTGTTACACAGCCTGTTCGGCGAAAAACTACTTATGTTACATATTTCGTGTAATGTTATACATGTTTATGAAAAGGTTTTGTATTAAAAAAAATCAATAGCCAAAAACAATGCATAGCCAAATATTTTTCAAGGACCCTTGATAAATTCCAGGACCTTTGATGAAGTTTGATCAATTCCAAACCTTTTCCAGTACTGGATTATTATTTTTTTAATTTCAAAATATTTCCAGGAATTTCATGACCGTGGGGACCCTGAATCAATCATAGGGATTGAAATGAGAACCTGAGGAATGCAGGTGAAAAATTAACTGTGGCGGGTAATGCCTTCAAGTTACTTTAACCACTTCATCACAATAAACTGGAAAACATTGCAAGCTGTAGGACTTTTTGGACACACAGCAGTAAAGCTGGCTACCTACCGGCATTGGGGCTGGTGTAGTCAGTGAATCCAGGGCTCTGGTTCTGGTGGAAGATGGGCTCACTCTGCACCTTCTCCCACAGAGACAGAACCTCCTTCTCGTCATACTGCACACGCTCAAGGTCCAAATACTCCAACCACGGCTCCTACAACATCATAAAACACGTGTTGAACATTATCCCCCACAATGCAATCTGACAAGTGTCTTGTCTTCTACCATCACTATTCTAGTTGTTGATTATTCAGTACACATGCATACCCCGGACAACACAAAGAAACACACACACACACACACACACACACACACACACACACACACACACACACACACACACACACACACACACACACACACACACACACACACACACACACACACACACACACACACACACACACACACACACACACACACACACACACACACACACACACACACACACACACACCTGTTGTCGCTGCATGACCTTGGCTAGTCTGTGAGGGTCGTACTGTTGAGGGAGAGAGGGAAGGTATACTTCCTGCTTCTGGAGCGTTTCATCGTCCAACCAAACAGCAAACACACCGAATAACCTGAAGGGAAGGAATCACATGCATACATACTGTCAGCTGCTACAACTGACATCAATGGAGGAGGGGTGTGTTTGATAAATAAAAGGAGGTGGGGTGGGTACAAGTTGTGTGGCATGGTCCTACCTGACCAGCTCCGTGTGTAGCTCAGGAGAGGTGAGGTACGACGGCTTGGGGCTCTCATCCCCTGGGCTGTGGGGTTCTGAGGAGGGCGTATGTGGTGGAGGCACCCTAAGTGCCTGGCTGGCGGCATGGTGGAAGTCAGACACTTCCTGGAGTCTCTGGCTCAGGTCTCTGAGTAAAGACATCTGGGCGGAGGCCTGGAAGAACCTCCGGCCAATACAACCACCAGCAACCAGCCTGGTGGACAGTGTGGATAAACAATGGCTTACTATTCAGTCTTAGGTCTAGATCAAGTATATGTTCATGTCTTGGACAGTATGGATAAACAATGGTGTACTATTCAGTCTTAGGTCTAGATCAAGAATATGTTCATGTCTACAGGTATATATGTGTGTCATACCCATAATCAGGGCCTGGCTGTCGGAGGTAGAGCTGGAGGAATCTTTGCCAGACCAGTGGTAGGAGAGGGTGGTCAGGGGGAGTGGCTACAGCCTGACACGCCCAGCGGTACACCTGCAGCCGATGCAGAGACGGAGCTACCGGCAACTTCAGCCGCTGCTGTGCCTTCTGGCTCACAAGCAGATGATTAAGATTAATATTAACCACACAGTTAAGTGTTAATCTAGCTCACAGTACAAAAGAGTATAAAAATAGATAGGACACTGAGGATTTACCGTGCACATACAGTACAACTTAATTAATGATACATTACGGTGCGTATGCAACGCGTTGTAAGCTTGTAGATCAACCATTTTGGCTATTTTTCAAAACTTGTTTTTATCGCACCCCGGACAACCCCATAAAAAACTAAACAATAACTAAATCCAAGCCTTTACAAAATGGTTTTGCTAGTTTTTTTCAAAGTTTTTTCTTTAAACAAATTCAAAATAAACTGAAATTGAAGACCAATGGAAAATTATGTCAATACACGTGTGTGTGTTTGGATTTGGATACCTTCAAGGCCTGGTCTGGCGAGAGGTTGGGCTCTGACAGGAGCTCATGTTCAACACAGCGTCTGACCTGAGAGTCGTCCTCATACATGCCCTCCATGCTCAGCACCAGCCAGGCAAACCAAACCTACCCAACAGAGACATGACAGACCTGTTAGGACTGAGAACTTCAACTGCTGCCTTCAAAAGTGCAAGCATCAAGGTCTTTACACCAACCAACATGAATAAACGATACGAAAATGTGTTGGCGAATATTACACATCAAACTATTCATAAGGTGATGCCTCATTCATACAGGTGGATGATTTTATTCACGGTAAAAAAAGATAATAATAATAAATAAATGTGTCGCTTTATCGCTGCCCAATATTCACATTCAGTGTGGATGTACTCATGACACAAACAGCAATTTAAATTAATGCGAATTCATCAGACGAAATAAACGCTCCCGGTGTGTACAGACCTAAATACTGTAACGTGCTTTGGGAACTCTCACCTCTCCACTCAGGGATTGGCCTTCTATGAAGGAGGGTGTGGCATTTCCAGCAATCCAGCCAACCAGAGATGAGAGCAGACCTCGGTCTCCATGGTAACCTAAAGCATCCTACATAGGGAGCATTGAGATACAATAAAAAAAATAAAAGACTAAGTACTTCAGGTACCACTGTGTGTGACAACGTAAGGGAGGAGGAAATGGATGTTCAATTGTGTGCCTGATTTACTCCTAACACCCACTGTTTCTTAACACTTATGCTGCTTGCCATGCCTGCCTGTCAGCCAATGTACATTCATTCTTCAAGCATCTTTAATAAACTTTAATACATAAATTCATTCAGATCACATGAACCCTAGCATCCTATTTTTGGGCCGAACAGTCGATGAAAATAGCTGATCTACAAGCTCACAACACAAGCGTGTTGTGAGCTTGTAGATTAGCTATTTTTGGTGAAGATATTTAGTGTCGAGGGAAAAAAGGAAGGGGCATAGCATTAGCATAGGCCTCTGCGGGACTCCATTCAACTAAGTTTAAAGGGGTATATTAAGGGTTTAAGTTAAAGTTGAGTTATTGCATTTTGTGTTTACATGCTTATGACGAATGAGTAGGGTGACCACCTCCAAACAGGCCCATTGAGGGACAGGTGAACCCCTTTTGCGGGACACATGCGCGCGTGCACGCTTTTTGGTTATTGTGCGGATTCTGTTAGTTTTATTTCAGATTTTTGGTTACTTTATTTCGGTTTTAGGGTTAGGATTAGGGTTAGGTTAGGGTTATGTTATTTTTGCCTGATTTTACCGATTTATTATCAAAAAAAAAAAATCAACAAAAAAAAAAAAAAACTTTTGCAAAAAGTGGGGGGTATGAAATCACGGATCTGTGAGAGTGAGGGAGTCGCGTCGTACGCACAGTGAATAAACCCCTTTGTTTCAGAGGATAGACAGACAATAATAACAAACTTAATGCAGCTGAGAAACTTTGGTCAACTTCATTATGAACTTGCATAATACATGGTATTTTGGTCGCAAAAAAATACCTATTCTACTTTGGATCTGATGGATAGGGTTCTGTGCAGACTGCAGTCCATTTGGAAACACTTGGTTGGACCCTACCTGGTCGTAGTGTCACTGTTGCCTGGTCCATTGCTCCTAACATTATCAGAATGGCAGCTGCTAAATCCTTTGATCTCTGATGACCGTAACATTCTCAGTGTCCTCCTCTTCAATACCTTCGGTTTTGGTCAAACTACCCCCCCAACTTGGAAGCACCAGGAGGTTGTTTGTTTATAATTATTCCCGTGGTCACTAGTTTGAGTCGTGGCGGGGGTCTATCACTTTCTGTTTCTTTTTCCTCGGTAGCTTGCACTGTTTTAAAATACTTGCTTAAATATGCACACTTTGCAGCTAGCACAGATAGCTCTTGTTTCCTCTCATTATGTTGTTGAGCTCCTGATTATTTTCTTTCCCCAAATTCAACTTGTAAACAAGCCGGTGAATGAAATCACATGTTGCTGCTGGTGGCCGGGATATAATACAAGAACGCCTCGCCCCAAAACACACTCGCCCCGGGTATATCCGGCGGCCTTGGTCGGCGAAAAAAATAGGGGCGAGTGTGTTTTGGGGCTGCGTGCGTTTCTCGTCAATGAGTATTGCGGAAATAATATGAATACTATTATGGGGATATGATATAATCCTACTGTATAGCCTACGCTAATATATTGGAAATGACAAAATAAATATAAGAGCAGTTTTGTTTCTCTCTCTCGAATCTTTGATTCGCGGGACATTGTTCCGTTTGTGCGGGGCGCGGGACAGACGGTCCAATTTCGGGACTGTCCCACGAGATTCGGGACGGGTGGTCACCCTACGAATAAGATGTTGTGGTGGATTATTTTAGGCATTGAGTTGCACCTGTGATGATGTGTTCAGTGTATGTCCTGCATTGGGGGGAGGGGGTTCTTCTCTGGTTCATTGGAGAGCCTACATACATATATATATTGTTTGTATTTGTTGATGCCATGTGGTCATTTTGTGTACATTTTCTATGCTACATGGTGAACTGAACTACATAGGACCACAATGGAAACAAAGACCCCAGGACTTTTTTGTGTTATCCTTTTAGCCTTAATGTCTTATTGTACCTTGTGCTGTTACATTTCTGACTAATACAAGTATTCAATCAATCATAAAAAGCATTGGGGAAGTCAGGGGCATGTCTCTGTGAGGATCATATGGAATAAGGAATTTCCTCAATAATGCTATTTTCATAATTCCTAACATGCCTGCACCCAATAACCACTTAAACCCTATATAATTCATTGGCTGGTGTCCCTCAGGGGTCTATAATTGGTCCCCTCCTTTTTCCCCTCCACACCAAATCTCGTCACCACAAATACACAATCTACAAGCTCACAACGCGCTGTGTGCTGGTTGATCGGCTATTACAGTGAGTCATGCCCAGAAAAGGGATGCTAGGGTTCATGCGTTTAAAAAAAACACGGGCCCATAGGACTCCAGCAGTTATCTACTGTGTGTGTCTATGTACCTTATGCTGTTGGTACAATAATTTCTGCACACACTCCTCCTGGTGATGTGTGAAAGCGGCACGGCAGATTTGATCCATGAGGAACAGGACTGTTCTGTCCCGGTACCACAGGCTCTGCTGGGTTACAATCCCAACCCAGAACTCTAGAACTGCTGCAGCACCCACACGGCCGGGCCTGGAACTCTCCACCACGTGGGTCTGGAATTTACACAATGACAGAGATTCAAATACAAAATACATGATCAGACCCACCCTTTAAAGCTTTAAAAGTACAATTCTAGCTATAGAAGTCACTTTACTAATTAGTGTCAGATTCATGTAAGTTACATGCAAATATGTTAAATATAAAGCGGAACTCTGTTCACATAAGACATTTTACTTGGTGCTTGGCGGTCGGATAGAAGACAAATTATAAAAATACATACAGTAGATGAGAGAAAAAATAATATATAATAGAGTATAAATAAATAAATATCAGCGTTTAAAGGAAGAAGTAAACGCCAACAGCTTTAGTTTATCTGGGGCATGTTCTTCTGTTTTGAAATTCAGTGCTCTACGCATGGATTTTAACAGTGAAGATTCCTTATTGATTGTTCTATGACTTATAGGCTACTAATGTTACTACTGACAGTCTGTGCTATAGAAACACAGTGGGAGTGGAAGCAATGTACAGCTTTAACTGTACATAAAAATGCATTCTTTCTTATGAAGGGTCTTTGTTGTGTACCTGTATGACGCTGTTGAGTAGTCTGACATTGTCTCCATAGGTGGCCCCTGTGAGGAGCGGCGCCACCCGGTGGGTGACCTGCTGCGTCACACCCTGAGGACACACGCTATCATACTGCAAGAACAACTGGACACAGCTCACAAACCTGTGAGGGAGAGAGGATGGATAATTGTTACTTGTGACTAAGCCAGCATTTCTCAATTCAATGTGCAATTTCTCTCACAGCCACAGGCCAATGATTAGGCTGCAATTAATTAGGATGTTGCCTACTGGGGGTTCTTGAGCAGGTAGAAGCTGTGAGAGTAGGTTGGAGGCAGGATGTTGTCCAGCAGGTGCACAACAGCTCTCAGGTGGCGAGACTGAATCAGACTCTTCAACAAACCCACTCCCTCGGTACAGAACTGTTCCAGACTACAACACCACACAATACAATCCACTTTACTTATATAGAAGGTTACCAAAGAGCTGCAGAATAAAATTGATCGCACCACGTATATAAGATAAGAAACATAAAACAACCAAAGTAATAAAAAAAGAAAAGAAACATAAAACACTGTAAGAAACAGTAGTCTGTGATACAGATGATGTTCCACTCCACTTTAATTAAAACTCAGTTGGAATTATTTGGGCCAATAATATACAGACTTTATATAACTGATACATGAATTGTGTGTGCGTGCGTACAAACCTGTGTCCCACTGTTGTCATAGCTATGGTCAGGTAGCATCCAATAGGGATGCCTGCTTTCACAGCGCGGAGAACAGAATGCATGCTGGGAGCATGTGGGAGCTCTGGGGAAGGGTTAGGGGCCGTGCCTGGGGCGGACCAAGCTGCCTGAGGGCTCTGAGCATTGGCATGGAGCTTGAGCCTCAGCAACAGTTGCCATGCCCATTGGCTAAAAGATGCTTCAGGGGACACACCTAAACGGAGGACACTGGCCAGGTAGGACACCTGCGATAAGACATAGAAGGGACAGAAAGGGACGGATACACCAATGTTATGGACATACAATTCCATATCAGTACCCATCGTTTTTCCATTTACGTTCTTCCCCTCGGACGAATAATTCAAAAATATGAAATTTCATTCCACCGTTATGCAAATGACACACAGCTGTATCTCCCCCTGAAACTAAATGCCCAGTCTATACTTCCCAGCCTCAGGAATTTGCCTTGAGGAGGTGTTGAGTGGCACTACGCTTTCTACAACTACGTTTGAAGTTAGTTGTACAGTACTAATTGGTCCCCCTGACTCATCACGCAAATATAACACGTTCTTGGCAACCTGTCCACCATGTTCAAACCCCAAACCAAAACCTTACATTTTACAAAGAGGTATAGTAAAAGTCAGTTTCTTCCAAATTCAAATTGTCGGAAAAATCAAGCCATTTCTCTCTGTCCAGGACATTTACAAAGTCATCCACAACCTCATATCATACCGCTTGGTGTAATATAAGTACTCTGTTACCACTCATCCAGCATTACTACGGTAATGAAGTTTTACTAATGCACTATGTACGTATATATAACCTATATTTAATTTAAAATACATTTTACAAGTATTCACTGTCCAAGATGCAGGAGTTACACACATTCCATGCTTAACATTGACAAAACAAGACAGAACAGACATACATACTGACTACCGGATACACATTAAGTGTAAATACCTCATTATAAATGTGAAGCAGAGTACATACCGCGTGACTATTCCCTACATTTGCGCATACTAAAGCTGACCATAAATTTCACTGGAAATGGAGCATTAGTTATGATTTGCTGACTGCTGTTCAGTGAGCCAATTTGCCAAATATCTCCTATACATATTTCAGATTTATTCTCTCCTTTGTGTATTCATTTATCTTCTTATGTAGTGATGTTAATCCTTGTATCCTCATACACCTGTATTTTATTCTGTCCATCTGTATCCTTTGGGATAAAAATGGTTTTATCCGATCTTACCTGTTTGATGCCTTCTGATATGAGGCCACTGTAAGGTTTATCCGTGAGGAACTTCTGATAGGCCTCAGCCACAAGCAGAGCCACCTCATTGTGGAGGGATGAAGGCAGGGCTAGAGAGCCATCCTACAGGGACAAATACACTCAATCACAACCGTGAACGAAGGAGCAGTTTTATAATAATCACAAAAAGATTATTCACTGGAGCTCGTCAGGGCAAATGTGTAGAACACACAACTATGGACAGAGGAAAGCCAGTCTGCTCACAGCTTTTGTGCTCCAAAAATATATCTTGTAAAATCCCAAAACGTGCACAAGCACACAAACATTGCACATCCATGTGACATGGTCATAGTACCTGAGCATAGCCCCAATTCAGTCCCTCCAGTATGACACAAGCCAGCCGGTTCTCCACAGCAGAGAGAGGGTGTTGTAGCAGCCAGGACCCTATTACACACACCTCCTCCGGACTCGGTTTCCACATGCACAGTGGCAGCTCTTTACATAGGTATAATGCCACCTAACACACACGCACACACACACACACACACACACACACACACACACACACACAGAATGGACTTGTCACAAACTCAATAGATTTGTAACTTTACAATAGCGTTTTTACAGTTCTTATTATATATCTGGAATATCACTGTGAAGTTTCCCTACTATGTTAGTTCTAAAACTGATAGAATGGCGCTACCTACCATGCCCACCATCTGTATGGTTTCTCTCAGTCTTTCCAGCAGCACAGAGATGATGCATGGATGTGCTGTTGCTATGGCAGCAAGCAATTCACGCCCAACCTTAGAATAGGTCTCTCTGGTAGAGACGCTGACATAGGACACCTGGGAGAGAAATTGAGAGGTAGGTTCAAAGAAAGGGTTCAGATGATGTCTAGTAAGGTGAGAATATGTAGGGACTCCAGTGGTGCAGTGGTTATGGTGTATATGGTGTATATATTTTAGTTCTTCAGAAAGACTTGAGAGTGAAGAAATGAGGCTGTTAAGTACATACGTATGTACAAACAGTAATGATCAAATTAATCATGTCGACCTCAGGATCCACATGGGAACGGCATGGCTCCAATGGGGATCTCAGACTTTATGTGGCCAGCCTGTGATGTCAGTCATGTATATGACGTAGTTGTCTAATGACTTATCTACAATGTGAAATGTGAATTGTGAATTGTACAAATAATTGTGTTACTGTGGTCCAATGGCAGTGTGCACAGGAAATGTTGAGCTGATCGGTCCAGCGTTTTGTGAGATTAGCTCCAGAAACACAGACAGATAGACCAACCCTCTCATAGATAGACTACATAGACTCCTGCAGAGCCATGCAGGAAAAAGAGGAGTGTCCTGGGAACTCTGATATAAAATGGGAGAATCACATCGAGACGCAACGCTACTGGTGAAGATGCTTCAAAAATTGGCAAAACAGTGTGGTGCACCTGTGGAGCAGACCTGCGGGGACGGGGGAAAAAATCATTCTAGCAGATGTTCGATCTTATATCAAACGTTCATCTGCATTTGCCATTGTCCACCGTTCCTACCACATCTCCTGGCATCAAAACAGGAAGGAGTGGTGCAAAAACTTGAGAATATTAAAACTTTTATGCACATATAAAACCACTAGAAAACCCAAACACCTGGTGCAAAAATGGAGCACATGCCAGGTGTGCCATACCATAGGAAAACAATAGTTTTGCTGGTGATTCGTTCCTAGCACCACGTCTCGGCCCCCATGGTTTAAATGAAGAATATTTGCACATTTTCACCTTCACAAGTCTTCTTTTTTTGGGGGGCTTTTCTGCCTTTATTGGACAGTACAGTTTAGAATGACAGGAAATAGGAGAGAGAGAGAAGTTTGATATACTGTTTAGTGACACTGTGCAAATATACTTTATTAAAACATTATCTCAATACCTGGGATGCTTTTCTTTTTCATTACTGTTTGATCATTTACATCTTCTCCATGTACAATAACCCATCATCATGAGGATGATGCCAAAAGAAAATGTTCATGGCCTATTTTTAATGACATCACATCTCACATAGATTTAATTCTCCCTCCTGCCTTTCTCCTACCCTACCTGGTAGATGAGCAAGGCGATGGTTTTGATGAAGGCGGGGTCAGAGTGCTGAGTGGGAGTGGCCATGTGTGCCAGTGCTGTGAGGAGAGAGATGCCGTCAGAGCTGTTGACCTCACACAGCCAACGCTCAAATCTTTCCTGGTGCTCTGGCTCTGAAACATGGAATAGAACAGAATATCAATCAGGTCCCGTCAATATCAGGGATTAAATTAGTCACAACATTGTAAACTACTTCAGAAAGGTTGACTTTCAACTTGGGGTGTATTCAGACCGGTGACCGGTTAAATGTGGCTTTTAGGTGGTCTGAAAGTAGGCAGTTAATCAAGTTATACTTTGAGTTACCTCTGAGAGCCTTCAGACAGGCATGCGTGCTATCTGCAGACACAGGTGTTTCTAGTCCTGCCGTCTCGGCACACTGCATGGCGTACAGAACCCTCCACAGCATGGAGCTGGACAGAGTCCCATAAGGCATCTCAGACATAAACAGCCAGATACCCAACCTGGAAGGGATCACCGCAGAGAATAAATGTGTTGAAATACGTTGGCCTTGAAAGCACATAGTGTAAATAACTTTGCGGATAAGAACTCGCCTCTTGTTCCTGAGTACATGTAGAACAGCACGGAGGAACAGGTGGTCATATTCCAGCTGTAGCTTGTCCAGAGAAAGGCTGTGCGTGTGGGAGCTGGCTCCAGCAGAATCACTTACACTCACATACTGTGCCCAGTGGTCACTAACGTAACAAACTGTCATTCTGAAGGATGATAACAAAGGGGACAAAGTAACAATTAAATAACAATTCATGTACTGTATTTGCTAACTCTAAAATGTGTTTTTAGAGGCATTGGAGTGTAATTACTTTGTGTTCTAATCTTAACAGCCAGTGATTTGGTTGCACTGACCGTATAGTGTGTCCTATTCGCTTGACTAGCTGCCGGTATCGAGCCCTGTTGTAGGTCTGAAGTCCGACGGCCAGAATCTCAATGAGCGAGGAGGCAAACGCAAACACTCGCATCATCTTCTGACTAGAGCAGGCCTGGGGCTCATAAACACCTGGAACAGGGGATTTGCTCGTTAGCTCGTACAGAGGTTAAGTCGACTGACAAGACAGGAAGACAAGACAGACTCCCTCACCCTGCTTGCTCATCCCCAACATGTGTGAATAAAGCTGCTGGAAGGGGAACTGGGACAGCAGGGATATGAGGTCCTCCTCACACAGAAGCAACCAGCTGCTGTCTGGGTCCTCGTCCTGTACAAAGAAGACACAGCCATTGCAGACAGAGCTTTGCAAACATACTGTACACTGCATGACAGTTAACCACTTTCCATAGGCTAACATTTTCACAAACCTTTATATGTGACACATTGTAAGCTGGTAGATCGGCAGTTTTTCGGCAATATAGTATCTAAGTATATAGTAGTATACATAGTGTCGGTATATAGGGTTTAAGTGGTTAAACTAACACAAAGGATTTTACTGTGTCTCACAAACCCAGAGTAAACACCCCCGTACCTACTAGACAGAATTTTAAAACTGGGCATTGATTGTTGTACCTCGATCATAATCAATTACGACACAATAAAGATGCATTGCTTTACAAGGAGTAGAATTAACTCCTTCAAGCTCTCTTCAAGAGGGTAAATACAGAGTAAGTCCCGTCTCAAGAGCCACTCACATTGACAAAACACAAAGCTGCACTGGCATCTTTCCTGTGTAAAACCAGGAAATGCCAATTTAGGAAAGTTGCAGTGTAGTTGAAAATCTAATCATGTAAAAAATATATTTTTCATCGCTCTTAGTTTTGTTCTTATTGGTGAATATTATAAAGATCACACTGTCCGTTTAGAGACAAGCCTACTCCTAACTGCCTTGCATTCCGAAAATAGTCAACATCAACTATACACACACTGCACTGACGTCTTGTCTCTACAAGGACAGTATAGTGAAAGTCACTTTGAGAATTGATTAACTTACATATCTCTTAGTTATGTCAAAACAGTTCTTATGAAACAGTTTTGTTCATAGAGGTGAAACCATTTATATTGCCAGTGGTAATTTTATAGGGGGTAGGCCTGATTGGCCAGCCCAGTTCTGAGCTATCGATTAATAAAATAAAATAAAAAAATGTTTATTTTATTTTTATTGATTAATCTAGCTATTTATTGAGTTCTCGTACAGATTTGTGTGGCATTAGGTATTACTGTAAATAGATTATGTATGGAATCAAAGCCTGTCAGGTAGGCTACTAACAAGGTAATTGCCACATTATCTGTAGCCTATGCTCGACTCGGTTCCTTAAATTTGCAACTCACTTTGGCTAAAAGGACATTGCGATATACATAGGCGATTTTAGCCTCTGTCAGGAGGGGAGGCAAGATTTTGTCATGGGGGGACAACAAAAACACCATCTGTGAGGAAATACTAGAGTCTAGTATAAAGAATTCTCTGCAGATATTATTTCCATAGTGTACCGAGTTAACCATACCATACTGTGTATTTCCTCACAGATGGTGTTTTTGTTGTCCCCCCATGACAAAATCTTGCCTCCCCTCCTGACAGAGGCCTATGTATATCGCAATGTCCTTTTAGCCAAAGTGGACAACTTTCTTTCTTTCCTTTTCCTTTATTTATTCAGGGAAGCCCATTGAGAGCAAGCTCTCTTTTTCAAGGACACCCTGATCAGAGCATATAAAAACACAATACAAATAAAGAAAAACAATAACAAACATTTTAACCACATTACAACATCACAGATGCAAATAAATATAGGGTTATATGAAACAGGTGCAGTCACTATGCAGTGTGTCCTCAAGAAGCACCCTGATTGGTCTCTATCGAGACCAATCAAACCAGATTCAGAGAGTCCTGAAGTTTGTTCCATTTGTGTGGAGCAAAATAAATGTCTTTCCTTGTTCACTGTTCATACGTGGACTGGTATATCTATAATGTGAGTATGTGAACGTGTTGAATGTCCAGTAACATTTGGTTTTAAAGGAAACTTGCCACACAAGGCCTTATAAGTAAAAATAACACAATGTTGCTCTCTACGTACTACAACCCCAGACTGTCACTCCCACACAACAGCAGCCAAAAGAACCACAAGCAGCCTGTGGCAGATCAACATGGGAGCATAGCTTAGCTTAAGTGGATACACTTAAGCTCAGCTCAACGTGCACAAATGATGTGGCTGTATGCGCAGTGCAGTGAATATAAAACCTGTCGAACGACCATCCAAATATTTGGGGCCAGCTGTAAACAAGTTCAGGAAATCAACACTACTAAGCCAATACAAATCAGCGGATAACATTGTCTTGTGAACTGCAACACATTAGTTATGTGCTTTTATATTTTGTTTGATTCCTTTTCTTCCTTTTTGAGAAGACCCTTTTTGGGTTCACCAGTAGTGGGAGCAGGTTTGGTGTTTTTTCCCCACATTTGAATGAAAACGAGAGTTACGCATGTAACTATGGTTCTATGAATTCCGGATGACCGCCAGAGGCGGTGTTGAAAACACCGCCTCTGGCGGTCAGAAGGAATGAAATAGAATTGATGTTAACCACTTCCCACTTCCCACTTACCTCCTCTCCCCCCTCATCCACTAGTGTCCAGTTGCCAGACTCAGGGCCAGAGGCTGTCGAGCTCTGGCCTTCACACGGCTTCATATGACTCAGGAACTCTGTGCGGTGTCTGGGGGCAGGAGCCAAGAGGGAGAGGCCAAAGGTTAGGGATTAAAAGATGATGGGAAAGGGGTGAATTGATACATTCATGAAAGCTTGAACTGATTGCTCACCGTGTAGCAAATTTTTCACATGAAATGTTTATACTCACACTGGCTATTAGTTAATTTTGGTAAATTCTGTAATCACCTGGCGGGAGACATGAGGATGGCTAGAGCCTGCATGAAGTGCGACACTCCACAGCTGTTCCTAAACACCTTGATCTGAAGTAGAAACCGGAAAAGATTACAGTCTTCAATATTCATATTTTTATATCGATATTGCATTGTATATTTGAATTCTGTCTGTCTGTATGTGTTGAATAGTGCTGCCAGGACCAGGTCTAACCTGTAGGAACGATGCAGCCCACTTGCCCACTCCAGCAGGACAGCAGAGGAGGTGGCACAGCAGGTACAGATGCTCCCCCGACCCGCCGACATGTAGCAGGACTGCCACCTGGGGATTGGCACACAGACATGTCTTAGGAAACACAACATGATTAGAACCATTGGAACGTGTGCACGTGCGTGTGTGTGTGTGTGTACCAGTCTTTCCAGCCAGTGATGGATGTCTGTCTGGAACTGTGCGTCATCGAGTACTCTCCGTGTGAAGCTGAACAGAACACTGATGGCCTCTTTCAAGGGTTGAAGAGAGCAAGGTTGTGTTTGGCTACTCGAACAATCTGCACAGAAGCACAAATAACTGTAGTTCATAAGCAGAGCACTGAAAGACCTTCTATGCCTTGAATTTTTATGGTGTGGCTCTGCAGGAGTCTAGACGGATCAATGCTAATTTTTTTGATTCTCCGTGTTTTCTAGTGCCGTGTATGTGGAACAGTGTAAAGTTTATTTTTTATACATGGGTCATAACCAGTTTTGTAAGGCATAAAATAATGATCTCACCATTTAACAGGTGATACAAGTAGGACTCCACCTGGAGGCGGGACAGCAGGGCGGTGTATGCATGCAGCGCCACCTTCTGGTGAAGCAGATCAGCGCGGGCATCAAATAGTCTCCCCAACTCAGCCAAAACGCTTGGACTAAAATCAGCCTGCTGGAAGCGATGGTATCCACACACCTTTGACTGGTCTGCACACACACCCTGCAGGGGAAGAAACCATGCTGAAATCAATGCACAAGCACAACGGCACAACAGATGGGTATAATTTGCTCCAGTGTACATTTGTGGTTGATCTAATAACACATAGTGTACACACACACACCTGCAGTGTAAGCTGTTCATCTCTAAAGCTCCAGAGACGGTTTTGTGTGCTCTTGCATTCAGAGGACTGCGTATGGAGCTGCGTGTGTGACTGTGTGAGCTGTCTGCGGCAGCGCCAGTAGTTCTGCAGCAGCTCGGTCAGTTCATGGTTCTCTTGGCGGGCCAGAGCACAGAACTGGATGGCGCACACCTCGGCACCCTCCAGCCACGCTCGAACGCCCCCAGCCGGCTCCCATACGCTCAGCTGCTCCGGTGAGAATGCCTGCAAGGAAAATAAGGGTGGAACGGTTTTCCTTAGGATTGATTATGTTTGCATTGGCCACGTAAATGCTTTTCTGATCAATAATTTCCAATTACCACGTTATTTGTGGCATTGGAAAAATCCTACAGGAGCTGAGGAATACAAACTTAAGTGTGCTCACGTAATACAGTAAGCACTCCACATATATGCTGTCGGCATTGTCTGTACTGCTTTGAGTGTGCCCAACCAAAAGTAATAAAAAAGGTAATCCATACGATAATTCCCCATTTCACAAGACAGCAGCCGCACTCATCATGTGTAAGTTACCTGAAGCTCTGGTTCAGTTTTGGGTAATTCTGGGTACAGTCTGCTTCGGGAAAGTTCAGCTACAGACTCAAGGGGTTGTAGACTGGGAGGAGACGTCTCCTGCTCAGGAAGAGCCAACACTGCAGGTCCCTGTGTCCTACAGTTCCTCAGAGCTTCCTCTTGGAGTTGCATCAAACCCTCCTCCAGCACAGGGAGAGAGGGGTAGAGAGCTGGGGCACTGGGGGCCAGTGGCCTCTCAAGCTGGGTTGAAAGACAAGTCCATGACTCATCCTCTCTCTCGACTTCAGTGCTCTGTGAAACCACTCTAAGCTCTGCACCCCCTACATCCTTCTTCTCTGCCTCCTTCGGTTGGACTGCAGCCTGAGATGTTGACAAAGTAGGGGATGCATGTAAAGTCTGTGCCAACGGTGATTTGGATGATGTCTGTGATGCTGAGGAAGCTTGATGCTCCTCAGAGGGCTGTGCTGTGGTCTCAGGGGTCTGGGCAGGTTCCTGCTGCTGCTCGTCTGTTCCCTGATATGGCAGACTGAGGGGGACATCGGTGAAACCAGAGCTGGGACTCTCTTCACACACAGCTGGTGGGGTTGAAACTTCTTTGACTTCCTCTGCCTCTTTCTGCTTCCTGGCCTGCTGGAAGCATGCAAAACAACAATTGCATATCAAATTGATTTCCCTTGGGTTAAACAGTAACTCCAACCTTGCCCTAGTTTTGAACATGTGAGGCTGAGCTCATGTCACACTCACGCAACAGTGAACAGAATTGGCTAAGGTAAAAATCACCTGAGACCTCCCGCTGCTCTTGGACTTGGTCTTCTTTGGTCTCACAGCCTCCATCTTTTAACGTCTGCTCATGTCACCGCCTCCCAGCTCTAAAATCATATTCAGCAGGCCTGACAAAGGAGAACTAGATCAATGTGAGACAGTAGCTACAGTAAAGTAAGACACAAACAACGGTCCTCCTATATTTCACAACAGGCGTTTCAACCATTTCAACATATAAACAAAAATGTGCTCAAACAGCAACAACTAGAAGTGAGGCAGTACCATGCAGAGTCACTGGTGTAGATAACCAGTTACTGACTGACTGACCAGTTAGTTGACTGTGTTGTCAAGATAAACACTGTCACTGGCTCAGAGTCAGAGCTACAACACAAGCCTTATGGGGCCTGCTTGAGGAACCTCGGTGGCAGAAGGGACCAAGGCAGTAGCAAACATGTCTATTATATCTTCTGGACATTATGTTCCAGTGAAGAAGTCCATATGGAAACTCATTTTTCCTTTTGTTTACGATTATTCTGCACAGCTAAGCTAACGCGCTATCGTTATGTTATGTTGTTATGTTGCAGTGCTGTCTGTTTTTCTATTGCCCCTACCCACAGCCTGGGCTAACTATAACTGTCTCACAACACAACAGTTCCATAATATCATAACTCACATTGTCAGAGATATGTTGCTTCACATCCAGGGAGCTGACATTGGACATTGAGGGAGCAGCCCCCAGATCACATCAGCTGTCTGCTGTTTTGTTTTGTTTTGTTCCTAGAACTCTATCGCAATCTCTGATCACGTGACTACCAGCGTTGCCATGTTTGAGTATTACAAGCGACTTTGGGCTTGTTTTTCTGTAAAGTCTTTCTAAAGTGCAGTTGCTTATTTGGGCTTGCTTCCACCTTTTTTTGATCATTATTTAAACCAGTGGTTCTCAAATATTTTCATGTCATGAATGAACCCCCAAATAAATGAATCATTATGTATTTGTCCCGCCTAACCCCATATGAAAATGTTTTGTGCCAGGACTGCACTGCCAGTGGGGCTCCATATCAGATTTGTGTTGTTAGATTTTTTTTTTAATATTCTAAATATTCCATTTGTATATAAGCATGATTTTGACTTCAAAAGAGCCTAGTGAGTGACCATAGAGTTAAAGCTAGTGACCCTAGTCGCTTCATTTGGGCTTGTTTTCCTAGACCTGGTTGCTTAATTCTCTCAAAGGATCTGGCAACAATGGTGACTGCTCCACCTCATTACGGAATGGCTGAAGGCTCAAAGTATACGTGAGCGAAAGAAACTCAGGACATTGTACATTTAACATTATGTTAAATTGAACCGGTTGAACCGTATCTGTCATAATGTAATGTGCAATGTCAAATCAATGACTGAAACGTTTGAAAGTGTGAGGACCGCTGATACTTCAAACCATTTTCAGTAAAATGCAGTATTTTGTCTGGGCAAAAACAGAACAGGGCAGGCTATTCTTTTGAATTCACCAACAAATTAAGTCAAAATCAAGTTTATGTTATGTGTAAACATCTTTTTTATATACATTTTGACCAATTAGCAATATATTGGTTTACAATTTCTAACTCTGATCACATAAGTACACATACAAGTTGTGAGTAAGAAAACAAAACATTTATTTACAATGTAAAAAACAATTTCCCTTTAAAACCTCCTTTAAACCCACAGCTGCCCGTTTATTGATCAGCCTGTATGTATCAATATTTAGCCTTTCTTTTTTCTTTTACACTGTCAGCAGTAAGGAGATATGACAGATTTTTTTTCTTTTATTTTTTTACCTCTCTATCTCCCCCCCCCCCCCCCCTTCTACTTCCTTTCCTCTTTTATGGAAATAACAACATGGTCGTAGCTTGCACAAAAATGAATTTCACCCACTGTTTTACACCTGTAAACCTGTGATGTGACAATAACATTTATTCTGATTCTGACACCAGGTTTATTCTTCTTGAGTCAGAGTGAAGCCTCTATTGATCGACTCAGTGATGTATAGGATATACATTTTCTCAAAACCTGGATACATACAAACCAGATATTAACAAAGCAGTCTATTCAGACGCTATCTAAAAATAAGTGTGTGTAATGGCAATGTGACATTCAAGATCTCACATGGTACACAAATATCACATGACTATCCCTGGCCAGAACTCTAAACCAGTCTGGGACACAAACAGCAGGTCAGTATTGTTCTGGTCTGTAGGATAAGTTGTGTTCTGGTTGCTGTTCGATGCAACAAAAAAAAACACTCCAGTCCAGTAGCAGTTGGAGGCCTTTTGGCTGACTTTTCAAACACATCCTGTGTCACTATTCAGGGTTGATCAAAGGCACATGGGTTTGCTTTGGGCTGGGTGCAGGGCTGTAAGAAGGCAGTAGTTTTGGCTTGCCAGAGGTTGGACGGACCGCGTGCCTAGTGCTTTCATGGAGGCTTGGCGAGGGACTGCAGGGTGGGGTCAGTGAATCCTGGCATGATAATTGCTGGAAAGGACGTTGCTCATAATGGTATATGGGACTCGGGGGTTGACTCAGGTGCACGTGTGTCTGGTGTATGAATGCCTGGCTCAGAGCCAAGGTGAGGATCTCAGTTTTCTCCTTGTAGAAACGGAGCTCGGTGCCTCGACGCCGGGCCAACACCAGCTCCTTTTGTGCCACTTGCAGCTCTTCCCCCAGTCGCCCAGGCGACCTCTGCTCCCGTCCCATCCAGTCCAGAGCCATGCTGCTACGCATGTACTCATCAAGTCCTCGTTGGGAGTAATAGGCAATCACACTCTGAGGAAGAGGAGAAATGGGCATTCGTGTTGCAGAGAAAATAGAGTCAAATGCTTTGTGAAGGAATGTAGCAGTGGTTCTCAAACCTTTTCATTTCAAGGGCCCCCATAACTCTGAGAGTATACAAAATGGAACTCTGAGAGTGTACAAATGGACCCAGATAGACCCATAAGGGTCCATTTGGGTCAATTTGGGTCCATTTGTACACTCTCAGAGTTACAGACCTGTAAGGGTCAATTTGGAACCCCCCTCAAGGAGTCATGGACCCCACTTTTTTGAGAACCCCTAGAATACATTATAATGTGCACTAACGCATAAAGTGGGAGACATTAATTCTGATGAGTTAACCACTTAAACCCCAGTTTTCGGATGCTTAAACCCCAGCATCCGAAAACAGAAAAGACACTAGTATAGAGCCCTGAGGGACTATATGGGGTTTAAGTGGTTAAACCCAGTTTTATACAT
Organism: Gymnoscopelus microlampas; assembly: GCF_963454915.1. Taxonomy (NCBI): domain Eukaryota; kingdom Metazoa; phylum Chordata; class Actinopteri; order Myctophiformes; family Myctophidae; genus Gymnoscopelus; species Gymnoscopelus microlampas. The sequence continues at coordinate 32,467,059 of NC_139941.1, forward strand.
CATCATACGTCGGTGTTATGCGACAACAGAAATCTACAAGCTTAGTGTTGAGCTTGTAGATCTGCTATTTTCAAATTATTTTAGAAGACTCTCGAAAGAAAATTGACAATGACGACATGCCCAAACTAGGGATGCCAGGTTGAAAGTGGTTAAAGAAGTGTTGAATGAAGGTGACAATGGTACCTGTCGAGAGCATTGCCTTTCCCTCAGTGCTTTAAGTGTCCCGTTCCAATGCAACAACTGGAACACGGTCATCATTTCCTACAGAGAAAAAAGAAAGAGGCAGAGACAGAATGTGAGAGAAGTGGGACAAAGAGAAATTATTATTAATCATGGTGTCTTGTTTGACACCATGATTAATTTGGATTCTGAACTCAAACATCCAGGAATTGAGCAATCTGGGAACCAATCTGCAAACAAAAGGAAAAAAAAACATTTTTCCCCCTTCGAATCAGCTGCGGGGCTCTGAATTTGTCTTGAGAGATTAGGAATTGAGTAACCGCCCCTGACAAAGACCATGTGTTATGAGAATATTTATTGAAGCCATAACCAGAATGATTACTTTAAAAATAATCTAAATATTCCTGCAACAGGTAGGCCTTATCTCTGACTTAGAATTCACTGTCTGGCTGAACGGCTGTCGTCTGTTACAGATGATTTATTACAGAGTTAAACAGAGACAGGCTAAAGATTAACATGGATTAACCTAATCACATACAGATGGAACATGTGACACGTTTATTGTCTGAGGTTAAAGTCCTCTGTGTACATGCTACCCGGAGGTGGGTAGTAAGTAAGTATATTTGAGAAGAAAAACATGCCAAAATTAAAGGAGTGAAATACATATTTTTCAAATGATTTGGCTACATTCATCTTGAAACTTTCTTTCTACCCATGTTTTTACACATTCTGATTTTTTTTATTTTTTTATCTCATTCTCTCAGAGAGACTTCAGAGAAAGAGGCTTACTGGCAGTATTTGCGTTGGCTCTGTCACATGACTCAGTTTCACCAATCAAATGTAGCCAGTCACACGGTTACACCACACAGAATATCTCCGTGCCAGCAGGTGACATGAGGTTACACACACAGAAGAATGAGTGGACAGACTAAACAATAGGTACATTATGCACTGCTTTCTTTGCAACTCAGTGAATAATCTTTTCACTAGATACTTTCTTCCTCAAGTAATTATTTGGAGGACTATTTTACTTCTATTTGAGTCATCATTATTTTAAAGTAACAATACTTTTACTTGAGTTCAGTTTTTGGCTACTCTACCCAACCTCTGATGCCACTCACTGTCTTCAGCCTGTACAGTACAGTAGTACTTGTCCTCGTCTGTTTAGGATCCTGCCTGTCTGACTCTTTGTTTACCAAACTGTCTGGCACCTACAGCAGTGATGTTTTTACATTGTGGTGTCAGCAATTCTGTTCCACTGGGTTGACTCACAAAGCATGTGTACCTGTCTGTACTCTGTATATGAACATGAACAGTGTATACAAGCACATGTGCAGGTGTGACCCATGTACTACTGAACACACAGGTGCATATGAGTGTGGGTGTGGGTCTGGGTACACACACCATGGCATAAATAGGTTTCCACACTCGAAGGTATGTACGACTGTACGTATGTGTATGTATGTATTTATTAGTGTAGGTGCATGTGTACAGTATATGTCAAAAGACAGCTAAGACGTGCACATCCACACCATGTGTTGGGCAGGTGCTGAGCTAAAAGTAATAGACTAAACAAAATAAAATAATTTAAAAAACGCTCGCACACTGATGAGCTCTATTTAAAGAAAAATGCATTTATTGCACCCCAAAGGGCTGTGATGTTACCATGGGTATATGTCCACACATGATAGTGTCGGTGTTTGTATGTGTCTGTGCGTGCGTGCATGCGTGCGTGAGACAGACAGACAGATAGAGAGAGACAGACAGAGAGAGAGAGAGAATTACTTGGAACCTTTTCATCTCTACATGTCCTGCTTTCACAGGAATGATAATGATGCCATTTCCTCCTAGTAATAACCCTCCTGCTGCTGACAAATGATTATTTACATGGAGGTAGAAATATGAGGTGTTTCATACCACCTTCCACAGCCAGAGGTCTAAAATAGTCTGACACCAAGACACTCTGACAGAAGGAATAAATGAAGGAATGGAGAGGTTTACATGCCTAGAGAGTGGAATTACCTCCCACACAGGTTAATTGTGAATGTGATAGAATTTGGCTACGCTTGGCTTACTAGCTTCTGTTATTTATTTAATGTATATACAATAATGAATCTATTTTTGCCATACATCCTACTATGAATGTACGGAATTTCTGTCCGTGTGTCCATCTGTAGTTCACGTAGTAGTCGGTCGGATAGGCGGTTGTCCAGAACTGCCGATCCGAACCATACGCCCATATATAGGCATATGGAGATCCAGTTGTCCAGAACCGCCAATCCGACCACTATGCCCATATATGGGCATGCCCATATGGGCAAAGAAATGGGCATAATTTCTCCCCCCCGCCCCACAAAGTCTCAATCTTTTAAAGTAGCTAAGAGGCAAATAGGAGCTGCCTGCAACATAACTCTCATCTTGTTCTACCTGGAACTGAAGCATGGTCCGACCCATGTAGGAGCTTAGAAGCAGACTGTAGGTTCCTATGCTGGTGCTTGGGTCACATGCATCTTCTATAGAAGCCTAGAAGCACAGTGAGAGGCAGGAGATATTATTCATCAGGATCACATGTTATACGATCCGTCTTAGCTTTCTTAATTACAGCAGGATAACATTCGGTTAAAGAAATCAGAGCTAAAGCTACGTGTTTGCATTGGCTGACACTCACAGCACTGTCTGTGGAGGCCTGACACAGGCTCTGACTGATAAACTGAGGGGTGATACGTCGTGATGGTAGCTCGTTTACCAGGGAGTTCATCAAAGCAACGCGAGCAGCATCTCTACGGGCCTCTGCCTGAGTCTCACACACCTACACATGGAGAGACGGAGGAATATGAAGGAAGAGATGAAAGGGAGGGAAAAGATTATTGTTATCTCATTCACTTCACAAAACACCTTTTGGGTCTGTTGTTGAGCTTAAGCTCCTGGGTTAAGGTTTGAACAATGTGGGTGACTGCATAAGAGCTTATCATGATATCAGAAATCAATTCATCACTCAGATTAGAACATCAAAGCCAGTCAGGTATCATAAGGTCAGTATAAAAAAACCTTAAAAGTGTGTGAGATATAGCAAATCTACCAGGATCATGCAAGCTTAATCTGAGTGTTGTTGTGTAAAGACATTCTTTCAGGAAGTTCCAAAAGGACACACCTTGTAGTTTCCAAAGCAGCTTCCTCCAGGTAGGCTGACATAGCAGACATAGGGCGGCCCAGGGCTAGGGGCAGATTCATACAGCAACAAGCTGTCTGACTGGCTGGCTGAATCCATCACAGAAACCTGGGATTCACTGGGTGATCTGTTCAGCTGGCCCACCTGTCTCTGCTCCCAGAAGTGATGGAGCATGGCCACCACATTCACTGGATAGAAAACAAAGGTTATGGTTGTTTAGCCCAACATATTCTATACTTTGTTGCATGACTGTTGCGCACTGTATTTTCAGGGAGCAACACGATCATACTATGAAGTATCTGGATATCTGAAATTCTAATAATTTTTTACTTAAAGCATTCATCACCACAACAGAAAATGAGGTCTGCATTTTGAAAAGATTTGAGCCAAACATATGCAGAGTTCATCTGGGATTCTTCATAATGGAATGAAGTGCACAGCGCTATTGCAATGTACAGTATGTGATTAATTAATCTTAATCAGACACAGAGTGCATCAAGGGTATTGTTATACTGGAGATAAAAGGAATTTGAAGCTCTTCTGTGACACTATTAGAAGTAAACAGTTCTTTCTACAGAGAACTGCACCTTCAGGCATGAGTGTATGAATGTGTATAAATGTTGATCTACGAAAGTAAAACAATCATTCTTTAAACTATAAAATTAACATTCCCAGACATGGTTTATTTAAGTAGAATTAGGTACTGGTACCACCCCGTCACAAGGCTGCACAGATCAGCATTTCCAGAGTTTCTGACCCACCAAAAAGATTTAGCAGCTTCCTGTGGCCCTCAGAGTGAGAAAGAGAATTGACTGAAGGTTAGGCTACCGGATTGATGTATCGTACATGACAGGCAATAAAATAAATCATCATGTAAGCTTTCAGTAGTTTGCCTTTGCCTGTACAGGATAGTTAACACTTAAAAGGAAGCTTTTGTCCGTTTGGCAGAATACATGCCTGCAAATATATATATATATATATATATATATATATATTTTTTTTTAATTTAGCCTACTTACGGTCTTTGAGGTCAGTGTCCATCTCCCTCTCTGACAGGTGTGACATCATGTTCTCCAGTATGAACTCTCTACTCATTCTTCTTCATCCAGTGCTCACCCCCAAGTTTCACCAAATACGCCTCAGACCAGATTTTTCACAGATTTCATCCAGTATAGCTCAAACATGCTTTATCAAAGTAAGAGCAGTTGCAGCTTTAACACAACCCTAAAAAAGAACAGCCTTCATCGTCCACAGAGCTCCGGGCGGGAACACGACAAGGAACAAACCTGAAATCCTAATGCCCCTTCACTCTCCCTTTCTCCCCTCCAAAACTCCCTCTCCTTCTCCCCTCCTCCCTTGTGTGAACATCTCCCTAGGCTTTCTCCTCTGAAGCAGACCACCTTTGTCACCCGCACTGCCAATTAACTCAGAGGGCCCCTCACTCTTTCTACACACAAGTTTGCACGCATATATGCACAGACTCACTCTCTCACACACACGCTCAGAGGTCTGGCACTGGAATGCTGTACCCCTCCCCTCAGGCTGTGCAGCTGGCTAATCCCTGAACAGAGTCAGACAGTTAAAGACATACACAAACTTGCCCAGTTGAGCCACAGAACTTACCCTTTGACAATAAACAAGAAAATGTGCACCTAAGTCCAGCCTGGGTGAAACGTTTTTCACACAGAATATCTTCAGCATCCAGACATCCGACCAATGACTGACAATGACTGTGTCTGAATATGGGGTGTGTGAGAGATGAGGGCTTGGGGGGGTGTGGAACGGAGCCATGCTGTTGACTCGAAACCCTAGTCTGAGGCCATCAGACCCAGGGTTTGAGCTCCATTCAGGCTCCTTGTATGAATAGCTATTGTTCCGGTCTGAATTCCCATTCCCTTACACATTAATGAACTAAACGCTGAGAAAGGAGTGGTCTCTTTGCTCCCCAAGTCCTTCACATTACATGCACTTCATGGTGTGTATATATCTCAGTGAGGCACGGTAAATTGGTGTGTCTATTTCCTGGCCAACTGGAGCAAACTGCACCTTATGGTGAACACATTGTGTACCATGAGCATGTATGCTCCCACAGATGTGTTTGTGTCCGTCTGTATGTGTGACTCTATTCAGTTCATTGGTTGCCTAGAGGGCGGATGTAGCCATCCATTCAGACACTTGTCTGATTGTTGGGTCACCTTTGAACCAGAGCCTAGTACCACAGATGAACGCTCTCAATGGAAGGAACTTGTATTCTTGTTCAAAATCTTAACTCACATCAATCATCCTGTCAGGTTTCAAATTAATTTATACTTTGTTGTCGCTTCCAGAAAATAACAGATTTTCTAAAACGCTTTAGAAAACGAAAAGCTTAAAAATCACCAAAGCATAGGCTTTAGAAGGTTAACCATGAACTTGGGGAGAAAAACTAGAAAGAAATCTATTACAAATTAAATGTTTCATATTCAAAAGGCTTTATTATCAATTATACAACTTGATTAGTATGTCAAGTTGTTATTTACAATGTTACTTATATAGTGAGCATTAATTGAAGGTCAACTGCATACCAGACTGAGTACTTTTCTTAACAGTTGCAGAAATGTACACACACTTGAATTTGTTGTCTACAGCTGTGTCCTTCATCACAGCTGTAGCCTGTTTAGTTTTTTTAATCACCGACTTATAATATCTGAGTCTTGTTGGTATATCCTCATTGCAATAACCCATCATGAGTTGTTTACACAAGAAGGAGGGGCTGAGCAGGCAAACACACAGTTGACAACTTTCTTTTCTTTATCTCAGTACTGCTCTGCAGTCCCCTTTATCCCCAGAAGGAGGCGCTATCCACACTGGACCTGATGTTATCCTGGTTCTCTCTCCTAGCATCGGTCACCAGATTAGCCTCCCCCTTCTGCAGACGTCTCCTCTGTGCTGCCTTCTGCTGCTTGTTCAGCTGCCTCCGTACCTTCTCGCGCACTACTTCCTATAATATACAATCACAAAAGATGTAGTTCAAACAAAAATGTGTATATGATCAATGTATATAAGACCAGCAACATTAAAGACCAGACACCCAATGCAGTTTAAATGCAGGTTCTGCTGAAAAGTGGTAAAGTAGCAATCAGACACTTCCAAGCAGTCAGTAGGCAAGCATATCAGTTTTTTTATTCTATTATTGACATTAATTGTGCCTTTGTATCACCTTCTCCTGGGGTTATAAGATCCTACCCCTAGAATATTTTCACCCCCCACTTAGTACAACTGAATTACTATAAAAAGACAATCTGGGTTTATTTCTCCTAACACAACTGCTGTAAGTAATTACACATAATGACACATGATGTTGTATACTCAAACCTTTATGTGATGTGCCTTGGTTGGGAAGTCAAGCCCAAATAGAACCTATAGATAGTTATCAAAGTGAAAACTGAGGCGGCCTGCTGCTGGATCTCTTTCATAATTAAAACGAGAAAACAACCCCAAAAACCCTAATGTTTTAGCTTATACTGTTTTGCAGCTGCTGAACAGAAAATGCAACTGTGAATAGTGAAGCAATGTTGTAATTACAACAGGACGGAACACATACAGGGCCCGATTTACGTACACCACTGGTGCAAAATGCAATTTACGCTTGCAAGGTAAGTTAAATTAAGGTCTGATTTACTAAGGCAGCAAATAATTAGGAAACCAGCCAATGGGACTGCCTTCTAGTCACATTTTTTGTTTGAAGGATGAAGCAGAGCTTAAACAGGTGCAGTGGAATGGTGACATTTGTACAAATTGAAGGCCATAACAAGTTCAGGAATAAAAAGAAAACTAACTAGGTCTCTGCCAGGCCAGGTCAATATTGCTCATACAATAAAGGCATTAGGAGTCACTAAAAATAAATGGATGATGGATGCATTACATATGATTTGAACATTAATAGTATGTTTTCTGTTTCTCGAAGTGTTTAGTGCATTGACCGTCTTTGTTGGATGTCTGTTTGTGCTTCGTATAACAGCACATTAACGGGGAGAGCAGTACATGACAAATATGGACTGTGATATTCCAGCTGCTGTGGCTACGGTAAATAAATGGTATGATACATGTTCATCACATGACTCCAGAGATCATGTGTAGCTATTTGGGGGTCATCCCTATGTTCCCCGGGTTCTAAGTTCCCCGCTTACCCCCAAAAAGGTTAGGTTAGGGTTGTAAGCAGGGTACATAAAACCTGGGGAGTTCTGGACAAATCTTTTGGCCTCAGAGTGTAAAATGTACAAACCGGTGGTATGGTAGAGCAGCTTCCTACGCTGCCTGCTGTGGCCTCGCTGTCTGTTCTCCTTCGTCTGTGTTCAGCGATGTGTAGAAGGCTGTCTGAGTCTCTGCAGGGGAAACACACCGAAGAATATATTGTGTTTATTAAATATGGCGATTATTATGGTACATTTTGTGACAAATAAAATCTATTCATTGTAATGAACTGGATTCTAATGCCACATTCACACCTTGCATTAAAATACTATCTGTATCTGGATATTAAACCGCGATGGACTAAGTAATACTGGGTGCAGAGCAGATGCCTTTGCTCGCCAGTGAAGAGGTGCAGTCCATGCAACAATGCAAATTATAAACTTGTAATTAGTCCCAACAGTGCTAACCAAACATAATGACCCGGCAATATCTGCCATTATTATTGTTGTTTCCAGGCACATGTCCATTACAAAAAGCAACAATAGACACACAAATTGAGCTATTTTTTACATGGCTCCACAGAAAATGATATTTTAAAGACATGTTCACTATAAAATACATTTATAAAATGATATATTTTGTGAGCTTGGATAAGAGGCCGAAACGTATAGGAAAATCTTAGTTTTGCAAAATATGACTGTGGGCACGACAGGTTCAAAATGACCAGAATTGAGTAGTGGTCTTGTGTACCTTGTACAGTACAGTGCCATGTGGACCCAGGCATAAGAAGCACCATCAAATGGCCTTCCTCTAATTTTGATATTCAACAGATCATTACATTACCTGAAGGGTTTGAACTCTTTATTGGAGGTGGACAGTTCCACAAGCTCCGGGCAAACATCATTTGTTTCATTCTCCTCTTCCTGCATCTCTCCCTCTCCATCACTTCCAGCCAATAACACAGTTCCAGTATCATGTTGTTCTTCTTCCCTGGTTACACATTCTTCTGCCTCATCCTGATGTTCAGACACATACTGAGAGTCTGCCTGAGGCTCACTGACTTTCAGCCCTTCCAGCTCCAGCATCGTATGGTTGTATTCCTCCATGTTCACATGTTCAATCTGTCCTTCCTCTTCTCCTGCCTCCTTGTCCTCGCTTTCTTCTTCATCGTCATCCTCCTCATCCTCCTCTTCCTCGGGTCCTGCTGGGTGTAACAAAGTGGCGTCTCTCTCCAGATCTTTGGTGAATCCGCTGGCTGCAATCTCCACATCTAGAGAGCAAGACCGGCTGCAGGAATATGCAGTGAATAGTAATACCAGGGGTCAATTTGATTGAATTACACAACACTTATTTGTTTTACAAATTGATAAGACAGAAGACAGTTGAATATAGATGTGTGATGTCACCTGATGTCTTTGAAGGTTGGGTAGAGCTCACTCTCATAATTGTATCGTCTCAGAAAGAAATCTCGGACACATTTTACATCTCTGTCAAAGTACCTATGGCAAAGATTCAAGAAATCAACTACCTGTACACAAATACTGTACGTCTCCCGAAGTTATTATGGCAATAACACTGACAATAGTGTATGAGAGAGGAGGACTGACCATTCAGCGTTGGTGTGTGAGGTGGACACCATCTGAGGGAAGTCAATCATGGTTGCATGGTCCTGGTCATCCACCATCAGGTTGAACTCATTAAAGTCACCATGAATCAGGCCATGATTGGCCAGTTTGACTATCAGCTCCATGACCTCATTGTAGAGAGCAGGTGGGTCTTGCAGCTCACGAATCTGACATCTGACAGATATAGGACAAAAATGTCACCAAGATAAAGCAACATCAATAATCTTCATAAATGTAGTACTTTCATAAGACAGGTGTTAAAGCACAAGAACACTTTGGTATAGGTTTGGGTTGTGTTCTTACCTTGCCATAATATAACTAGTCTAATTGGTGAGACATCTATTTTATCATCCAAAAATAGTCTCTTCATTGACTTCCAAACAATGCTGATTCTGCCAATATCTATCTATCACAAAACTGTACTGTATTTAATACAAATGTCACCTTCCTATTCATTTTATCATTTTTATTAGGAAGAACACCCGGGATGCACCCGCAAATCAGAATCTTCAAATAGTAAAATAAACATGAAATTGACATTTTTATTAAAAACAAATGCTGTGTTGGGTTTTATAAAGTTACACTGCATATTTTGTTTGCGTTTGTTTATGTGCTAAATGAGTGCCTTTGAGAGTTGTTTCAATTTATATTTTAAGTCACTGAGGAGACTATTTTTGGATTATTTATTATTTATAATCAACAGTGCAACAGAGCAAGATATCTTGCCAATTGGACTACCGTAGTTACATTATGACAAGGTAAGTACACAACACAATCCTCTACCAAACTGCTTTACAAAGAAATAAGAAAACAAAAAGGATTCAAAACTTATACAGTAGGTGCATTACATAATACAATCTACTTTCTTACAAATAAGAAAGAAAAACACAAACAGTAATGACAAAGGAGTGGGGGAAGACAATCATAAATGATTATAGTGGCAACTGAAATGGCTTATTACACACAGTGGATATCCATTGATGAGTTCCATCACTACAGCATGTCTGTTATAGTCCACAGGCTTGGGTACAGGAAAGCCACGTTCATACAATGCCTGGGAGAAATAATGACATGACAAAGATTACTTCATCTTATTACTTTATAAACCAACATCAGGAAGGTATCTTGCACCAAAGTCATGTTGTCGTGTTGGATCATGATAAGACACATATATCATAGATACCTTCATGTAGGCAAACTCCTTCATGGCAGAGAGGCGAGAGAGGTAAAGCCAGGACATGTTCTTCCTGTGTTTGTGGTAATCTCTCTTGTTCTTCAGGTTCCTGAAGGAGGTTCGCCCCAATCTGTGAAGCTTGAGGGCATACTGGTCCCCTTCTGGGCTAGCCACGATATATATATCTACAGGGATGCAGATGTAATCAAATGTGTGTGTAAACATGTTTTATGCATGTTTTTTTGGGCTGTGGATTATTCAATTTAACTAATTGACCAAAACTTAATTGGCACTTACAGCAATACAGTCCACACCAATGCAACTCATTGCAACTACTTGCAATCATTATCCTCAATGGTAATTGCAAGGAGTTGCATTGGTGTGGACTGGCCGTATAACTGCTTTGTTGCAAGGAGTTGCGAACTTGCGACTACGGTAGTTGCATTGGTGCGGTCTAGCCTTAGGATTGTAGTTGTTTGCAAGGAATAGACAAAATGACATTTATACCTGAAAACTAGCATCATTAACTCTTAGCTCTGTTGGAACATTTAGGGGTTAAGTGTTTCACCTCATAACCACTTTATACAAATTTATGATTGAATGTGGTGACATTTAGTTCACTTTCCCCACCTCGTTAAGGAACTTGAATCAGTGAATGTCAAGTCACAGGAAATGTTCTCTAATCAAGCTACAATCATCCAAATGTAATATCTGTGATTGTATGTGTTGTGTACATTCTAGTTCTGCTTTTTTTTTTTTTACCTGACTCTTTCCCCACACCCATCTGATTGCCAACAGAGAGCAACACTTCTCTTGAGCAGAAGGTCTTCAGGGCTAGGTAGTCATACCCTCCATAGACCAGCCTGTAGCCCTGCCCCACTGAAATTAATACAACTCCATTAGAACTTTGGGCTACATGTATGTACAATCTTCGCCTTTCAACATGTGAGATATTTACTTACTTTTGTTACGTTCATAAGCCACAAGTTTGTGCTTCACTAGCTCTCTGAGGATCTTGTTGCAGCCTCCATGTTTGAGGCTGGCGATAGAGGCCACGAGAGCCACTGGAACGATCTCATGGTTCTTCATCCCCATCTCAACCTGCATGAGGAGGAATAGATCTTTGAACTGAATGTAATCTGACACAGACTATGTAAGTCACTGACCGTTATGAGTACAACCATTAAAATAAAACTGTACCCAGCCATACCACACCATGTTAAAAACCCCTCTCACTGACTGTTTCATCTAGCATCTTGATGGGCAACATACGCCCCGCGAACTACGGCCTGGGGGCCATACCGGCCCTTTGACCATCTCATTCCGGCCCTCGAAGTCCTCAAAGAAAAACAAAATGACCCCCAAAAATGTACAAAAAGGCACCATTTTATGTTAATGCCTGGTTTTGAGAGGAATTCATTGAAATTGACTCCAATTAATAATTGGTTAATATGTACCAATAGAGCACATACCTGCATTCCATCCATATGTACTCAAATGTTAAATGTTTATAATGTGACAGAAACAGTCTGCCTATGTCCCAGACTAGTATGAGCGAATAGGGGAAGCGAATCAACGTCACGTGATTCCCTTATTTGACCCTTTAAAAGGTGCAAACAAATTGGTCAGAAAAACGGATGTATGTCTCAATGAATTTATAACATAATATATCAAACACATTGCATTATCATAATGCAATGTGTTTGATAATGTGAGTGGTACAGTACAGCTGTAAAATAATAATAATTCTGCACCATGTGTTTGAGGTTTCAATGTGTCCAATGTGTGGCCCCTCACTCATTTTATCGAAGTCAGTATGCCATGGCCCCCTGGGGAAATATTCTGCCCACCCCTGATATAGCAACATACACTACATAAAGTAACGTAGCTACAATGATACAATACAGGTACAATAATACAAAACGATGATATGAGCTGAGACACAAGACACACTGGAGCTCCGTACAGTAATTCGCCGCCTGACCAACCAAGTCAACCGACTGTCTGTAATAATCACTTACCGCTGTGAGGACGCGGAAGTCGTCTCGTGTCAAGTACCTCAGGACGACCACGTTTAATTTACCCATATTTATTCTGTTCTGGTGCAAATCTAATAAACGTGAATAGAGAAAAAAATGGATTTTAGTTTAGTAAACACATGTGCACGGCGGAAGGGAATGGCTGAGCGGAAGTGACCAGTGTTCAGCGTTGCCAGATTACGTGAGAGAAATAAGCAGCCAGTTCTTTGAAAACAAGTCCAGAAGAAGCCACCCAGAGCACTTTATTGGCTATTTGAAAATAGACGATCAAGGCGCGTTGTGAGCTTGTAGATCAGTTATTTTCTAAAACTCTTGTAATAAAATGTGGAATATTTTGAATATTTTTTTTTAAACATTCTAACACCACAAATCCTCGCTGTTACAAAACATTTTCATGAAAATATTTGAGAACCACTAGAGAACCACTGGTTTAAATAATAATAAAAACAATTGGAAGCAAGCCTAAATAAGCAAGTACACCTTAGAAACAAGACAAAAAAACGCAACCCGCAAGGATTCAACCGCAAGTAACAATTTTGAATTTTTACAAGCAACTTTACAGAAGAATAAGCCCAAAGGCGCTTATAATAAGCCGACATGGCAACACTGGAAGTGACGTCCGTCGATTTCCAGTTTGCGTGGCGTGACGTAACATGGCAACAGACAGGCAAATATTTTTTTTGTGCTGCCAAATAAATATCTGCTGATAATTATAAAACACAAGTCTAATGTCCAAGGGTTCTGTTCACCTCCACCACCTGTTCTCTCCCCTCCAAATAGGATTGCATACAGTTCACTAATATCAAAGATCTATCAAATCTGATTGCTTTTAGCTTATCAATCAATATAGTCCTTTACTGTGTCAAATGCCTTTTGGAGGTCCAGCATGACCATGCTACAGTATTTATCCGCGTCCATCTCATGTTTGGCATGTGTTTTTTTTTCAGCAAGATACTTTTCAACCTGTTCATAAACATTTTTTTCTAGAACTTTCGAGATAGAACTAAGAATAGAAATAGGGCGGTAGTTGCCGGGGTCTAATTTGCTTCCTTTTTTGTACAGAGGGATTATATTATGCAGTAACCTGCTACATTCAATCAACAAGCATACATCAATATAATTTGTTCTCACGAGATATTGATATTACGAGATCTTTCTCGCGTTACATCACGATCAAAAAGAACCATTCTTTCTCCCTCCGTGCGGTGGCGCTCGTACAGCGGAAAAGGCGGCTGCTGAAGATCCCGTATGTTATTGTAGCTAGGTTCTTTAGCAGGCTGGCTAGCTGCTGTGACGCTGCTACATTCTGCCGCTACCGTCGTGCCGCCGCATCGGGGAGCTCCGATTAAACTCGAACCCCCCTTGTGAGAACCGTTCGTCGTGGACGTCTGTAACCGTCGTTTATGTATTTATCATGATAGAAAGTCACTGAACGGGGCGTTATTTGCAGGAATTGACGTGAGTTTGGGAACCGGTTTGGCGGGACTAGATCGGGGCTAACACAATACGACGGAGCTAAAAGGCTAAAAGCAGCTAGCTAACCCGCACCAGGCAGAAATACAACCAGTCGTTTTTACATCAGTTAGGTAGCTAACGCAGCTAGCTTAGCAAGCTGTCATGGAAGACAAGACTTTTACTAAAGAACTAGACCAATGGATCGAACAGCTAAACGAGTGCAAGCAGCTAACGGAAAACCAAGTCAGAACACTCTGCGAAAAGGTATGTGGTGGAGCCCCGATGTGAAAGCCAACATTTGTGACCGAGATGGAGCCGTTTCATTGTGGCCTACATTGTGAGAAAGGGGGAGCGTCTAATTGCTGGGAGGAAGTTAACAGCTAGGCGGCGGTTCCCCGTCCCTTTAGAGTCATTCGGGGGATTTGCTATTGTTACTAATCTGTCCACAAATCCACAAGGAAACCCCATTTGATGTATTTCACACTTTAACGATACATCGAATACACACAGCGTTAACTATTATGATTTTGGTGCCAGATTGGATACAGAATTTTGTGTTTTCCACCAATGTTCAGCAAGTGAACCGGTCCCATTTTCAGCCTGTCTAATAATAGGCCTGCATTTTACACCGCTCCTGATAAAGTGTTGAATATAATGTTTTACCACTCAAAAAGATACATTCCGTGTGTTAATGCAGTGCACTACGTTGTAACCTGAATACATTGACAAACATTTGAATGTAATTTACTAGGTTGCACTATAACAAACTTGCACGTAGTTTATGTCCATCGACCTGAAAACGACATAATGTCAGAGACTTGTAGCCTATTTCAGTGGTTTGGTTTGTTATACATCTGTCCTGGTATTACTGTAGCTGGGTGAAATCGTATTTCCAGCCAGAGCTGTAACGTAAGTTCAAGTTGTGTGACAATGACACACACCCAAAAAATAGAAATAAAATAATAGATATAGATATACTACTAGTCAAGCAGACTCGGTGAGTTTGTGTTCTCAAAACTTATTTAAGCATAATCGGCCAATATTAAAGGCTATTGATTTTATGGATCAGTTGGGATTTAGAATAATTCTGTAACATGCTAATGATGCTATTACAACTGATTAAACTGTGTGTGTATGTGTGTGCGCGCGCCTGTGTCTGTCCCTCCAGGCCAAGGAGATTCTGACCAAGGAATCCAATGTTCAGGAGGTGAGCATTATCCAAGATGGTTTCCCTTCTGTTCTACTTGGGATACCATTATAATTTGTGTAAAATACTTCTATATCTTTTTAGAGCAAAATTACTGTTTAGTGATGCATCTGTCATATCTCCTGGCAAATGGATAAACAAGAGTGTTAAAGAACATCCTTCCTTCCCTTTCAGAATGACGTTCATAGAGGCATGTAGGCTCCAGGGTCATAAAACTTGCTGTAAACTGTGTCTGTAGCACAGATAGCCAGTCTGAATGTTTTCTAATGTTCAGATCTGAAGTTTAGAAAAGGTACAGCTGTGTTTTTATTCATACAGCATAGTTGTTTAAAAAACAACTATATAAAAAGGGAGAATTTGGCCATGTGAGATTTAAAATACTTATTTTGTTTTTAAATCTGTTTTGTTTTGAATGCTATTACTACATATATAGATTGTTTTTCTGCCTCTATTTCATCATTTTGCAGCAAAACATAAATCTTTGTTTGTACATCAGGTGAGATGCCCCGTCACTGTGTGTGGGGATGTCCATGGTCAGTTCCATGACCTGATGGAGCTGTTTAAGATTGGAGGAAAGTCTCCTGACACCAACTACCTGTTCATGGGAGACTATGTGGACAGAGGCTACTATTCTGTGGAAACTGTCACACTGCTTGTCACATTAAAGGTACTGTATGCACATTTATTATGTTTTTGAGTAGTTCATGAGATATTTAATTAGTGTTTGCTGTAGTGAGGTTTTAGGCAATAAAACACGTTTGACTAAGATATATTTAACATTACATGGAATAGTTTTCTTTTTGATGACCTTCATGTTGCATGTAGTGTTCTGCATTCTATTACTGCTGGGGCTAATTTGATTAATAGATGCTCTTCGAGAAATGTTTGTTACATTGGGTGTCATGACTCGTATGACGCACACCACAAAGTCACAACAAATAAAAACGAGAGCCATATAAGGAGAGTTGTGTCACCTCCGCTCACTTAAGATTTATGACATTTTGAGTCTGTATCTATCAATATTGGGTTCACCCGACAGTGAATGGTGTCCAACTGTCCAAGATGTCATTGAATAATATGTAGCCCCCACTTGCTCCTTAATTGTAAGTCATTCTGGATAAGACTCACTGTAAAAGGCTATTCATCTTCATTATTTGCTATGAAATGTAAATGGATCCCACTTGCTCCTTAATTGTAAGCCACTCTGGATAAGACTGTAAAATGTTTGTCTTCATTATTTACAAATAAATGTAAAAAAAAAAAAAATATCTGCGAAGTGGTTCTGGGAGATTAGTCAGATCATTTCAATTATTTTTGACTGTCAGACAAGCAGCTTAATTTGCTGCCAATCTTGAACACCATTGCATCTTACTAAATAGCCCTTTTTGCCATTTGCATGTCAGGATGTTGCAGTGGTTATTGTCATATTTTGAACACGCATGCGCTACTTGGCACCCTTTGTTGGTATCATTGAGCAATAGTGTGTTGCGTAACAAACCTGTTGAGTAAATGGGTTGGGATCACACAGACTGCTTTCTGTCCTAACTTGACTTTGAAACGTACCACTGCAACAGTTAATTAAACTGTGGTGCGCTGTGAGCTTGTAGAATTCCTATTTTGTGCGACACCGTCGTACGACAATACTTTGTTGTATGAAATAGGGCTTAAGTAGTTAATCAGACTAATTGAATTAGTAATGAATCGAAAAAAAGTATTGATAGAATAATTGCTATCGAGTTGCAGCCCTAGATACCATTTTGATGAGTTAGATGACTGTTGCAGAAAGGCTATATTATGTGTATGTTTGTATTATTATACTTTTGAGGACTGTAAATTGATTTACATGGATAACATGCATTCCTAAGTCTTGACCACTACATGCATGCCAAACCTTCATTCAACCCTCTTCTAAAATGCTAACTTAAAATAGTCGATTGAAAAGCGACAACCAGCAAAATGTTGTCTTTGGCAAGTATTTTCATCTTTCTATTCTTGAAGACCAGGAGTCTACCCAAGAATAGAAGTATAAGAATACACACTCGCATACAGTCAGAGACTCACCTCTTATAGGACTTTGGGCTGTAGTTAAAGTGATCATCCCAATTACTGTGCTAGATTTAGCATTCACGGTTATTAACATGGCTATTGGTCATTTTGTATTGTCATGCACCTGCAATACAGCTGTGGCAACATTGAAGGTAGTATGAGGAGCAGAACATCTAAAATCATAGAAGTCAAGTGCAATATGGCCCCATAATAATAATATTAATACACGTTATGTAGCATGAGTCAAAAACTAAAGTTGAAGTTCGGTGTGGGGACAATGATCAAGTTATGTGAGCGAGTCAGACACACACACACACACACACCCACCCTTCATGCATTTATAGATGGATTACTGATATGTCCATGAATGTTTGTAACATTTATTTATCTAGTTGATCTCAAAGTATGGGCGTTTGATTAAAACAATATTAAACTGTACGATTAAAATGTTTCCACAATCAGCGTTTTCTGAGAGTGAGTGAAGTGCTCATTCTATTGTTTGCAGTTATATACCTTATTTTATACTCTGCAGTATATTGGTGTTGCTTGCTAAATGGAACAGATTTATAAGCCCACCACATTGTGATGCTACACGATGGTAGCTTTCAGAGATGTTCTTTTTCCTCATAAACATAGTTCCCTCCCCCTGTTTACGGTGTGGCTCTGCAGGAGTCTAGTGGCAGTGTAGCACATGATGACAACACAGACGAGTTGTTACATAAAAATAATTTGACGTCGGTAAAATGGATTAACAGGTTTTGATTTTCTATATTTGATATTCAAGAACAACAGTTGAATTATAGTCTGATATATTTAGTCGGACAACAATGTTGTTGTAGCCCAACAATGTAATTAGAAGATTTCAGTATGAACCATATTGATTTTTGTTGACCCATTACCTTTCCTTTAGCGCCACCCTTTGGCCAGAAGCAGCACAACCTCTTAACCGCAAGCAGGGCTTTTAGACGCTTAGTCTTATTTATATTAACAGCAATATTTCCAATTGTCCAAACTTTATGGCTAAATGGAATGTTTCCTCTTTTATGTTCTTAAAACTCTCCCATCTGTTTCTCCTTCCAATCTGTTTCTCTGCCTGCCACTCCAGGTGCGTTTCCAGGAACGAATCACTATCCTTCGTGGAAATCATGAGTCGCGGCAGATCACGCAGGTGTATGGCTTCTATGATGAGTGTCTGAGGAAGTACGGAAATGCCAACGTCTGGAAATACTTCACAGACCTGTTTGACTACCTGCCACTCACGGCCCTAGTAGACGGACAGGTGAGGGATAGAAGGGCAGATATGTACCTGTTTGTTTATCTTCTGCTTTCTGACAAATTAGATGGACTTTTGAGGGTCTGTGTATCTGTTCGCATCTGTTTATTTCATGTGATCCTGTGTTCTATAACATATATAATAATAATATATATAACTCTCTCTTGGTAGATTTTCTGTCTCCATGGAGGCCTGTCTCCCTCCATAGACACTCTGGATCACATACGAGCACTGGACCGCCTGCAAGAGGTCCCACATGAGGTACATAATTAGTATTGACTACAAATAAACACAGAATACACTATGGCTGCAACTATTAATTATTTTCGTAGTCACTATTCCATTGATTCCTTTTTCGGATTAATCAAATAATCTTTGAGTGTCTTTGTATGTAGCTTAAGCCCTATTTTATACTTTGGTGTACAACGGTGTTGTGCGAAAATAAAGATCTACAAGCACCCATCGCATTGATTTGCGATGTGGTCGGTTGTGAGCTTTAGATGTGCTGTTTTTGAAAATTGATTATAATCCATTAAATTGATTAGTTCAATGAACTATTGCAACACTAGAATACACATTGCATGCAAGATGAGGTACAGAATTGAGTACCCACTACATATAAACACATAGGCAGAATACACGTACATATACAAATGAGGTAGGGATGTAACGGTTAGTGACAGCAAAGTGCAGAGCCCAGCAATGACTAAAATAATATAAAAGTTATAATACAAGTGGACACCCCCACTCACACAGGATATGAGCTAGTAGGTGCTCTGATTCACAGCAAACACTAAACACACTGATCTCTTTGTTGATAGAACAAACGGATATAAATGAGTCTTTGACATTTAATAACACATTCCCACATATCCATAGATGCACACAAATTAACAATGATACTGATAAGCTAAATAAAAGACATTATTGTACCATTTCCCCCACTTTCCTCCCCACCTCCTCCGTTTTGTTTTGTAACGATCACTAATCTCTCTCCCTTCGCAGGGTCCTATGTGTGACTTGTTGTGGTCAGATCCTGATGACCGTGGTGGTTGGGGCATTTCCCCCCGTGGTGCTGGCTACACCTTTGGCCAGGACATCTCTGAAACCTTCAACCATGCCAACGGCCTCACCCTGGTATCCCGTGCCCACCAGCTTGTCATGGAGGTATGACAGGGACATCCCTCTTTTGTTATTGTGGGAGCATAGGGCTTGATTCTTTCATATCATGAATGTTGACTCGTCACTTTTCTACTTCTCTTTTTCTCATGTATACTAATATACTGTAGGTTATACTGTATTTTACATTCTGCCTGTTGGTTTTTTATAGTAAGTTCTACAATATAAATAAGTGACCCTGAAAGGGGGTATTGTCCTACTATTTAACTACTTCTACATCTATGAAACAAAGGTGGCTCAGTTTTACCAAAAACATTTTCGGTTTCCAGTGCTACACACCTACCTTTAGCATGCATTTCAGCCACTGACTACGTATCCTACTATCCTACTATAATTCTAATAACCTCTGTCTGTAGTGGTGAGTGAAGCTACCCGGTCTGTAGTGGTGAGTGAAGCTACCCGGTTCTCCTCAGTGGCTGGAGCAATTGCTCTGATTTTGCACACAGCCATTGACCATTACCATCTGAACTTAACTGTGAAGCCCGTTTTTCAATTTCATCAAATCTCAGCTTCTTATTAGCGTTAATGTGTGAAAGAATGTCGCCTCCCGGGTTGCCAGATCATGTGCGCATATCCCCCCACGGATGCGTCGACCGGGTATGGTCTAGTAAATTATAATTAGGAAGACTGGTGTGACCTAACGAGGGAGAAATAATGGCTTGTTCAAACTGCTATTTCATCACAAGCTTGTTAAGAGTACCAGTTTCATGTTTGTACATCACTTGACTATTCACACTGAAATTTTAGACACACACACACACACACACACACACACACACACACACACACACACACACATATATATTTTTTTACATACTTGTAATACTTGAGCCTGCTGAGAATATTAGCTTCAGAGTTGGCTGGAACACAAAGCTAGCATGTCTAGTGCCTTGCTGCTAACAAGCATTCTTGACTGAAATTAAAAATAATTTGTAGGCGCCACAGAGTAAAATTAAAAACTGGAAGCTAGTCGCTAGCAACACTTGCTTTTCAGTATTTGGAAATACTGTGTTCCAAATACTGTAGTTATATAGGATACTAATTATAGAGGCTTAAAATAGCCAATCTTGCCCTTACATTCAATTTTACAACAAAAACCCACTTAAGACAACAGTTTATTGTTATATCCCCCACTTCAACCCTAGCGTTCTTAATCTGGGCATTTCATAATAGGTGGACATTCGGCAAGAAGCAGATCTACAAAGCTCTCATCGCAACGAGTTGTGAGCTTGTAGATTGGCAATTTTTGGCAAAGACATTTGGTGTGTAGAGTGAAGAAAGGAGGAGGCCAACGATAGGCCCCTAGGGGACCCTGGTCAATGGAAGTATGTACGGTTTAAGTGGTTAAATGTTCTATTTTACATTTTCTACTAGGGTTATAACTGGGGCCATGATAAGAACGTGGTAACCATCTTCAGTGCTCCCAACTACTGCTATCGCTGTGGCAACCAAGCAGCCATCATGGAACTGGACGATACCCTCAAATACTCGTTGTAAGTAGTAGAGAGCATCTAGTCAGTCAAGGCTGAGTAGACCTTAGCCTTTGTTTACAAAACATTTACCTGAAAGCTGAGTTGAAGAAGTGCTTCATAAAGGCATTGAAACCATTATGGTGAAACATATTGATTCCCTGACTGGCCCCATGAACTAATGTTGACTCATGTATCGATGGTGTTGGTTTCTTTGTAAAGCCATCTCTCAGTTGTGCCTTTTTATAAAGGCCTTATTAATGGACAGAAGTACATTTTCACCACCTCAACCGTATGTTTTTCTTTTCCCACCCATAGCCTTCAGTTTGATCCTGCCCCGCGCCGTGGTGAGCCCCATGTGACCAGACGCACTCCTGACTACTTCCTGTGAATGTCCAAAGCCATCCCTGTCAATCATCCACAAAGCAACACCCACCCTCTCCCCTACTCCTACACTGGGGAAAAAACAATACTGTACCAGGGATAATATAAACCTAAACTGATCGGCCTGATGAACAGATTATTAAAATGAAAAGAAAAAAAGAGAAAGAAATAAAAAAGAACAACAGCGCCCTCTCCAGTTGTGTTTAGAAATATGCTGTCATAATGCTGTGCTTATGGAGATGAAAAAAGACAAAGACAAAAAAAAACACACACACACAACGAAATGTTAAAGATTTATTGTTTTATTTTCTTTTTTGTTTTAATACATGTTCGAAAATGTTTGACAAATGATACAACTACCAACGTGGACCAAATGTGCCATATTATGATCCTTTACGACATGTACGACTCGCAAGGTTTTTTCCTTTTGTTTTCTTTTTTTTCTTTTCTTAGAACAGCAATATAACTCAACCTACCTGACATCATCACATCACATCTCATTCATGGCATATGTGCTTTTTTCCGTTGCAAGTTATTACAAAAAGAGAGGATTGCTTAAAGTAGTACAGCTGTTATTTTTAGCTCTCTGGTCTGCAGCTGGCAGTCATCTCAGCAACTACATACTGTAATTTGAATAAGAGACAACGGACGTATGAATAAAATGTCCTATTGACAAACTACCGGGCTGTACTTGACTTTATTTGTATAACTTAGTTTAATGGTACAATGCTGGAACATAATGTACATGTGGTTAAAATTCTACAAAAAACACCAAAAGATTAAATTACAGCTTTCATTTTGTCTTTTTAACAAGTTGGCCCAATATGTGACTGCTCATCTCTCAGATATTAAATAAATGTTTTCCTTTATATTTATCGTGACTCATGTTGTGTTAATTGTAGATCAGTCAATATAACTTTTTTGGGGAGGCAATTGGTGTTCTAATGCCTGCCTAGTGTTATACTACCATCATTTGAATACAGCTGAAATATTTGAGGACTTCAGATTTTTTTTTTAACCACTTAAACCTCAGCATCGGTATAGTGGGGAAAGGTTTCGCTGAAAATAGCAGAGCTACATGCTCACAATGCGGGGTGTTGCATTGTGAGCTTGTCGATCGGCTATTTTCAGCAAAAGCTTTACCCACAATAACAGAAAAGACACTAGCCCTGAGCTGAAGGACTCCGGTTACCCATGTGGGGTTTAGAGGGGGGGGGGTCTATTCTAGGGAATCCCATTCATAGAGCTCAGCTCAGCCCATGAGCCGAGAAGATTCAATCAATAGCACCCAGCTGCGTCCGCGCAGACGAGACTTGGTGCGTGAGCGTTGATACGTGAGTGCTGCTGTGTGAGGGACCGGAAGTGCCTGTTTTTTTCTATATATTAAACACATTTCTCTCAATATTAATGTTGAAACTGATTGTATCAACGATCGTTTGTATGATTACGGTGGATATATATATTTATAACATTATAATACCGGAAGTGCGTGTTTTTTTTGTTATTAAACCATTTAACTCCCAATATTTATGTTAAAACGTACACACACACACACACACACACACACACACACACACAGAATGTGTATACATTTATAATAATGATGTTTGAGCACTTTATATGTGTGTGTGTGCACATTTATGCATATATGTACATTTATAATAATGATGGTGCTCATCAACAAAAATTATTATCATTCTTAAGTTAATTAAAATAATGTTAATTATTGTCTGAGCCCGGAACTGTTATTTCTGATTGTGTTCATTATTTAAATGGATTATTATTGGTTATTAAACCATTTCACTCGCAATATTTATGTTAAAACGTATTTTACATAGATCGTATGCGTGATTACGGTGGATATAACTGCAAACGAACTATATTTACAACCACATATACATTTTTATATATATATATATATATATATATATATATATATATATATATATATATATATATATATATATATATATATATATATATAATTCGTTATTATTATTTTTATTTATTATTATTGTTATTTATTAATATTATTTATTTATTGGCCTTATGTTATGTTAATAATTATTATTATTAACATAAGGCCAATACATGAATCGAATACATCAAGTCAGGAGGGCACTAGAGACATCTGGGCACCATATTGTTGGGACGACTGGGCACCTGGACATCTGGGCACCTGGACATCTGGGCACTAGGGACATCTGGGCACTATGGTACAACTGGGCACCTTGACAACTGTGCACTAGGTACATTTCGGCACTTGGACAACTGGGCACTAGGTACATGTGGGCACCTGGACAACTGGGCACTAGGTACATGTGGGCATGGGCACTAGGGATATCTGGGCACCATATTTTGGACGACTGAGCACCTGGACATCTGGGCACTATGGTACATGTGGGCACCTGTACAACTGGGCACTAGGTACATGTGGGCACCTGGACAACTGGGCACTGGGGACATGTGGGCACCTGGACAACTGGGCACTATGGACATGTGGGCACCTGGACAACTGGGCACTAGGGACATGTGGGCACTTGGAGAGGTGGGCACCAAAACCATCTGGGCGCTAGGGACATGTGGGCACCTGGACGAGTGGCCAATTATGGGTGGAGTTCCTGGGCGTGGTATGCTGTTCCAAAATTGGTTTATACGACTTTTTAAATGGTATATATATAATGGTAATTATAATAATAATAATAATAATAATAATAATAATAATAATAAGGGTAATAATAATAATAATAATAATAATTACCATTATTATTGTTATTATTTGATGAATTATGATGTATTACTTTGTATTATTATTATGTATTCTTAGTAGTATTAATAATAATTATTAACATTAGGCCAATACATGTATCCACACAGCTTACAGCATTCAGTAACACTGGGTATAAATGCAGAATTAAATAACCCCTGTAGGCCTATTAATCATTAGCCCAAAATATTAGCCCAAAATATTATTATTGTTATTATTATAAAAAATAGGCCAACACATGCATCCACACAACGAAGACCATTCAGTAAAACTGGTATAATTGAAGTAACCGATTATATATGTATTCATTATTAACCACCCACTATGTATAATGAAATCTTACTGCATGTCTTTATACTATCATAAAGGCGCACAGTTGCTCTAATCCACACCAAACTGGGAACAAACGCTGTTCAGGGGTCTGCCATGACAATAGTCCCAGAAGGGGCCACGTGTGACCACCACAAGCCCCAAGGGGAACCCATAGGGCCAGAGAGGCGCACCATTGCTCCAATCTGTACAAAACGTGGCAGAAACACTGATCAGGGGACCACCATGATGACAATATTCACACTAAAAATGCACATAGATGTGGCACCATAACAGTGTTAGAGCAGTGTTTGACTTAAATGGCTATAACTAGTAGTCTGTCCGTCTGTCTGTCTTGCCCTAATCTTTGCAAAAATGGGAATGTTGCATATCTAGTATTGGCAATTTAATCAAGGAATAAAATAACCAGTCATTTTCTTAAATATGTCGTGTGTGAATCAGCGGGATTAGGGCCTCTGTCTGTGTGTGTGTGTGTGTGTGTGTGTGTGTGTGTGTGTGTGTGTGTGTGTGTGTGTGTGTGTGTGTGTGTGTGTGTGTGTGTGTGTGTGTGTGTGTGTGTGTGTGTGTGTGTGTGTGTGTGTGTGTTGTGGTAGTTAACTGTTATTGCCTATCTACCTGGCCTATTCATCACAGTTCAGCCAACTTGTGAAACACGCCCCAACACACTTTACACATTAATGTTGATCATGATGAATGCAAATTAAGAACCTGCAAATTGCTCAATCTCTCTCTCAGCTAAGAGGGTTCCTCACATTTTTTTTCACTGTCTTTTTTGCTGTGTTTTTAATGTTGTTATTTGCTTTTCTTTTTTTCTGTATTGTTAATCATTTGTACTTGCACTTGTTGCTTATTCCTGCTCTGTAAAGTACTTTGAGCTGCATTTCATGTCATGAAAGGTGCTATACAAGTAAAATGTATTAGTATCTAAAGTCTTTAGATAGATAGATTTTAAAATAGACAATCTACACACTTCTAGAGATCTACTAAACTTTAGGCTACTCTTTTCTCAAATATCATATCATAGCACGCATATTGTATTATATGCAGTAGCACCTGAAACAGACATTATAAGCTATACAATGATACTTTTCTCTTTATGACACATGCCTACTATACTGTTGACATTTCCACAAGATCAATAGCATCCTCTATAAATGTATGTAGTAGGCCTAATATACACAATACACCCTAATCTAATCAATTGGAGTTTTGAATTTTAAACTGGGAATACTGTTCAGTGGTTGACAGTTAAGTATACAATATATACAATACAGTGGTCTCTAGATACATTAAAGTGGTCTCATATAGCAATAGATACAGTGCGGTGGTATATATACAATACAGTGGTCTCTAGATACATTAGATACGTGGGGCGGCAGTGGCTCAGGGGTAGAGTGGCCGGGTAGTGTGAACTGGAAAACCGCAAGGTAGCCAGTTCGATCCCGGGCTGGGGCGCTCCCCTAGAGTTAGTGTCGAAGTGTCCTTGAGCAAGACACTGAACCCCTAATTGCTCCCGATGAGCAGGTTGGTGCCTTGCATGGTTTCCTCCGCCATCGGTGGATGAATGTGTGAGTGAATGGGTTAATGGCACAATCAATGTAAAGCGCTTCGGATAGAAGCGCTATATAAATGCACCATTTACCATTTTTACCATTTACAGATGCAGTAGAGTGGTCTACAGATGCAGTAGAGTGGTGTACAGATGCAGTAGAGTGGTCTACAGATGCAGTAGAGGGGTCTACAGATGCACTAGAGTGGTCTACAGATGCACTAGAGTGGTCTACATATGCAGTAGAGTGGTCTACAGATGCAGTAGAGGGGTCTACAGATGCACTAGAGTGATCTACAGATGCAGTAGAGTGGTCTACAGATGCAGTAGAGGGGTCTACAGATGCACTAGAGTGGTCTACAGATGCAGTAGAGTGGTCTACAGATGCAGTAGAGGGGTCTACAGATGCACTAGAGTGATATACAGATGCAGTAGAGTGGTCTACAGATGCAGTAGAGGGGTCTACAGATGCACTAGAGTGGTCTACAGATGCAGTAGAGTGGTCTACAGATGCAGTAGAGGGGTCTACAGATGCACTAGAGTGATATACAGATGCAGTAGAGGGGTCTACAGATGCAGTAGAGGGGTCTACAGATGCACTAGAGTGGTCTACAGATGCAGTAGAGTGGTCTACAGATGCACTAGAGTGATATACAGATGCAGTATAGGGGTCTACAGATGCAGTATAGGGGTCTACAGATGCAGTATAGGGGTCTACAGATGCAGTATAGGGGTCTACAGATGCAGTATAGGGGTCTACAGATGCAGTAGAGTGGTCTACAGATGCACTAGAGTGGTCTACATATGCACTAGAGTGATCTACAGATGCAGTAGAGTGGTCTACAGATGCAGTAGAGTGGTCTACAGATGCAGTAGAGGGGTCTACAGATGCACTAGAGTGGTCTACAGATGCAGTAGAGGGGTCTACAGATGCACTAGAGTGATCTACAGATGCAGTAGAGTGGTCTACAGATGCAGTAGAGTGGTCTACATATGCAGTAGAGTGGTCTACAGATGCAGTAGAGGGGTCTACAGATGCAGTATAGGGGTCTACAGATGCAGTATAGGGGTCTACAGATGCAGTAGAGGGGTCTACAGATGCACTAGAGTGGTCTACAGATGCACTAGAGTGGTCTACAGATGCACTAGAGTGGTCTACAGATGCAGTAGAGGGGTCTACAGATGCAGTATCGGTGTCCAGAGATGTCTACAGATCACGACAGTAGTCTACAGACATACTAGAGGGGTCTACAGACACACTAGAGGGGTCTACAGATCACGACAGGGGTCTACAGATGCACTACATGGTCTACAGATGCACTACAGTGGTCTATCGATACAGTACAGCAGTCTATACATACAGTAGCTAGTCTATAGATGCAGTACAGTGGTCTTTAGATGCAGTACAATGGTCTATATATGCAGTACAGTGGTTTATAGATTCAGTACAGTGGGATATAGATGCAGCACAGTGGTCTAGATGCAATACAGTGGTCTCATATAGCTATAGATGCAGTGCAGTGGTCTCATATAGCAATAGATGCAGTACAGTGGTATATATACACAATACAGTGGTCTCATATAGCTATAGATGCAGTACAGTGGTCTCATATAGCAATAGATGCAGTACAGTGGTATATATACACAATACAGTGGTCTCTAGATACAGTAAAGTGGTCTCAGATAGCAATAGATACAGTGTGGTGGTCTAGATACAGTACAGTGGTTTCTAGATACAGTACAGTGGTCTCATACAGCTATAGATGCAGTCTCCTCTCCTAGAAGTGGTCTCCTTTTTACAATAGGCAGAAATTACATATTTGTACTGCATGCAAAACACTGCATGGTTCTTGCCCAGAACTGCATGACCATCTTGAAAATTATGCCTTTCTGCTAAGTATATTTTCCTGGATATTTGGGATGTTCTCAAGCATGCCTAAAGGTACCAGAATCAATTGAAAACCCTTTTGTATCAATGTTTAGGGAGGTTTAGTGGTACTCTTTCTTATATGCCTATTGACCGGTCTATTTCTCATAAAAAGTGCTTGTTTAAGATAAGGCTGAAAATGACCACCCCAGAATGAAATACTATGGGTAAATTATACATTTCCTGAATCCTTAGGGTCATGTCAGTATTCCAGTTGTTGTGTTTTGTGTCTCTGATGTTTCTTGATGCCACAGAACTAAAAGAAAATATATGGTTTAGGCGGAAATTGTGAGGGAAAAAAAGGTTATTAAAGGTTTGAAGAGCTCCAGTGACCACTGTACTTATCATACATAGTCACCAAAGGGCTCGAATGAAAGCTCAAAGTGTCCCCTTAAAAATGATACCAAACATAAAATATAAAACATTGTAATATGCCCTGAACGTGAGCCAATACCAAGATATGCACATGTGTCTAAAATGCCATTTTTCAATGGGGGGTGGTACCTTTAGCAGCTGATAACCCCAATTTAGCTGGGCCTCAGGAAGGTCTATCATACAAAAATAATATCTAGGGATGTATAGGAATAAAAAAATCCCAACTAGAATTTGCCATCCCAGGTGGTAGCGATATGTGAAATTTTGGGGTTTGGCCCAAGGACTTTTTAGTGTGACTATTGTCATGGTTGTCAGATCAGTGTTTCTGACACATTTTGTGCTGATTGGAACAATGGTGCGCCTCTCTGGCCCTATGGGTTCCCCTTGGGGCTTGTGGTGGGCACACTGGCCCCTGCTGGAACTATTGTCATGGCAGACCCCTGAACAGTGTTTGTTCCCAGTTTGGTGTGGATTAGAGCAACTGTGCGCCTTTATGATAGTATAAAGACATGCAGTAAGATTTCATTATACATAGTGGGTGGTTAATAATGAATACATATATAATCGGTTACTTCAATTATACCAGTTTTACTGAATGGTCTTCGTTGTGTGGATGCATGTGTTGGCCTATTTTTTATAATAATAACAATAATAATATTTTGGGCTAATGATTAATAGGCCTACAGGGGTTATTTAATTCTGCAGTTATACCTAGTGTTACTGAATGCTGTAAGCTGTGTGGATGTATTGGCCTAATTTTTATATTAATACTACTAATAATACATCATAATAATACAAAATAATTCATCATAATTCATAAAATAATAACAATAATAATGGTAATTATTATTATTAGTATTAGTATTAGTATTAGTATTATTATTATTATAGTGTTGTGATTATAATGTGCAAACATTTCAACATCCTTTTTCTATATTGTTCATCATGGAGAGCTAAATAAATACCACAAAACTTCGCTGCCTGTCTGGACAATGGACTCATTCCAATTACCCCCTGATCTGCATAAGATTCGCTGCCTGGTGCCTCAGTCGCTTTTGAGTTTTTATTGTTGTTGACAAATAGCCACTACAATTGTGTTATTAAAGATAATTATATATATAATGACATACCATTTAAAAAGTGGTATAAACCAATTTTGGAACAGCATACCACTCCCAGGAACGGTGCATACCGGTTTGGAAAGGCACATACCGTTTTGGAAAGGCATACCATTTAAAAAATACGGTATATGCCATTATATAAAACAACATACCATGGTATTAACCTTAAAAAGTGGCATAAACCATTTTTAGAACAGCGACACATGTCCCTAGTGCCCAGTTGTCCAGGTGGTTTTGGTGCCCACCTCTCCAGGTGCACACATGTCCCTAGTGCACAGTTTTCCAGGTTCCCACATGTCCCTAGTGCCCAGTTATCGAGATGCCTACATGTACCTAGTGCCCAGTTGTACAGATTCCCACAAGTACCCTAGTGCCCAGATGTCCAGGTGCCCAGATGTCCAGGTGCCCAGTTGTCCCAAACACATGGTGCCCAGATGTCCCTAGTGCCCAGTTGTCCAGGTGCCCAGTTGTCCCAAAAATATGGTGCCCAGATGTCACTAGTGCCCAGTTGTCCAGGTGCCCACCACATGTACCATAGTGCCCAGATGTCCCTAGTGCCCAGTTGTCCAGGTGCCCACATGTCCCCAGTGCCCATTTGTCCAGGTGCCCACATTACCTAGTGCCCAGTTGTACAGGTGCCCACATGTACCATAGTGCCCAGATTTCCATATTGCCCAGTTGTCCAGGTGCCCAGATGTCCCTAGTGCCCAGATGTCTCCACCCTTATTTGCCCACTTGTCCAGGTGCCCACATGTCCCTAGTGCCCAGATGGTTTTGGTGCCCACCTCTTCAGGTGCCCACATGTCCCTAGTGCCCAGATGGTTTTGGTGCCCACCTCTCCAAGTGCCCAGATGTTCCTAGTGCCCAGTTGTACCGGTGCCCACATGTCCATAGTGCCCACATGTCCCCAGTGCCCAGTTGTCCAGGTGCCCACATGTACCTAGTGCCCAGATGTCCAGGTGCCCAGTCGTCCAAAATGTGGTGCCAGATGTCCCCAGTGCCCATATGTCCAGGTGCCCAGATGTCCCCAGTGCCCAGATGTCCCCAGTGCCCAGATGTCCAGGTGCCCACATGTCCCCAGTGCCCAATTGTCCAGGTGCCCACATGTACCTAGTGCCCAGTTGTACAGGTGCCCACATGTACCATAGTGCCCAGATGTCCCTAGTGCCCAGATGTCCAGGTGCCCAGTCATCCAAAATATGGTGCCCAGATGTCCCTAGTGCCCAGTTGTCCAGGTGCCCACATGTACCTAGTGCCCAGTTGTCCAAGTGCCCACATGTACCTAGTGCCCAGTTGTCAAGGTGCCCAGTTGGACCATAGTGCCCACATGTACCTAGTGCCCAGATGTCCAGGTGCCCAGTCGTCCAAAATATGGTGCCCAGATGTCCCTAGTGCCCAGTTGTCCAGGTGCTCACATGTACCTAGTGCCCAGTTGTCCAAGTGCCCACATGTACCTAGTGCCCAGTTCTCAAGGTGCCCAGTTGGACCATAGTGCCCACATGTCCCCAGTGCCCAATTGTCCAGGTGCCCACATGTACCTAGTGCCCAGTTGTACAGGTGCCCACATGTACCATAGTGCCCAGATGTCCCTAGTGCCCAGATGTCCAGGTGCCCAGTCGTCCAAAATATGGTGCCCAGATGTCCCTAGTGCCCAGTTGTCCAGGTGCTCACATGTACCTAGTGCCCAGTTGTCCAAGTGCCCACATGTACCTAGTGCCCAGTTGTCAATGTGCCCACATGTACCTAGTGCCCAGATGTCCAGGTGCCCAGTCGTCCAAAATATGGTGCCCAGATGTCCCCAGTGCCCAGATGTCCAGGTGTCCTCAGTGCCCAGATGTCCCCAGTGCCCAGATGTCCAGGTGCCCACATGTCCCCAGTGCCCAATTGTCCAGGTGCCCACATGTACCTAGTGCCCAGTTGTACAGGTGCCCACATGTACCTAGTGCCCAGTTGTACAGGTGCCCACATGTACCATAGTGCCCAGATGTCCCTAGTGCCCAGATGTCCAGGTGCCCAGTCGTCCAAAATATGGTGCCCAGATGTCCCTAGTGCCCAGTTGTCCAGGTGCTCACATGTACCTAGTGCCCAGTTGTCCAAGTGCCCACATGTACCTAGTGCCCAGTTGTCAATGTGCCCAGTTGGACCATAGTGCCCACATGTACCTAGTGCCCAGATGTCCAGGTGCCCAGTCGTCCAAAATATGGTGCCCAGATGTCCCCAGTGCCCAGATGTCCAGGTGTCCTCAGTGCCCAGATGTCCCCAGTGCCCAGATGTCCAGGTGCCCACATGTCCCCAGTGCCCAATTGTCCAGGTGCCCACATGTACCTAGTGCCCAGTTGTACAGGTGCCCACATGTACCATAGTGCCCAGATGTCCCTAGTGCCCAGATGTCCAGGTGCCCAGTCGTCCAAAATATGGTGCCCAGATGTCCCTAGTGCCCAGTTGTCCAGGTGCTCACATGTACCTAGTGCCCAGTTGTCCAAGTGCCCACATGTACCTAGTGCCCAGTTGTCAAGGTGCCCAGTTGGACCATAGTGCCCAGATGTCCCTAGTGCCCAGATGTCCAGGTGCCCAGTCGTCCAAAATATGGTGCCCAGATGTCCCTAGTGCCCAGTTGTCCAGGTGCCCAGTTGTCCAAGTGCCCACATGTACCTAGTGCCCAGTTGTCAAGGTGCCCAGTTGGACCATAGTGCCCAGATGTCCCTAGTGCCCAGATCTCCAGGTGCCCAGTCGTCCAAAATATGGTGCCCAGATGTCCCTAGTGCCCAGTTGTCCAGGTGCCCACATGTACCTAGTGCCCAGTTGTCCAAGTGCCCACATGTACCTAGTGCCCAGTTGTCAAGGTGCCCAGTTGTACCATAGTGCCCAGATGTCCCTAGTGCCCAGATTTCCAGGTGCCCAGTCGTCCCAACAATATGGTGCCCAGATGTCTCTAGTGCCCCAATAAATGTTATGGAAATGTATTAAAAAAAATAGGTTTATGCTAATAAATAGATTAAATGGATTACCTAGATAAGACAGTTTGTCTAATGAAACTAGCTGGGTGCTGATTACAGATAATCCACTTGTCCTAGCACTTTTTAACTTTATTATTTATTTGTATTTATATGTACATACACTAATGATAAGGATCATTATTATATATGATTATATTATATTATTATATACTAATATGAATTTAAATATCCACTGTAATCATGCCTATGATAATGCTACGTTTTAACACATTGGGAGTGAAATGCTTTAATATAAAACAATAAAACAAACAACAGTTATTAATTTATATGTCCACTGTACTAATGCAAAACAATCATTGTTATTGAGAGTAAAATAATTAAATAAATACAGGGATGTTGTGAGGTTTTGTTTTGCTTTTTATTTGCTTTTTTGTGCACGCGCGCACGCAAACTTGTGCATGCGCGCACGCACGTAAACTTGTGCATGCGCGCACGCACGTAAACTTGTACACGCGTGCGCGCATGCTTGCGCACGCGCTTGTGCACGCGCGACACAAAAAAAAGAACACTTCCGGTCCTCACACAGCAGCGCTCACGTATCAACGCTCACGCACCAAGTCTCGTCTGCGCGGACGCAGCTGGGTGCTCCTCGATTCAATAGTTCAACTCTACTATCGCGAGATTGCGAGCGACGAGACGTAAATATAGCTTTAGCATAGCCCAGCGCCATTTTTTCAAATGCATGTAAGGAGTGGATTGCTGTTTAAGCTCCCCGATGATAGATTTCTAATGGATACTCAACCGAGCCATCATTTGATGGTATGTACTTAATATGAGCCCCCCAATTAATTGATAGTGACAGATCAGATCAATACAGCAAGCAACAGTGACCACAAGTCTAGCAGACGTTAGCTAGTTAACATGCTATTACTAGCTGTTACTGCTACCAGTAACCAAGCATATTTAAAACATGACTTGCAGAGCTTGTAATAAGGAGTATACGTGTTATCTTCGATTTTACTATCACTCATCAGTTCCACAAAACAAAGTCAACCACAGCATGAAGAGGAAAATATCACTGTTGATACACTGAGCCTCTATGGAGGATGTGGTTCTGTATTACAAGTCTGCCGAAGCTGGCAATGAGCCTGAGGTGAACAGTCTGTTGCTGAAGACAGAGGGAGCTCTGAAGGCTTTCCCCTGTCGGGTTCCTCCTGTGTTCAGCCCCTGGTTTCCCTCTGCTGGAGACCACTGGTTGCCCATCAGACCTTCCAAACCCGCTCCCATCCTCAGCCCAGGTCAGGGTCTTGATTGAAAGGTGTAAAGCTAGATTGTTTACCGTGTAGCGTCTATCTAAGCCAGTGGTTCTCAAACTTTTTAATTTTACTCTGAGAGTGAAAAATTTGGTTCCATTTGTACACTCTGAGTCTCAGGCCTATGTCATAGACCTGTAAGGGTCCATTTGGAACCCCTTCAAGGAACCCTGAGGACCCCACTTTGAGAACCACTGACTGATCTAAGCTATATTTATATTTTTCACTATCATAATTGTTTCATGGTTTTATTATTATTAAGTAACAAAGCTACTGTATAGTCTGTGTGCAAAACATTGGGCTGAATCCTTTTAACAGTGTATTTGAAATTATGTATTCCCCCCACAGCTAACGTCCAGGAAGGCCTAGGAAACCTCCCAGCATTCTCTACATCCATTATAGATCTCCCCTGTACCTTCCATGCTGAAACGTGTCTGGATTTAGCCCCAGGCAAACAACGATCTATACAGGCAACTCACCAAAAAAACAAGGATGTCATTGAAAGACACCATGATTTGACCCCAGCCTCAAACCATGGAAGACACAGACAAAGACTATACAAAGACCCCAACACACAGACAAAGACTATACCACGAACACCAGAGAAACTACAAAAAATTAAAGATGGCATCTTCATTACTGGAAATTCACCAAAGCCTAGCACACAGGCACCCCTCTCTAGACTGTCATTGGCAAATCGTGAACCACAAATTCTCAAAGATGGTGTCAACACCACCGAGGACTTTGGAAGACCAGACGCAAACACACAAACAGAATCTACCAGACCATTGCCTGAACAATTGCAACCAAAGGAACTTGAAGACAGACATCCCCTTAGCTCGGAGGGAGAGCTCATAAGGTCATGGAGTGTACCTGTATTTGTACAGAGTGGTGGTTTGCCCCAGAGCTCTCAGAGTCTCTCCAATCAGTTCTGCAGGGTGGTGGGGTCCCACAGGCTCCACCTGCATCAAAGGGCAAAATTGGTGGTGTCCGACCACAACTGTGGGATGGCAGGAGACATAGAACAGGTCAGTTTATTTTAGTTTTCTTTATAATCATATTTATCCTATGGTGTTTTAGAAACATTTGTCTGTAAGAGTGATAAACAAGACCTCAGCGGCCTTCATATCGAACAGAGTTCCTCATGGACTGAGTGAGTAATTATTGTATAGTATATATTAGATATATTTATTTACACGGTTTGTGTGCATTGGAATGTCCACTAACTGGCCCACTAACCCTAGCCTGGTAAACCCTCCCTCCAGAAATCTCATTTCCATTTGATTTCTGGAGAAATCAAATGGAAATGAGATTTCTGGAGGGAGGGTTTACCAGGCTACACTAACCCCAGGTCAGTAGATTACTAATATTGCAAATGTCCATCCCTGCCAAAAGGTGCACAGTAGAGTCTAAACTTCCTACGACCTTTACGTTTATGCCATCAGAGTTGAATTAGCACTGATTATTTTACTGTGTATATGTCCATTGCCCTGGGATTTTCTGGTGGTTCAGTCAGGCACAGGCTTAGTCACAGAGTCATGGGTTTGACATCTAGCTCATGATGAGATTGATGACCACCAGTGGTTTAGGGTTATGAATGTGTCATCAAATGACACATGACAGCTCTCCCTTCACCCCATATTTCCTATCAGTTGCCATAGCATGTACTGTCCAATACAGCATAACTTCCTGAAAAAGAAACTTAGAAAAAGGGGAAGTGTTTGCTTAACTTCCTGCCATGGTAAAATCTTTCATACCTTTAATGATTTATATCTATCTGATCCCCTTACAGTATATGCAGTGATTTACAACCACCCATATAATCTATTAGCTGTTTCTCATGGAAAGTTTTAAAGAGTAAAGTGGAAGAAACTAGCCAATAAATACATCATTTTCTTTTCTTCCTCCTACCCCTGCGTATTCTTCTTACTCATTTCAATATCCCAGTGAAAGAATTAATATATGAATCATCTATATCAATGAATCTGCTCCTCCTGCTTACTTCTCCCTCTCTGTGTCCTTTATCTTCTTAGTGACCTGTTTGTGATCTTTTACAGGTATGGAGACAGTTAAGTCGGGCTGTCAGAAGCCGTAAGCTGCCAACGTGTAATGCCAACATCCAGAGACCACTTGCTCAAATCTGGGTCTTCTGTGACATTCTCTACTGTGAACACGTAGGGAAATACATCAAAGAGGAATTCAGACTGACTGGGAAAATAACTCTGTCAGTACACAAACTGGGAGACATTTTCAGCTTCTGAGAGACATACAATACAATACAGTATAGCTTGGTCGTAAGACGGGAGGCCTTGGTCCTGTATATAAATTATCAATTGGCAAGTTCACTTGCAATGTAA
This sequence comes from Gymnoscopelus microlampas, assembly GCF_963454915.1. Lineage (NCBI taxonomy): Eukaryota > Metazoa > Chordata > Actinopteri > Myctophiformes > Myctophidae > Gymnoscopelus > Gymnoscopelus microlampas. The sequence continues at coordinate 32,503,128 of NC_139941.1, forward strand.
TTAATTCAAAGGTCAATGGTAAAGTAAAATAGATTCCTTCAACCACTCCTTTTAACAATAAAAAAACAAAAAACAAAACAAAAAAGTCAAAACAAAACACCAACCAAGAGAAGCTCTTCAGAGCCACAATCTTTGTAACGCAATCATTGCAATTCATAAATGTTGTGTATACTACAAACTGCAAAAACATGCCATTTTATTTTTCTATTTTATTTAATGTAAAATGTGAACAAGATTTGTTATGAAATGTGTGAATATATATATTTTATTGTGTGCAATAAACCAGTGGTTCATTTTAACACCTCAATGTTTATAATTATTATGCAAATCTAAGAATGAAATGCATTTCCATGAATGGTGGGAATTATGTACAGCTTTTAGCTCTGAACTGGAGATATTTCTGCAGCTTTGCAATTCTGAATACGCAGTCTGGTCTGCACTGGATAGGCCTATTTCCTGGCAGGGAACAGGACTCAGATGACCCAGTTGAAATTGATGAACATGGGTTCAGTTTACTTCCTGGCAGACTGTTATGCTGAATGTTTGAATACATCTTATAGTCAGAATGGTCTGGTTTAGTTCAAGTCAGCTTGTGTGTCCTAGTCCTAGGCCAGTTGTAATGGTTAGAGCTGGTGTTCTGGGGTACCAGGTATATTTCAGATAGGCTACTACAGATGCTGCTTTTACAACTAACAATGAATAGATTATTATATTATATGCAAATAGATAGCAAATTGCGTTGCTTTTCATTACACAATACAACATTTATTGCCTGGGTTGTGAAACTGTCTAATCTGGGTAACTAAGCTTCATCCCCTGATTGTAGGTCAGCTCACAGGAGACACCGCAGACAGTACTACAACCATCACCCAACACACACACACACACACACACACACACACACACACACACACACACACACACACACACACACACACACACACACACACACACACACACACACACACAGTACCCAGACATGAGGAAGAGAGAAAGGAGGATAGGGGGGTAGGGGGTATAAGTGCATTATAGCAAAAAGGAGATGTAGCGGAATGAGAGAGAGAGAGAGAATGATTGGGGGCAAGTTGCAATGTAGCTGACAATAGAGAGGGAGTGGAATTAGGAATGAGCATGTTCTATGTTCTTTAAATTTCTCTTTAAAATAGGGTGGATGGATTACATACTGAGTAAAGAGGATGTAATGTAATAATATGACCCTAACGAATGGCTGTGATTATGTAGGCTATATAGCTTGTTCTAAACACTGTAGTGAGCCTGCAGCAATCACATGATGTGGACAGTCTATAAATGTCACTTCATACACACATACAGTGTATGCATAATTCCCCTAAGCCAACACTAGGAGTGTACAAAGTCATTTTGAAAAGAGATTCTTGAATATGGCAAGGACTAAATGGGCATGAATGGATACAGTATAATGCAGTGCCAGGCCTTTGTTGCTGTGCAGAGCGGCTCTTGTCTCTGTTCTATTCTTTTGACAGCTTTCTTTCTCTGCCTAGCGCATGGAAACTAGGTTACCGGATATTACGTCACTAGCCAGCCTGCCATGCCCCGTTGTAATAATCAGTGTTGCCATGTCCGCTTATTATAAGCGACTTTGGGCTTATTCTTCTGTAAAGTTGCTTGTAAATATTGGTGGTTGCGTTTTTTGGGGCTTGTTTCTAAAGTGTAGTTAATTATTTGGGCTTGTTTCCTAATGTTGTTTAAACTAGTGATTCTTAAACTTTTTCATGTCAAGGACGGTGAATGACCCACCAAATGAATGTGTTCTTGGTCACACAGATCTGAAAATATAAAATAAAATAAATAAATAAAAACTTATTTTTCAAGATCTTTCTTTGAAAATAGCAGATCTACAAGCTTGTAGATCGGCTATTTTCAAATAGCTGATGTATATGTTTAAAGTGCTCACGTGGCCCATAGTCGCTTCTTTTGGGCTTGTTTTCATAGACCTAGTCGCTTATGGCTCTCGCAAGATCTGGCAACACTGCCCCGTTGTAATAATCTGTTACAGCAGACGGCCGAAGCCACGAGCCCTCTTTTCGCTTTGGAAGCAAATAATCGATCAAATAAAAGCATCGCATCGGACTGTAAAAGAAGAATTGGATATCGCAACTAATCGTCGCTTCGTAATGGCATCCGTTGGTTATCGTGCCGAGGAGTTTGACGGTGAATAAATAAGGTGGGTTTACGTTTAAAGCTGCTGCCTGGCTAAGCTCAGCGTGCATTGTGTGTCTGTACTTCCTGGGGCCATTTGGTGTCTGAGCCTCTGCACAGCGTTCTGTAATGTAATGTCTGACACCCCAGATGGGACTGTCTGCAAGGAGCCGTTCTCCACTAGATTTCACATCTTCGTGGATTAAAGTTCTCAATCGCCGTGACTTGATTTAAGTAATTTGGATTCCAATAGAAATCAGCACGTCTTCACACCGAATCATGTTGCACACTGAAAATAGCGGATCCGCGACGTGTTAGATCAGCTATTTTCGGTTATTACTTATGTTAAGATCAAAGGATATTGGAAGTGGTCAAACTAGCGATAGAATACATGTTCAAGAAGCATCTTCCATAAACATGAATGTCTCAGAAATGTCATAATAGCCTCAGTCTGTGATTTCTTCAACATGGTTGGCTGTATGTGGAACAGCAGCAACATAGGTTTAGAATGATAATACCTCAACATCGTCACATTGATCGATAAGGAGATTTTATTTTGCTTTATTCCATGCATCTCTTTTCGCAATGTTAGCATAAGGATTCATCTAGCTTCCTCCACTATTTTAATATCATAAGCTGCCGTTCACAAGCCCATGACTCGCCAGGGTTCAACGTAATCGCGGACGTGGTCCGCCACGAAGCCCTTACATAATCTAGTTAATAATCCAATGTTTCTTTTCGCTGTGTTGCTTCGCAGGTGGCCCGACGCGCCTACAGATGTGGCCTCTACCGTTGATGCGACTTCTGTACATGAGTGTTCGGAATGTTTTGATTGACAGGCTGTCACCTGGTCTAGAGGGATGACAGGACACTGACTGAGTGGAGATGGAGACAGGGGAGACAAACAGCCATGCTCAGTTAGTCTAGTAACTATTTGTAATCCCTATTTACATCAATCTCAGGCTAAAGAAGAATACACATATTTTTATGAACAAAAACCTCCCTGTTTATTTTGTTGGGTTTATTGCACAGTCATTTATATATATATATATAAATAATAGTGTTTGACATATCAAAATGAGCTCAGAGGGTTTTCAGTACAAGGCACTTTATGACTATAAGAAGGAGAGAGAGGAGGACATAGACCTCCATGTAGGGGATGTGCTGCTGGTCAGTAAAGGGGCTCTGCTGGCCCTGGGCTGCACCAATGGAGCCGAGGAGAGGCCCTCGGAGATTGGCTGGCTGCCTGGCTTCAATGAAACCACACAGGTAAGAGATACCGTTTCATTTTGTTCTATTGTGTTTGATCGTGGCTTGTTAACCTATGTTAGTAAGAGGAGAGTGGACATGTCATCTTTTGTCTGATAACATGCTAATAAACCCATGAATAGTATCCAATTTATACAACGCAAACAACCATTTTTTTTTACATTTACCTAACACCGGGTAGGTTGACTGAACACATTGTTTTTTTTTGTGTCAACAACCCTCTGCTTCACATTAACACAATACAGTTTCCCACTCGGGAGCTACTCACTACAACCACAGTCTTATACTGTTGGCCACGCTGCAGTTGGCGGGTTAAGTGCCTTTAGGGTTTTACTTATTGACTTACCTGCTGTCGAATCGAAACCGGGCAGCAACCTTTTGCTCACAAGCATTCTCTACTAGTGCCTGATTTATACTTGGTTGCTCATTGTGTCACACACACCGAAAATAGCCAATCTACAAGCTCACAACGCATCGCAGTGCTTGTAGAGCTGCTATTTGTGGTGTGCGAAACCGGCGAACAACTAAGCATAGATCAAGCTATTACCTTCAGGCCACTGCTGCTTCTGTCAAACAAGAAACCATAGACACACAACTGAATAATACCAAAACAGTATATGAGTATGTGGACCCTAGCCTATTTTATAATATATATGTTAAAATTGTATGTATTGTTGTCCCGTGCTGACCTATAGGAGAAGGGAGACTTTCCGGGGACATATGTGGAGTTTGTGGGCAGGAAGAGAATGTCTCCCCCCACTCCTAAGCCCCGACCACCCAGACCACCATCAGCAGCTTCTGCCAGGGCTGACTCAGAGTCAGAGGGTGAGTAAACAGAATATAAAATACAAGAAGGCGCCAATACTAAATGAGAGCATACGTTTGCTAATGCTAAACTAGGTCTCTAAGCTCTAAGTCATTAACTTTAACATTATCTGTGTCATTTTGCATAGATCAGATTAGGATGCTCCGATCAGGATTTTTGTGGCCGATACCCATCACCAATTATTTTCCTCTGGATTCGCCAATACTAATACTGAGTTAAAAAGGACAAGAACATTATTACTCTTTTCTACTGTAGTATCTCTGCTGGCTGTCTCTTCTTAGAAAGGTCTTACCCATATTATTGTACCCATATGATGTCACTATCTTTGCACTGATTTGTGCTTTGAAGTTTGGCCATTATTAAACTGGAATTCATCATTTTTCAGGAAATGGAAAAATTAACCTGTTTTCCAGTGAATCCATTGTAGTTATTATTTAGTCACAAGCTCCTAATACTTTTCATTGGTTAAATATGTATAAAACCTACAGACAGACCCACTTTCACTTATTTTTTTTAATTAAAGATACTAGCGAAAAAGGCAGATCTACAGAGTTTGTAGATCTGCTATTTACACTACTTTTACGTTATGTCCTATGAGAAGCCTTTCACAGTGTAAAGCCTAGTTCATAAACAAAATTCATATTCGCCAAATAGCCTATGCAGACGGACAAAAGAATGACTGCTGCATGGAGCACCTAAATGGACATCTGCTCAGGGTTCCCTTTGGGTCCACACAGCTATTTAACAGACGCTGAGTAGACATCCACAATATAGAAGTTTCACACAACAGTCATATTTTGTGTCTGTGCATGCCAGTCCATGAGAAATGTCTGTAATGTCATACGATTGGTATGCACATGCATTCTTTTGTTCAACAATATGTTTATTTATTTTTCCTTTCTTTTCACAATTTTTCAACATTATATTACAAACACAACAGAAAACAAAAAGGACAATTACAATAAAACATACAAGACAATCAATAAAAAAACAAAAACAAAAGAAAAACATACATTGACATCAGCACTAATGCACATGCATTCTGGTACGCTATAAGTAGGGTTGAGTACAGAGAACCGGTACTACCACCTCCGATACGTATAGGACCGAATAGGTACCGTATTGTAATGCTGTGTAACTTGTTTGTTGATGTAGGCTGATCTAGAACCAGAAAAAAAGTACCGATTTAGGATCTAGACTGACATCTGATCTGATAATATTAAAGCTGTAAGATTTTATCGGAATGTCAAGACGATAAAAAGACTGACTTAAGACAACTCAGACTGAGATTTATGACCACTGCTGTACACTGTTGAGATGACGGGAGCGCACCACAACTCCAGCAAAAGAAACTCTCATGATTTTATTTCGACATTGGAAATTTGTTTGTGACAGTGAAATTGTTTGAAAAGGGGATTAGTGTAAGGCCGGCATTAGTTGTAATACAGTTACAGACTACAGTACATTTGGCAGTACACATAGCACATTCTTTGTGCGATGAAGTACAAGCTGTGCTCATAGGCATAAAGCCCAGGAGCAAATGCGTCCAGGATACTTTGAAGAACCTAACACTCAAATCCCCTTCAGGTGGTCAGAAACACATTTAACCACAGTGCTGCCAAATAGTAAATGCAGCATCTGTTGCATCCATATATGCAACAGCTATGTGAACATAAATGAATGATTGTTCTCCGATCCACCTTGGAAGAGCACCAAAAGCAAGATATATGCTATAATTATAAGTATACACAATGTCTAGCTAGCAGACTATCTATGTAAGCACACACAACTCCAGCTTAAACTCTTGAGGTAATGAGCTTTAGAAACATCACTCATGTGTGGTCCTAAAGTGGATTTAAATAGTCTGCAACCTCTAATTGTATAGTAACTAGGATTCAGACCCACCCTTGTACCCTTTCCTATTGCCTTTTAAACGTTGGTGATTTGACGAAAATGAAACGCACGCACAAAAAAAAACTCACTCACAACTGTAAGTTGTGTTGGGTAATGGCGTTCACTGAACACCACACATTTTCCATCTGCAGTACGTTAGGTGTTTATTCAACAACGTTCTTAAGCTTTTCATGTGATCTTGACATTGTTTGATAGTTTCCAGTTACAGTAAATTGTTGGTTTGGGTTTGAGTGACAGAGTATTTAATGCCGATGCTAAAGAGGAGTCATTATAAACAGCTTTAATCAACTTTTTCCCTTCTCTCTTTGGCTGTTTTTTCTTTCTCGTGTATATCTCCTTGTCTTTCTTTTTTTGGTCTTGTCTTTCTGCCTCTAACTCACACTGTTCACTTGTATGCAGGCACCTTGTCATTTATTAACTTGTGTTGCACAAAGAAACAAATATGCAGACGTGTGCATAAACTGGGGCACACAGTTGCGCAAGCATACATACTGTAACTTATTGTTACTTGACTTGACAGACACACACACACACACACACACACACACACACACACACACACACACACACACACACACAAAGTTGTGCTGGTTTTCACAGTTGTCAGCTGACGTCGTCATCATTACCATAGAACACAGGAAGGAAATCAGACCTATGTACATGAATGAATGTTTCCAAACACACAGCACGTATTGTATAGCATTATAATACATTAATTGATGTTATCTAGACTGTTCTCGAGACGGTTCTCAAATAGTTTTGTATTTTGCATGATTTTAAATATTTGTTATTTTAATATTCCTCTATTGAGACTGTTTGATGTTTACGATCCCTGTCAGAACATCTCATGACCCTTTTTTGGGGTTTCAAGCCACTGGTTGGAAACTGTTCTAGATAAGTGCTTTCTGTCTTGTGGTCAACACCAGTGGGCTACATTTAAACTTTAAACTGTGATCACACACAGGGCTGTGACAGAGAATTGACAATGAACTGAAAAGGTTTATTTTCTCCAGAAACCCTTGAACATAGTTTTGCAAGTTGATGATAACTAAACAATGATGTACCATATGCACTCCTGTTTCACCAGCAAAAAAAATAAATCCCTGCATAAATTAAAATGAATTGTGGTGAGCTCAACCCCGCAGGATGCATCACATAAGCACACTAATGTGGTTATTGTCCCAGTCCCATTTACAGAGCAAACAAGGTATTAACATTAACATTTTTGATTGTGTTGAATTCAATGTGTTTGTGTGTTATCCAGGCTCTGTGTTACCAGACCTCCCAGAACAGTTTGGTCCCCCAGAGACGGCACCCCCTCTCCTCAACAGACTGATGGAAGCTATAGAGAGCAGAGGTAACAAGACACACGTATAGTGATACACACACACACACACACACACACACACACACACACACACACACACACACACACACACACACACACACACACACACACACACACACACACACACACACACACACACACACACACACACACACACACACACACACACACACACACACACACACACACACACACACACACACACACACACACACACACACACACACACTGGGTCACACTCTGATTGTGTAAGCAGGCTACAGAATCATTTCATTTGGTCTCTATTAAAATGCACAGAAAGTTGTCAGTTCACAGGTGACACCCATGTATACAATCTATTTGTGTTGAATTCAGGAGTCGAGAGTCCAAGTTTGTACAAGGGCTTCAGTGGCGGAGGACTGGACACCAGACAGCTGGCTGATACTGGTGAGTTCACTATGTGTATGTGTGCATAAAATGTATTGGTCAGTCCTAGTGCCCGGCCGATGCCAGATGCTTGGGTCCGATCCTGATTTAGGAGAGTCCTAGACCAACGATCACCGATGTTTTGACGCTATTTTATAAAGATTCTTGAAAAACTAAACAAATACCTTTTTTGAAAGGCAAGACATTAAGTATGAACAAGCAAACAAGTAAATATAAAATACACATAACTGATCTTTATTTAATTTAACCATAAACCCTTTAATTAAAACAATAAAAACCTGATCAACAAATTCACGTGTCATATTGTGTAGATTGTGTAGAACTTGTAGCTCTGCTATTTAAAATGAATAAGAAAAGGTAAACTATTGGGACCGAAAAAAAGGCTGATATATATGTTCCTAATGTCTTTTTGTTATGTATGGTTAAATAGGAATAAAATATTTTTTTCCCCCCCAGTTATTTCAGGAAGCATGTGTCTTCTGCTAACAGACTGAGTTGTTTGTTTTCAGACCTGGAGCAGCTGGAATTGGTGTGTCTGTGTGACGGGGTAGTGAGGTTCCTCCAGGAGTTGCCCGGGCCGGTTCTACCCACTGTGCTACAGACAGACATGGTCCACGCCGTTCAAGGTCAGAACCTCTCACAAGCAAATGAAACGCAACAGAGAAACAGTATAATAACAGTGTAAAAATTAGGGCTATTGCGAATCTGCGATTAACGATTTAATTGTGTTTTTGGCATCAAAATTAGATTTCTGTTTGGCTTTTAGGCTTCATAAACAAAAAGTCCACAGGGCAGATATACAAAAGTTAACTGACCTATTTAATAGCACACTTAAATACCAGACAACCTCCTTGTAGGTCTATGTAAGAACAATGATGTTGAAAAGGGACAATATAAAAAGCAATATACCTTTCCATGCAGAGGTGAGAGACCCAGAGGAGTGTGCCCAGGTGTTGCGGGGTGTAGCCAGCTCCCCAGCTTGCCCTGCCCAGTATGGCCTCACCTTCCTCAGCCTGGCTCGCCACCTGGCCAGGCTCTGTCTTCACAGCTCCAGGAACCAGCTGAGTCCCAGGGGCCTCGCTGAGGGCTTCAGTCCCCTGGTCTTCAGACAGCCTGCCAGGTTAGTACCACAAACAGTTCAAACACACATACATGGTGTACACACACACGCACACACATGTTGGAAGAAGAACAGGATGGAAGATAACGTGCTCTTCTTCATGCAGATGTCTGGGTGAGTGGAAAGGGCTACATGTGCATGCCATACACACATGCACATAAATCTACACACATCTACAGACATTGTAGAGCTATTAAGGGATGGGACTATGGGCACTTTTTACACGTGGGAATGTTTGCAGTTAAACGAGGTTAACCGTAGCATTATGCCATATTTGTACAAATTGAGCACATCATGAACATTGGACACAGCAACTGTATCATACTGTATATCGCAACGCTGTGAACGAAGCCAACAGCCTCATTATAGACAGAGCATGCAAGTTGAACCGTGTCTAAATAAAGTCAAACAGTCATCTGTCTTTCTGGAAATGTTTACCACTGCCTTGTGGTTTCCTGGAAGTCTCTTTTATCAGCCAAGGCTTCAGAACAAAGCTTTTTGTTTATCGTTTACCATATTTGATACATCGCTTGTATAAATCCCAACAGGATAAAGTTATGATTAGCGTCAGCACCACCGTGCTGTGATATGAATACATAAAAAGCAGCATTTGTCACATATTAGAAAGAAGCACTTTCTAATGAATGTGTTAAATACAGTCTGAGAGCTGCTGACAGTCGCTTTGAAAAACTGAACAAACATGTAAAGGTATCTCTCCAGCAAACAGACTACTACAGATAACTACAGATTGGCTGTCGAATGTTGTCGGTTGGAAGGTTTTCGGCAATCCACGCTTTCCAACACTTGCCGCCACCGACGTCGGTTTGGTGAAGAGCTATCTTAACACTGCTAGAGTCTTGTATGAGTTACAATTATATACAAATATTTTTATAACTAATATTATTTATATTGTATGACATTTTTCATAATCTTTGGTTAATTAGACCTAAACGGGTTGTGGGTTTTCTTTGTGTACACAGTTTCCTACTTAAACGTTCCATCCCTAAGACCTATATTACAAAGTACAAACATAACATCCAGAAGTTCTAGGTCAAAATGTATAGTGCTCAGTGCTAATTGCTTAATAGAGGTGTTTAGTGGGGTGATAATGGTGGTACAGTTAAAATGGCTATATGGGAAATTAGAGACTTAATTAGATACAAGTTACTTTCCATAAAGAGTTGGGATTTCAGTTTACACTTCTGTCTTAAACCATCACATAGAGGGAGTGAACAGGATAGCAGAAGAAAAACTTCTAATCTTAATATCTCACACACAACTGCACAAACAAAAAACAAATATCTGATACCCAGTTAATCAGTATCTCTGTGTGTCTTGTGTCCGTCTTGTGTTGTGGTAGCAGCTGTGAGTCAGGTCCGGACCCCCTGGTTCAAATTCTGGAGGTTCTTATCACCAGCGAACTCAACATGAACCAGGCTGCACCAGGTAGTGTGTGTGTTTTGAGTGTACACTTTCTCCATCCACAGTCTTCATCCACCCTCTCACACATCTGTCTAAACATAGCCAAAGTTGTGCCGTTTGACAAGCCTTCATCTGTGTGTGTGTGTGTGTGTGTGTGTGTGTGTGTGTGTGTGTGTGTGTGTGTGTGTGTGTATGTACTGTAAATGTCTCAGCAGAACGTGTGTCGATGGCATAATTTTAAACTATAACTCTGCTAGACAACCTAAAAAAGTGGACCTATTGTTTGCCCGTCAATGTGTTTTTAGTCTCATATCTCTCGTTGGCTCTCGTTGCTGCGCCGAATTATCTCTGACACCACGTATGCCCACATCTCTCTGTAGTATACTGCCTCAAGTAGGTCCTTTTGACACTAGGAAGGAGGAGAGGATAGAGGGAGAAGGAACAGCAACCATTTTAGCTAGATTGAGGAAGGGAGTGAGAGAACTGGACATAGAAAGCAAACAACCATCCTTAGTCGGTCAGTCAGAAAACAGCCCGTCAGTCAGTCAGTCAGTCAGTCAGACAGCTTAGCATCCAGTCAGTCAAACAGCCTAGCATCTAGTGAGTCAGCCAGACAGCCTAGCATCCAGTCAGTCAGCTAGACAGCTTAGCATCCAGTCAGACAGGCAGCAGGTGATGGCATAGCATGCCAGCTGGTCAGTCAGTCACTGACTGTCATTTTTTAGCCTAGCAACCAGCCGGGCGGCCAAGACAATGACATCATCGTTCTGGAGGACATGAAAGATGCAGCAGTGGAGGGCCAGGGTGGGGGGTGTTGCCTTGGTGACATCACCGCTGTCGCAGGATTGGTTGGGTCGGGTAGTGATGTCACACATCTCCAAGCCGTTCCCCTGGGCTTTGAAATGAGGCTCAGTCTGCCTGCAGACAACACAGCAGCAGAGGGGAGAATGAGAGTCAAATGGATTATTGGGGAAGAGAAGAATCTGTGTCCTTTAGATTAAACTGTTCCGAAGAAAACGCAGGGTGAAAGGAAGAGGTTGACCTATTCTCGTCTCTAGTATTTTAAGAAATACAGTTTTACTGACTTACCGTCTTAATTGTATCGCTAGAGATTAACGGTTATCTGAGCTCAGAACAAAATGTGTTTCATTAGCCTTTAGTTGCCTCTACAGGACAGCAGGACAGAGATTAGCTTGCTTGATGCACAATGGGAGATTAGAAATTTCTCTTGATGTCTGAACTGTCCATTCTGCGATCAGGATCAGTCTGACTGCAGCAGGTTAAATTTTGGGGAGAGAGTGAAATATGCATTGAGAGAGAGAGAGAGAGAGGGAGAGAGAGAGTGGGAGACAGAGAGAGACGGAGAGCGCAGTGCAGAGGACAGGAAAGAAGAGTGTCTACAGCGTAAGCAAGCATACTGTAGGTAAGGTGGAACTGCTTCCTCCTCGGCCTCAACGTCTCTGTCTGTTGCATCTGTCCGGTTTCGTGTGTTTTCGGCCGCATGAGCAGAGATGGAAGAGGGCTGCGAGAGATACGCAGAGAGAGTCGGAGAGGTATAAGGGAAAGAAGGAGGAGAGCCTAGATTTATTTATCCCCCCTCTCTGAAGACCTCACACGCACACTCTTATAATGCTGTGGTGGTCCGTGAGGTAAGAGGAGGAGGAGAGATGGAGGGATTGAGGGCAGAGGGCGAGGCCATGCGAGGAACAGAGAGGATCCTATGCTACATAACCATGCAGAGCCCAGGTAGGACTACCTATAGCCGAATATGTTAACAATATTGACTCTTGCAGCATTCACAGCGCAACATGCTTTTCCTAGAAGGCTTCCAGTGCAAATTATTATGGTGCTGTGCTGTGCAGAATCTCAGATTGCAAACTAAGTTACATGTCAAAGGGAATCTTTAATGTGTTTGAAACTGAGAATATTCGGGTTAGCAATCCAAAATTGTTTTCAGATATAATGTAGATAAGTAGGATGGCTACCTCCGGCAGGCAGATAGATATATTGCATTCAGCCCTTATCTGTTTATCCGTCTGTGTGTCTGCAGCTAATCTCGCAAACTACTTGGCCAATCAGTGTCATAGTTCTTGTGCATGCTGCCGGCAGGCCAAGGAGCTAAATTCCTGATCATCTCTCAAATCGGTCAACAACAACTCTAGCACGAGCCCCAGAATTAAACTAGGAGTTTATGTGGATCTCACTAGAAACAATGGGGCAACAATGGGGATCTGGGACTCAATGTGACCAGTCTGTGACATCACAGTCATCTATGACATAATGACTCAAAATTTGGGAAAGTTAATCAGCACGATTACAGACCCTATTTACTTCCAATTATAAAATTAAAGTTAACTATTTAAAAAAGTATAAAACGTAAAAAAATGTGGAAGTACTTGAAGTGGCCTATCTGCAGCGTGATACAAAGTTTGGCACTGATTGGTCCAGCAATTAACTTTATTAGTTCCACACAGACAGAGACACACACACCCTGCCATGCCATCACTGTAAAAACAAATTGTTAAAGTTGCATTGTACTTGATAATCTATGCATGTAAAAAAAATATAGATTTTAGACTAATCTATTAGTCACGCCCAGCATATTGTGCTTGTGAAATAGTTGTGTTCTTAGTGGTGAATAATATAAAGATTTCTATGTCTGTTTAGAGACTAGCCTACTCTGCAATGCCCACTGACTTGCGTTTGCCTAAGAGGACTCGCAAAGTGAATGTAGGGCAGCAAAAACCTAACAAATTGCACATGGATTAATGTTATTTGTCGCTACAGCGGAATTCCGTAAATCGGATTCCAGAGAGGCCATGAATGAGATCACTGTAGATCCGAAGGGAGGAAAAAAAGCGAGGGGTGTTACAGGACTTAGGAATCACACTACCAGGTGATAGACAGCTGATTTGTATAGGGATACAATCTACTTGGTTGTCTGTAATCTATTTATTAATTAACTAAACAATCAGAGATGTATATCCCCACAGTTTTTTGAAGTAGGCTAATCAGTTTATCACATCTCTGTAGAGGTCCGCACATTCAACTCTACACACATTAGATTAACACCAGAATATAAATGATTAAATTAGATTCTTTGAAAATAGCCGATTTATTTAAGGCTAGAGATATAGTGGTTAAACACATTTTTATGCTACAGTATATTGCTATTAACTCATTTAGCTGGAGACCCCCTTGAACCCCCTGGTGAACCGCTGCGCTATACACACCGTCCTGTAGGCTATACAGCCACTATACTGTACGTCCACTGGGCTCACGGCATCCCGTAGGGCGTAGGCTATCCATCCATCAGGCTAAAGGTATCCCGGACAACAATAGTTTAATCCTTCAGAAAATATTTTTTATGTTGATGAAGATTTGTATAGTCTAGACTTTTCGATTAAGTTACACACCTTGGATTTACTTTGTGGCACTGTCATGCAGAATAAGCTGAAAACACAAAGTTCAAGTATCCCTATGATTCTGAAGACCTTGTGTAAAGCACAATGACACTTTGGTAGAGGTTTGGTTTGTGTAGTTACCTTTCCATGATGTAACTCCAAATATAGTGAGATATCTTCAGTAGTTGCTACGTTGATTAAAAATGGATATTCCAAAATTTCCTCCTCATTGACTTGCATTGCACGAGTCAATCTTTTAGTACACAGTGAACATTGCACGAGTCACTCTTTTAGTACACAGTGAACATAAACAAAGTGGATTCTGCCAATACGTAACATTACAAAACCTGGTTCAGCATTTATTTTATTTTTTCATATAAAATAAAGAAATGTCTACTTCCTGTATTTGAAGATCTGGATCCGCAGATCCAATCCAAGGAAGTTTTTTATAAAAACATAACAATGCAGAATCAGGTTTTGTAGTGCTAACTTGTTTGCGTTATGTGCTAAAAGACTAACCGTAAGACCTGTTTCAATGTTCAAGTCAATGAGGAGACTATTTCTGAATATCAGTTTCTAATCAACTGAGAAACTATTTCAGATATCTCTCCAATATTTGTAGTTACTTAGGTAACTACACAACCCAAACGTCTACCAAAATGTCATTGTGAGTTGAATGCACATACGGTACATGACTTTTGTTCTTTTTTTTTCCTGAATGTTGAATACGTTTTATGACTTCGCCTGGAAAAAAGTTTTTCAGAAGATATTTACATTACATGTTACATGAGAGGTAGAGCATTTCTCCAGGCAGAGGGTTGTACTCTACTGAGCACACTTTTCTAGTTCATCATGTATTGCAGTACATTCACAATTATATCAGAATATGCATGTGTTATTACTACTAGTATAGTCCTGTTGTCTATTCTATCTACGCTATCAACTTTCCAACAGAATATACATACATACATGCATACATGCTGTATGGTTGGACATAGACAGTATGCTGTGCTGCAAGTATTCAAAAATGTTGATACTGCCCTGATTGATTTGTTGATGGCGCACGCGCACGCGCACACGCACACGACAAACACATAATCTCCCCCTTGCCTTTGGCCTGGAGACATAATTAGGCTGGTAATTATCACTGCTATATATATTTATAGCTCTTCCTTTGCTCAAATTGTTGCTCAATGTCTCCATCTCAGCTCTTCCTCCTAAACCGGCCAAGCCATCTACTCCAGTCCCGAGCATCTTCAACAACAGCATGGCCCTGCAGGACTCTGAATGGTACTGGGGAGACATATCCAGGTGACATTACGCACACACTACTACAACATGCGTATCGACAATACAGTATATTCACACAGTCATACAACTCTGTTTAAGTGATGAAGTACACTTGTAACCTTTTGTTATGGCGTTTGTGTGTTTTGCAGAGAGGAGGTGAATGAAAAGCTGAGAGACACAGCTGACGGTACGTTTCTGGTCCGAGATGCCTCCACCAAGATGCATGGTGACTACACACTCACCCTGAGGTCAGTTCACCATATTTAGCAACTTTGAATACACACAGTGCTATAACTCCCAGCTCACTGTTCGACAACTCTGTTAGATCACTGTTGCAGAGCTCCATCAGCTCCACGGAGACCGGGATTTAAAATGCATCTTAAAGGCCATGTTCCCTTTTGCAAATCTTAAACTAAAACCTTTCTATGAATAAATTGTCATGTGTTCAATGTTAGTCCCACATTTGGTTGGTTGGGTGTAAGAACAGCACAGCCTCTAGAGGCCACTAGTGTTGCTTTTATACACTCTTACAGTACAGTATTGGTATAATATACAATCATTCTTCACCCATTGAATCTTAACCGTCATTGATGAACCAGGAGACTGCATCACAAAAAAAAGTGCCGGCTCAGTACCTCGTCTGACCACACTACACACAAAAAATCTGGCAGTGCTGTAACACAAATTTGTACTCTGTTCCAGCTCACTGGTGTAGAGCTATCTCGGGTCATTGTACTATAACCCTGTTATCAGCTTATACAAACTCGCTGTTCTAGAAATATCAAGCTTGCCATTCTAGAACTGTCTGCAAACTCAGTATTCCAGAACTATCTATAAGCTAACTGGTGTAGAATGTAATTTCAGGGTTCAGTAACTGCCACTTCACTGTTAATTGTTTTTGGTACTGTTGTGTGATACAGCAAAAAATAAACGGGGAGAGTTTGAGATTTAAATGTGTAATCGATGTCATTTAATTTCGTATCTTGAGTATTCCGGATGGATCCAAGGCCATCAGTGTATTATTGTGCGAATCTTTGGGGATCACCTGTGCATTTTGAGACCAGAATTTGACTTTTAAACTCTCCTTCTGTTCTCTACAGGAAAGGAGGCAACAACAAACTGATAAAGATTTTCCATCGGGAGGGGAAATATGGGTTCTCTGACCCTCTGACGTTCAGTTCAGTGGTGGAGCTCATCAACCACTATCGGCATGAGTCTCTGGCCCAGTATAATCCCAAACTGGACGTCAAACTACTCTACCCTGTGTCCAAGCACCAGCAGGTTGGTGTGCTAGTTTAATATACATAGCTGATGTAGGTATTTTGGAATGAAGCCTGTTGAGGTATCTCTCAACCCCAACCGGCTGTTTTTGTAGATTAGCTACAAAGATAGTTTTGTTGCCCAGTATAACCTTCAACTGAAAGAGGTGCTCGGGTGGCACTGGGGAAATGTACATGTCCGCCACCAGAGTCTAGGGGTGCAAATCCACCCCAGTGCATCCGGCCTGCAGAGTCATAATTGGGCATGTTCAGGAGAGCGCTATGTC
The DNA here is from genome assembly GCF_963454915.1 of Gymnoscopelus microlampas. Taxonomy (NCBI): domain Eukaryota; kingdom Metazoa; phylum Chordata; class Actinopteri; order Myctophiformes; family Myctophidae; genus Gymnoscopelus; species Gymnoscopelus microlampas. The sequence goes on from NC_139941.1 coordinate 32,519,871, forward strand.
CTCTTGGTGCTGTGGCAAGCATTGGGAGAAATGAATTGGCATAGTGACTAAATTGGGAGAAAAAGGGATACGAATTATTGGCTACACACAAAAATATAAATAAATAAAAATCCTTCTACTGAAAACAGGACTGCTTTTCAAGACCAAAAGGTCACCAGTTGGTTAGCTAGCTGAAAGGCAAATGGGTAGATGGATGCAAGCAGGTCATTTGGCACTCATTTAATTGTCTTATTATTGTGTAGTCAAATTTGCATCACAAGAGCAAGTAAAACATAAACAAATGCCAATGTACAGTCATAAATATGTGGTTGTTAATAATGATGATGACACTGTGTTTAGGACCAGGTAGTGAAGGAGGATAGTATTGAAGCTGTTGGGAAGAAACTCCATGAGTACCATCTGCAGTACCAGGAGAAGAACCGCGAGTACGACAGACTGTACGAAGAATATACCAGGACCTCACAGGTACATGCAACATTACAAAGTTCTAAACTCTGTCTAAATGGATGAACAATGCAAAAGGGGGAGTGGACAGCTCAGGCTTTCACAAATAAGAAAATGTATTTGCAACAAGAAATAATATACATGAATAAATGGTCACTGGAGACAAAATAGAGAAAACGTGTGGTACAGAAAGTAAACAATGTTTAGTGAAGGAAAAGAACCGAGAAAGTGAGAGCATGCTGCAGCATGTTTATTCCTGTACAAGTAGACGTTCATTGTACAATGTTTATTGCCTCACAGCACAAACTACAATTACCCATATTACAGTTATAGCTAGCTGTTTGGTAAACAAGAGCATCACAATGTTTCTATGCAACAGATTACTAATTCCTCCCTCTGTTGTACCTCTCCTCTTGCTCTCCACCTTTACCGCTCTCTCGATCACCCCCTCCCTCCCTCCCTCTTCATCTCTGTCCAACAGGAGATCCAGATGAAGCGAACAGCCATTGAAGCATTTAACGAGACCATAAAGATATTTGAGGAGCAGTGTCAGACACAGGAGCGCTTCAGTAAAGAGTACATCGAGAAGTTCCGGCGGGAGGGCAACGAAAAGGAGATCCAGAGGTAGACATTTTAAGCAGAAACTCTTGACAGGTCATGGGTAAAGACTTAACTCTTCAGACTGCACATCACCCCCTAGAACTCTCCTTATACCCCTTCTTGCCACCTTCTGCCTCGATTGATGCTAGCGATTGACCGCGATCTGGCTACCATGCAGACATAACTTGGTCACTCGATCTCATGTTTTTGTTACTTACCGTAGATTTGTTTTCTTGACCACAAAGTTAAGGATGTAATATGTTATTTAAACAGATGCTAGGTTCATTGTTTACCTGGTATCCTACAGTTTCAGTGTGCAGATAGTTTTTTCGATAGTATATTGTTTGACTAGGTTCTTGGTTTACCTGGGATCCTAGTTTCCTGAGGCACTACACTGTCTCTGCATTCTATGCCTACATTGTAATTGCATATTGTAACTATATCACAGTTAAGAGCTGTTGTTCTGCCTGACGTGAAGTAGATTATGTCGGCTTTTAAATGAAAAAATAAAAACTAACCTTCCTTACCCTGTCCTGTTTTCCAAAGAATCATGGGTAATTATGACAAGCTGAAGTCACGGATCAGTGAGATTGTGGACAGCAAGCGCCACCTAGAGGTGGACTTGAAGAAGCAGGCGTCCGACTACAGAGAGATTGACAAGAAGATGAACAGCATCAAACCTGACCTCATCCAGCTCCGCAAGACCAGAGACCAGTACCTGATGTATGTCTCACACACACACACACACACACACACACACACACACACACACACACACACACACACTGTAGTACGCATTGGCATACATATGTACAGTATTTTACCACAAACGAGATTTGAACACAACCACTAGAGGGAGACATCTTCTGTCTGTGTGTTTTAAATACAGACTGGTTTCAATGCATGTCATTGTCTATTCACAGCTTTAGCCATACATAGCACATAAGCTCAGATCATGTTTCAGTTAATGGCTTAATCGATATTTTTAGATTTCACATATGTTAAGATTTTCTTTTTTTACAGCATTACCAAACTTACATCAGTAGTTTAGTCAACATTGGCTAAACCTCACTGCACGGTTAATAAGTCATGATAACCCAGCAGTATCTTGCCTTAACTCCCACCACTCCCACATGTTTGCTTTGACACAATGCTTTGACTCACCTCAAACTAAAGCAATGCAAAAACAAACCATTGTTTTAAAGGATGCTTTTGTACAACAACTAGGCCATTACACAACATTGAGTTCTATGTTTATAAACTGTGTGTGTGTATGTTTGTGTGTCAGGTGGCTGACCCAGAAGGGAGTGAGGCAGAGAAAACTGAATGAATGGCTGGGACTGAAGAACGAGACCACAGAGGAGTGAGTATACTAGTACAACAGTCTGCCCTTCAATGAACCACGCAAGTTCAGTTAGGAAACTCTACTTGGCATAAGCTGATTGGACCACTCAATAGGGTGCCTTTACAAGCAAACCAATAATGTCAAACATTAATATGGCAAACTCAACCCCAGTTAGCATGGCACCAGGCTGCTCTCTGCAGCTGCTTTGTGTGTCACACCCCATCCTGATTGAGCGATCTGGCCACGAAATAATGCGACAAACTGTAGTGTCGGGCCATGGTGTTGAGACATTACTTGAACCAATCAAATGAACTAATAACTAATGAGAGGAGCGGAAAGGAATGTTTCCGCTTTATGAAGCTACAACACGGCGTGCATGCGTGTGTTCTTCTTCAGTAAAAACAACCACTATGACTATCACTTTACTGTTTGACTGAAATTGAAAATATTAAGTAAAGAGGGTCTCACTATACTGTTTGATGACGGTCGTTTGACCAGTAGGCTACAGAAATAGACTATAAATATAAAATAGCTAACACGGGTCTCGCTATACCGTGAACAATCCTTAAATGTATATGAAGTGCATGAGGAGCAATGCGATTAGAGAAGCTACTGTGTTGTCCGTCCACAATGCCATTTGAACATCCAATTTCCTTCACTCTTAATACAACTTCTCACAATCAAAATAGCTGTATTCTGGGAATGGGTGCAAAGCGGTGTGAGCATCTCGGCCAATAAAAATCGTTTGGCGGTGGAACACGGCCGTGAAACCTCATCACAAAAATAGAGACACAGCGATGCATATCTGCTTGTTACTGTACCTGTGCCCATGTCTACCCACCTATAACAGAGATTTCCCTGTCTTGTCCCCAGTGAGTACAGCATGGTTGAGGATGAAGAGGACCTCCCCCATCATGACGAGCGGTTATGGCGTCTGGGGAACATTAACCGCATCCAGGCTGAGTCTCTGCTCCGAGGAAAGAGAGATGGAACCTTCTTGGTCCGAGACAGCAGCAAGCCTGGCTGCTACGCCTGCTCCGTAGTGTAAGGATCATTTGCTGGTGTCTGACTGACTGACTGTCTGTCAGAATGTATATGTACCTGTCTGCCTGTCCAGAGCGGTAGAGAGATACTCCCTCTCTCTTAGTAACTATATATACACACATATACAAATGGTAGATACAGCGATACTGAATTCTGTTTTCTCTTTCCTCTGCTCTCCAGTGTGGATGGAGAGGTGAAGCACTGTGTCATCAACAAGACCCACACCGGCTTCGGTTTCGCCGAACCCTACAACCTTTATGGCTCCCTGAAGGAGCTGGTCCTTCACTACCAACACACCTCTCTGGTTCAGCACAACGACTCCCTCAACGTCACGCTGGCCTTCCCCGTCTACGGCCAGCAGAGACGCTGAAGCTCTCTCAGACTTTGTTAACTTTACAGCTGGTGTCCCAATCACATGCCGCGGAGGTGCCGCGTGTAGTATTATTATAATTTGTTTTTGTTCTTCATTTCAAGTACTACACCATGTGATTTCCTTCTTTCCGATCAAAGGTGTGTGTTTGGTCGGATTAGAAAATGGAAATGCATTCAGCACCTGAGGATATATGACTGGGTGACACCACTCTATAGAGATGAAGGGGAAGGTTCTATACATCATATGCTTTATTGTCTTCATAAGCCCATGCCCAGACCATGGTGTTCAAAGACTGAGCTCTCAGCTGATATGGAGATAAAACTGGGTCCTGCTAAACTCTCAGTGGATTTAATTATTTTTCTTTTAAAAGGACATGTTCACCCCCACACCGGTGGTTACACTAATGCACTTCCTTCCAACAACATCCAGAAATCACAAACACAGAAACATCGATGAACTTCCACAGCTGAATTCAGGTATTGTTCAGCTAAGAACAGGAATATCAGTGATTACCCGGTCTAGCCCCTTTTACATCCAACAGAGAGAGCTATCTAGGGGCATTCCGCTTTACCACAAGACCTCTACGTGTCCGTCTGTATGGATCCTGTTGATGATGCTGAACCTAAATGCAAATTATGTACGAAGACAAAAACGATGTCAAAGATGAAATGAGGGACAATCGAGTGAAGGAAAAGAGAGAGACTTTTCTTGACATGCTAACACTGTGAGTGAAAATGAAATGGGGCGAACTTAAAAAGAGGGTAAAGAAATTGACCGACACGTATCGTTCAAATACACATAACCCCACGTCACAATTCAGAATCTTCTAAACGACCATCCACACGGCTTGTTTTTTTCATGTTTCATGTTTCCTTGAGTCAATTTCATGCTTTTAAAGCCGTGGTTGTGCATAGTCTGTGAGTGAGCATCTGTGTGTCCAAGTGAGGCACAGGTTTTGTTTGAAAATTATGTTTGCCGAGCTGGGAACATTTTTGGAAAATGACATGTAACTCAACAAATATTGCAAATGTCATGTTTTTTTTCTCTCAACTAGATAGTTTGGTAGATCTTTGTCTTTTTGAAGCAGTAATAACCCAATAATCTCATGATTACACATGAGGGTAATATAGTGCTAGCCATCCTAAGTCCCCCTTCCTTCAATTATCCTTCCTTCTATTGTCTTGTTGACAATGACAACCCATTATTAACCACTTGAGCCCTATATACTTCATCATACAGCAAATGGCGGAAATAGCCCATCTACAATCTCACAACACATGAGCTTGTAGATCTGCTATTTTCGCTTGTACAGTTTAGGAGATTTTAGAAGTTTTGAAAAAAAATAACATTATTGCAAAGTTTTTGCAATTTTCCCAAAATCAGGATGCTGTGGTTAAAGTGGATAAATGTTATACCATAGAACCAAATACAATTATTGTAAAACATAACACAAACGGACTGATCCCCAAATCGTTCCTTGTAATTTCTGATTGCTGAAAGAAGAGAGAAAACTAGCCAAAGTACAACATTACTTGAGAAGACAAGCAGCAGAAAGTGGGACTTACATGGAGCATTAAAGCTATTCAAGCTATTAAAGGAACGCTGAACATGGGTTGACACGTTTGTCTTTGAAACTGTGTCTGATTAAACAATCCATGATCATTAGCATTTGAGGTAATTGTTATGGGTTTAAATGCGACTGATGCTGTCGTTATTGTTTTAAATAGACATTGATCTTCTGGTTTTGAATCTTCTTTTTTTTTTTACTCAGGTAATCTTAGCAACTTCATTGCTAGTTGGCCATCATGTTTGTCCATTAGCAGAACATGAAAATAAAAAAGTCACAACGTTTTTAATTCACCATTGTAGCAGTGTACATTGTAAACCATGGTTCATTAATCTTCATTGCGTTTAAAGTCATTCATGTTGATCAGTTTTAGAGTACATTTCTTGCTTATTATAAGCTTTGTTGTATTTGATTTCATTCTGAGATATTGAGGACATGGATAAGTATGTGAAGATTGTCATTCCACAATGAGATATCCACCTGTTTTAGGGGATTTACAATAGGTCTGAAGGCAAGTAATCACTATACTGTCAATAGATGCACACATGGGCTCTCTTTTTTAAGAGCAGAGTCATGTGTGTTTTTGAAACATTGAGTAATTTCAGGTGGTGCAATTTTTCCAAAATGGACATATAGCATGTTGGAATGAGACGGCTTCAGATATTGTGGCCTACACATTCAGGTGCAGTTTCTCAGGCTTAATATTTTTCAACCAAGGAATCGTACAGTGATATTAGAACCCCAGTGAGGGCTAACCTGAATAGGATTATTGATTTATTTGTTCCAAATCCATATTCCGGGTGCTGTCCCTTTTTTACTTTGAATTATTTCTAGTGCAAATAATGTTTTTGTGATTTATTTTTTTCTTCTTACAATGCTATGAGAAGGGTGCACACATGAACCAAACCCATTTCTCCACAGACACAGTGGAATATGTTGGAGAGCCTGAGCCAGTAGAGAGTGAATGTGTGTTCAGCATGGTTTGTGTGTTTTGACTGTTTGATCTCTGTTTTCATTCCATAGAAACTGTATTTTCTGTATCAGAAATCCAGATAGTAGTACTTTTCTTTTTCTTTTTCTTCTCTGCTTCTAATTGACCCTGTAATGCCAGTATCAACGATGTGATGTCACAAAGGACAATAAAGCACCAAGATCTTGAAAATATATACATTTTTGGGGTGTGGACTTTTTTTGTTGGGGTTGTGTCTTGGTGTCTGAACATGTAACGTAGATGCTTTGGTGATATAACATTTTCTTAATAATTTTGTTTATATATTATGCATACACACATGCTATATGTGTGTATATATTTATATATATATACACACATAAATACATACATACACACACGTGTGTATATGTATATATATATATATATACTGTATAACTGCCCATAGAAAGTTCGGAAACGAACTTCGGTCGATTATATCTCCCCTTTAATAAAACCAATTGGTATTGTGTTTTATATCATTTTTATTGTTGATTAGTCACCTTTACAACGAGGTACAGCTTGTAAGGATCAGGCATTCGTGGAATGAGCAACACAGCTAAACCTGTGGGTAGCGCCTCCCAAAAAAATGCCAAAATCACCCAATATGCTTCTGTTGGTAATCACTCTTGTTTTGAGCGACCTGCCAGCACACACCTGGTGTGTGACTGGCACCTGAGCATGGGTTCTGCAACTTTGTTGAGTTTGTGTATGCTCCAAGCAGCAACACTGCCCCCATGGAAAAATGCTACGTTTGTAGCGGATAAGGGCAATAGGGCAAGTGAAGCTGGTGTTCCGTTATGCAGATTACGCATTATTTGGTGTTAGCCCTGGTACCATTTGCAGGCAGGTGTTTGCCAGTCACAGGTGTGTGACTGGCACCTGAGCATGGGTCCTGCAACTTTGACATCTGTCTTTGGTAACGTTGTGCAAATCTTGCCTGTAGATCTATGGTTTCTCAGTGAAGCAAAGGGTCTTGGGTTGTTGTCTTCCCTGTTGACTTCACCAGTCTCACAGAACTTGGTCTTAGTTTGGAAATTATACCAGGGCTGACACCAAATAATGCTGTCACTCTGCATAACGGAACACCAGCTTCCACTTTCCCTATTGCACGGGCCTTATCCTGAAGGGACAAACGTGGCATTTTTCCATGGGGGCATGGGTGACTAATCAACAATAAAAATTATATAAAATACAATACCAATTGGTATTAGGGGAGATATAATCGAACGAAGTTACGTTTCCGAACTTTTTATGGACAGTTTGTCAATGGTTCCAAAACACAGCTGGTCCCTTTCTAGTTTTCTTTTCACCCTTTTCTCCATTTCATCTTGCTCCTCTTCACCTATTCATCTTCTCTCCATCTCCTTCCTCTGTTTTTCCTCTTCTCATTGCCTTCTCGCTTGAAGCTATAATTTGTTTGCCTTGCCTCATGTCTATTAAGCCCTATATATTTTCATTCATTTTATCTCATCTGGATAATATATGAATTATTTCTGATTATTCCATTTTTATATCTCTTACTCTGTTTTTCATCTTTACATGTTCGGTGTGTATAGAATTTATGATTGATCTAAAAAAAAGAGAGAAAAATCTGACTAATCAGTTCAGTTCTAGTTTTTTTGTAATCAAGTACAGTGGCTGTTATTGTCACTTTGGATCATTAGATTAAAACATTTGGTGGCTATAGAGTTTTCAACTAGCTTCTCAAACAGTGTTGTATTGAAATAGTTTAGAAACATTTTAAAAACACAAATATTTTATCGGGGTCCACATCCACGGCCAAATACATTAAAATCTCCCCTTGACATAGAACAATGCATTGATTTTTTTCAGCCAGCAGGTGTCGCGAAAACAACATGAAACTTACTGAGGTCTGGCCTGGACCTCGTGTAGACGTCGTAGGCACGGCGTATCGGCGTAGTGTAAAATGTCTGGTTGGTTTTTGGGGGTTTTTGGTCGTTTCTGAGGTCTGACCTGGACGTCGTATAGACGTCGTATGAACGGCGTGTCGGCGTTGTTGTATGGACGGACGTCAGTGTTGCCATATTTTGTGAGAGAAATAAGCATCCAGGTCTAGGAAAACAAGACCACAATTATAAACAACCTACCTGCATATGCATCGCCTATTATCTACAAGCTCACAACGCGTCGCTTGTAGATCTGCTATTTTCAAACACTCTTGCAATAAAAACGTGCAATATAATATTGAACTTTTTACTTTGACCAAAAATAAATATTAACCAGGACCCAGATTCAAACCCACAATATTTTAATTGAGGAACCTCAACTTTTCTCTTGCACCACAAGGTATTTCGGAGATAGATGCAGAACAGGGGTCTTCAACAGGGGGTCCGTGATAGGATTTCGTTTTTTTACATAACCACTTGAACCTTATTCCTTTTCTGAGGGGAACATTAGCCAAAAATAGCAGATCTACAAGCTCTCAACGCCTATATATATATGTGTGTGTGTGTAGCCTGTGGGACCTCCCAGCCGGCGTCAGTTCACAGCTGCAACCAATGCCTAATGATTAGTATAAAATTATCTGGTAGGGAGCTGAGCAGTGCTGTAATCAGTGTCGAAATCACCTGCCGTCACGCTGAGCTGGGGAGGAAAATTGGTAGGCAAACATTTATATGTGCAGCGATTTTGTAACGTTTATCGATTTTATAGTTGTATTTTAAATTGCATTTGTTTATGTAGGGCTTAATTGGCAAAGGCTGTGAGCTGAAGGCTGCTGTGGCATGACCCGTGTTCCATAGTAGTAGGTAGGCACACGCCATGGCAACATTCTAAATCTAATGAATAATGGTGGTGTATTATTGACATTGATATGTAACACTTTGCAGATTGCCAAGGCGTTGTCTGCCGCTGCCCCATGGTTTATTGTCCTTATTAGTTTATATGGTTTTGTGTTTTTTGTTTAATCTGGCTGCTTCCCATCTAAGCACAGTTATCCTGACAGAGCATTCAGTTATATTACATCAGTAGCCTATGTATACTATGTGCAACATGGTGTGATCCAATTGGGTTCTGTATACAGGTTCGCTGGACTGCCCAGGTTCCTAACTGTTGATCAGTATTTGTCTTGCTATATCTATTGCTCTTCTAACCTCATAGATTTTATTAAATAAAGATCAGTACTATGTACTATGATTTTATACTCTCTCTGTTTGTCATTCATTTGACAGCTTGACTGGGGAAACCTTATATGGTGTTTATTGAGTTCCCTTTAACTCAGCCTAACTAAAGGGTGGCGTAGTCTATCTACCGCTGTGTTACATGTATATATATATATATATATATATATATATATATATATATATATATATATATATATATATATATATATATATATATATAATGTGTATATATATATATATATATATATATATATATATATATATATATATATATATATATATATAATGTGTATATATATATATATATATATATATATATATATGTATATATATATATATGTATATATATATATATATATATATATATATATATATAATGTGTATATATATATATATATATATATATATATGTGTATATATGGACAACAATATAAATGAATGAGCCAGCGTATCCACAATAGGCTATATATATTATATGATATGCATATAAGATAAGGAGTACTGATATTATACAGTATAGTATTTGAAATACTACATGTATATTTATAATTTGGGTATAGATAGTGAAACATATGGTACATAGTTATGAACATATTCCCTGATATCATGAATATTATAATAGGTGATTGTATAATAATTAATTCATGTTGGTAGTAATATGATGATGATAATAGAGAAGGCACGGCAACATGGTATAAAAAATGATAGTACAATAAGGTATATTATATAATAATTGAGTCATCTGATTCATCATTTTTATGCTAGAGGGGTACCTTATTTGTACATGTCCAGATCAGAGAGATCTCTGATCAATAGCACCTTTGCCTCCTCTGGGGAATCTCCATTGAGCTTGATGTACACCTTGCAGTTTGTCGTCCAGGTAGCCTGTATCTTCTCTTGCCTTCTCAGTATTCTCGCTTGTCTGGCAATGTCCCCATTCTTTTTTGTTAGGTGCGCGTTCATGTAGACATCCGATCCCTTCAATTTTATTCCTTGTTTCAGCATTGCAATCTTGTGTTTTCTGTTGACAAAGCGTAGTATTATGTCCGGGTGAGCTTTTTTATTTCTTCGTGGTAGAGGGTGACATGCCTCTATGTCTCCACTGTTGATGTTTATTCCTTTATCGGCCATGAAGTTGATCACCTGTTGCTCCATCGATTCAACGTCTTGTTCCGTGGGTTCAGCGTCCTCAGTCCTCGCCACAGCTCTGGCGTACGACCGGGGCTTGGTCACCATACTGTTTATGATGATGTTGTTTAATCTGGAATATTGTTCCAATTCATCCACTTTAGATTCTAAAGTCGCTATCTTTTTGTCCTTCTCTAGATGCAACTGTTTGAGCTGCTTGACCTCTCCCATCAGCTCCATCATGGCTTGTTATTGTTTGGAGATCCTTGTGACTTCATCGCAAAAATCTTGTTGTTGTTTGGAGATTTTTGCGACTTCTTCCATGAGGTTGTCGAGTGACTTCTTGGTGTCCTCAATCTCAGCCTTTTGCGCCTTTGCCATGCTCCCAGGTGGCCGACTCACCCACACACACACCTAATGCTTTACTTGGGTTTGGATTTCATTTAACACCCCCCCCCCCCCCCCCCCCAAAGAAAAGGAAAGAATAATGTCATGCCTGTATATTAGTTTATTTATATAAGTAGCTGTCGCTTACACTTAGGTTGAAGGCGATTGCTTTATATTGCAAAAATGACTGTTATTAATCAACATCAACATCTTGAATGTTATTGTTCTAGTGTTCCTGTGGATCTTCATGATGGACATATAACACGATAGAACCTGAGTTTCAACATTGGGCCTTCCATAAAACGGATGGTTATGACTATAGCTTCTAGCCAGAGAACTAGCATGCAGCTTGATGGTTCCAGTGACTAATGGTAATGCTGTTTTTTATTCAGAAATATTTCCCCTCAAATGTGATTCATTCTTGTTGAAAGAAAACAGTAGACAAACATAATGTTACTATTATTACTCTTAGTATTTCTATTACTCGATTCTCCTTAATATAGCTTTCAAACTCAAATTAGACTGTTTTTCCTGCAGTATATTCAATTAGCAGTGGCTACCACATAAAAAAGGGCCACTGATGCATGAAAACAAGTAAAATATTATCAAAAATACTGTTTCCATCTTACAGAAACAATTACAGACACAGTAGTAAATAGTAATCAATCGTGACAACCCACACAAAACAAACAGGCAAAGCATGTTGCTTAATTCAATCACATGTGGGGACCAATCAGGGCCGGCCCTAGGATTTTCATGGCCCTATGCAAGATTTTTTTTGGTGCCCCCTACTAAAATAACGCTTGTTGGATAAAATTATTATTATTTTTGGCCCCCCTAGTGGTTGTGGCCCTAAGCGACCGCTTATATTGCTTATAGCAGCGGGCAGCGGCCGGCCCTGGGACCAATGTCCTGCTGAAACCTTATTTAGTGTCTCCCAAACTCCCTCTCTTTCAGCATATCTACTATCCTTCTCAATAAAGAAAAATACAAATCTTACAAATACAAGATAGATTAGACTGTGTACTCTCCTTCAAATATTAATAAAAATGTAAGGTCTGAAACGGGAGCCAGACCTAGAACATCAAACACTTGCACCTTACCTCTCCACCACCAATCAATTGCTTACCCCACCCAACACTACTGTTAAGTATGCTAACAACCACTGGGATTCATGTAAATGTGATAAGATACTCTGGGTATGCTTGTATATCAGCGAAAACAACAAACATTGTTGGACTGGCTAGATTGTTGGTGACACTGTCATAAAGGTCTGCAGTGTTCCCAGTGCCCTTTTGAGGAGGTACGATCATACCACTTGCTCCTTGTGTGAAGTCTCCAACCAGAACCCTGGCTAAGTACATGCGACGCATCCCACTGGTGTCAGCCTTGGCATAGTTACGTGCAGAGTACACAGGGTCCACGGCGAAGTAAGAGCCATTGCCAATCATTGCACCTGAAGAAATAACAGAGTATCCTAGCATAAATCAATGGTAGACTTTTTTGTATTATTATAAATATAAAAACATACAGTAAGTGTATTTACACGTTGTTCTATAATGCACCTGGATAAATAATAATGTATAGTAAAAATATAAAGCCATTAACTAGCAATTATGATAAATCAATTATATTGGACATTTTAATGTGCCATGAGGGCACTAGCCTGGTAAACCCTCCCTCCGGAAATCTCATTTACATTTGATTTCAGGAGTGAGTCTGGCATGATCGCCCATTCTGCAATATTGGCTGTGTACGCCAAACAGACGAGCCTATCAGCGTTGTCGCACATCGTTCTGTGATTAACACACATGTATCCGAATAAGGCAACCTATTTTGGGCATGGCCGTCTCAAAAGTCTCCTGAAATCAAATGGAAATGAGATTTCCGGAGGGAGGGTTTACCAGGCTATGATGGCACTGCCATCACATCCAAATCCAGGGGCGTCACGGCCATTCACTGTGCGTACGACACAACACCCTCACTCTCACAGATCTGTGATTTCATACCCCCCACTTTTTGCAAAATAAATAATAAGAATAAGAATTAAATAACATAACCCTAACCTAACCCTAACCCCCAAATAAAGTAACCAAAAAACGAGAAAAAAAAAACTAACAAAATCCGCCCAAAAAACAAAAATGCGCGCGTGCATGCATCCACCGAAAGTCCATCCCCCCCACCTTCTAAGGGCCCGTGACGTCGCTGTCCAAATCTGTCAGCTGCAGCTTTCTTTTTTTTGTTCACCCTGGTATTATTCGCCTCCAGCACCTCATCTAAGTATTTTGTTAATGGATGGGCGGTGATTTAGTTCACTTTTAAAACCCTAACCCTTTTCGTCGAGTCGTTCAGATAGGCGACAGACGATATGCCCACATTTAGTCATACTGTATATGGAGATCCAGTTGTCCGGAACCGCTGATGTCATCAATAGACTGGCCTAGACTCCATATTTGGGCATGCCTGACACAGAACTCCATATGTGGGCATAAAAGGAACACAGACAGACAGACTGACTAGTACAACAGGTATTGCATAACCGGGCGGGGATGCATTTCTAACTTGCATTGTTCCCAACGGGCTCCGGTCTAGTATTTTCAATGCAGTTAAAACCCAGTTCATAAGCCCAATTCATAGTCAAGTGTCCCCTGCCAATATGGTGGCAACTGTGACGTACAACCCTAGGGTCTAGTGTCTATGTATTTAGGTCTATTTATCACTCCCACTAATGTTGCAGAGTGGCCCTGCCTGTAGCCCAGAAGCCTGTTTGGGTTAGTGGTAGATGTTTGGTTTCCCTACTAGAATAATCGCTATTCAATGTGGGTGGGATAAACCTGATAGGCAAATGGCAATATTGCTGTTTAGTGGCTGAAGGCAAAAAGGGAAGTGGACAAGCAACAGCCCCTGTGAAGACAAAAGCAAAGTTTACCATGTGCCCCTGCGTAGCTACGGTTGAAGCCCTGAGAGTTGATGAGATCAATGGATTTGGCGGTGGTTCCATGGAAGAGCAGCATCTCATTGTTCTTATGTTGGTTCTTCTCCTCCAGCCTCTTCTTCATCAGTTGGTAGCTCTGCCACAGTGTCTCGTTTTGGACACGTTCAATCTGTTAACACAATGGTTTTGTTTACATACACACAAATAACATGATATATGGTCAGGATTAAGCACCTATCACGAAAATACAATTCCCAGGCTATCTTATAGACCAAGAGCTCATAATCACTGTAGCATAATGTGTCATTATTTTCTTTTCGCTCGTCAGACACATGCTTTAACCCATACCCATTTGACCTGGAACACCAATACATAACTATACCTTTCAATCCGGGAACCCCTTTTGGTGTAGTTGTTGTTGTATTGTATATGTTACAGGGAAATTGGCATTCCAGGGAAATTGAAAAAGGAGCGCTTGTTTTTACCACCCACCCAGGCAATTCTGTATAACCAACACTAGAGGGCAATGAATGCAAGCCAATGCATGCACATGCGTGTGTGCGTGTGCATGTGTGCGCACGAGTGTGTGTGTGTGTGTGTGTGTGTGTGCATGCGCACACATGCACACGCACACACGCACACATGTGTGTCGTCGTGGACACTGGATAGTAACCATAGACTGTAACCCATGAAAAGATCTATTCTCCCCCTATCGGTTCACAACTCGGACGGCGCTGATTCGACTAGCAGACCTTCGGCCGGTAGGCGCGGGCACTGGAGGCGCGAGTGCGGGCCTCCTCGGCCTCAAGCTCTGCTGAGTCGGCGCGCCTCCGTCATGGACAATAACTATTATCACGTGTGCGTGTGAACGCTTGTTCAGCGTTCCCCTAGCGTAGCTTCCTGGTTGCTATGTGGGGGGGGGGGGAACAACAAAAGCCAGGTCGCCTCGCATCAAAGCCCCGCCTCGCGCCTCCTCCTCGCGCCGCCTTGTATCAAAGCCCGGCTCGCGCCTCCTCCGCCTCCTCGCGAGCCTCGCGTAAAAAACCCTGTCTCGAAAAGCCCCACCTCGCGCCGAAGCCCCGCGCCTAAAAGCGAGCGCTCCTCTTTCAATTTCCCTGGAAGGCCAATTTCCCTGTGACATATACAGTACATAGCAACATGAATCTTTGAGTCTAAACATGAGTCTAAATGTGTTAAGACCAGCAAAGCATCTGTGTCATTTTAGATTTTAACCACTTTAACTATTATTTTATACTTTGGCTATTCAAAAATAGCAGATATACCAGCTCATGGTGTGTCACTTCATGCCACGCTGTGAGCTTGTAGATCTGCTGTTTTAGAAAAATATTTGAATAAATATCTTTTTAAAGCAAAATTGTTTTACTCAAATCTTTGCTTCTGGGGGTCCCTGGAACAGCGGCCAAATACATATAATGTTGGGGGTCCTTGACAGGAAAAAGTTTGGGAACCACTGATATAGCAACATAGGTTTTTTAAGAAAACTGTTTTTAGAAGACATTTGTAGAATCGGACTCAGGTCTTAATAGGTTAAATCAATACTTCAACAGTGACTCGGCTACAGATATGCTCCGTCGCTTAGTATCTTTTGTAGCTGCCAGTGTGAACACAGCATAACAACATTTAATGTGTTGCATTTGTGTGGTATTATAATAACACAATTTATATGATCTGATCGTTAGTCAGGTGTGAACATACGCTGATGATTGTCAGGTTGAGTCCAGTCTTTGTGCATTCTCTCTCCACATCGTTGTATTCCTTGGACCCCTGTCTTACAGGAACAGTAAGTAGTGAGCCTTTCAAGTTTTCCCAATTTGCAGGCAGAGCGATCTCATCTGCAAAAATGTGTTCAATAGTTTATAGAAGTATTTGGAATTTGTTTCACAAGTTTAACAAGAATTGGAATATTATTCAAGTCCTGGACAGCTCGTTCTGAGGGTTAGGGTTAGGAATGTACAATTAAGATACAAAAAAGTGTACTAAAAATTAATTAATTAATAATTGGTCAGTGTGTTGTAGTTTATTCTTTTTTTTTTTGCCCAAATGTAACCACTCTTCTAAGCCCAGGGTGTAAAAACAAGTGTGTCCTCTGGTTAAACATTACATAATTTAAATTATGTATTTAAATATTATATTTGCTTACCTTTCTTCTCTTTTCTGATTAATTCAATGCATCCCTGTCCTTGGGTTTCAGTTGCTTTCCTGCGCTGCACATCAGCAGTATAGTCTTGATTGTTGATTTTTATTTTTAAGCTTTGGTTGCTAGTCCCTAGTGCCTCCTCAAGGTCATAGTTGGTAAATATGTCGAAGGGTGTTGGCCCAGTCTGCTGGTCTTGGTATTGCCACTTAACCAGTTCACTTGTCAGGATAGCCTTCTGTCTGCGATTCTCTGTCCTCTCTACATTCCGGATCAGGTCCCTGACAAAATGGGCAACAAACTCAATTTAACATTTTTAAAGATTTCACAAGAAAATACTTATTTTCTTTTACAAAACTTAAAATTCTAGATACGTTCTGAAAAAAGCGGAATCCCAGTGTGATTTGACGATTTTATAGGAGTACAATTTAGTATGTGCATAATATTACACAGATCATACAACAGTAAGCAGTGTTTACACCAGTTCATAGGACCTGAGAATGAATTACTTTGAAAGTGTCCTCTATTGCTTTGGATGTTTAAGCCAAATGGTCCATTCTTAGTGATGACATGTTGATTAGGGGAGAAAAGGAAGGACTTTCTCAGGGTTGGGTGAGGAGGGGCACACTGGGACCTAACAGTCAAGAATTTATAAAATGGCCCTGTCTATGGCCCTGACTGTGGACAAGTGTCAGTCGACCACATTAACCCTGGCGTCCCTTTTGCGTTCATATTCTTTGAAAAACTTTAAAAAGCTTTTTCATGATTTGTCATGAGTTTTCAAAAGCAGATCTTGTAGATAAGCTATTTTTGAATAGCTGAAGTAATAAATAGGGCTAAAGGGGTTAAATAGGTATGTGTTGGTCTGACCTTATAGCCGACTCTGCTGAAAAGACGTCTCTGGTAAGCCCCTCCAGGTGAATGCAGGCCTCCTCTTCCTTGCCCTGCACCCTCTTCAGATGGATACTGACGGTCAACTTCCTCTGCAGGGCACGGAGCTGGTCCATATCCCCCTTTGAGAGATGACTTATAAAGGGGTCAGTGATGGTTCTCTTGTTCTGCTCAGCCACTATCAGCTCCTCAATCTTCTTCTTAGTCAGGCTCAGAGCCTACAGGTGGGGGTTAGGATATACATATGAAATCACGGGAGGTCAACTGAGGTCCTGCTTCACACTCACAAGCAGGAGCTGCCCAGTACCACCACAATCTGTTGCTAAATGATCTGCATTTCTATGTTTTTACCTGGGAGCTTTCAGCACACAGGTGAAATACTGCAGGCTCAAACTCCTCTCGTTCCAACGTCACGTTGTTGTTGGTGGGACGTGCCTCATTGGATCCCATAAAGAATGAAGTAACCTTATCTGAAGAGAAATTTAAGCAGAACACAGTGGCTGCGGTTACATGGACAGTTTTATTCGGAATTAATACACTTATATTCGGAATTAATGAATTCATTCAGAATAGAAATGCTCATGTAAACACCTCAATTGGAATAGAATATTCCATTCCAGTCTGACCCGAATACATTTTCATTCGGGTTTGGAGGGGTCGGAATTTACCATATAAACATTTATTCCGAACGCTCCTCTCTGTTTGGAATACATGCATTCTTTTGCACATGTCCGCGCTTAGTAGTGCTGTCAGAATTGGCCAAAAATTACCTATCGAATTTGTATTATGTTTAATATAAAATATTGTATGCAGTAAAACTTTAATTCAAAGACTGCATAAGTCGCGGTTGGTGCTGAGAAGCAACAATTAATGATTCATATTCTATCATTTAATAAGCTTATTGTAATGGTTAAGCCCAGGCTTGCCCCGGAGAACGGACGCTCCGAGGATCTGATCCTGTGATGGAGCAACAATCTTTACCTGTCCTTGACATGAAACGGGAACTTATAATCAAAAGAATCTATTCAGTCAGATGAAACGTTTTTTGTTTAAATAAAATTAAGGTAGCCTACATGAGAAATGTGACAAGTAGTAGGCTAGCCTAAGTTTTACCGTGTCTGGTACCAATACAAAAAAAGAAACTGGTCTGAATTTGTAGATCTGCTACTTTCGCATTAAAACGGCGATAACAAGCGGGCTCGCACCGCATACAATGCTGCCTGGCAGGAGTCGGTGCGTTGTTTCCCGGCCTGCCTAAGGCCGACAAACCTCCGCCGCAGACGCACAAGGGGGCTATTGCCTCCACCCCATGCCCACCAGGGGAAGCTCCGCCCCGGGTAGTGGAGCCGGGCGGCCCCTGGTCCATGCCCGGGCGTAGGCGGAAACCACTTTGCGCATGTCAAAAGTTAAATTCCGAATGAATGCTTTAGGTCACGAGGGATACTTTTATTCAGGTTCCATGTAAACAGTTGGGTATGAATCTCTGTTTGGAATGAGTTCATTCTGAATTAATAAATATTGTCCATGATGTAACCGCACTGTTGTGTTGGCAATCAGTCCAGTGGTTTGCAAGATTAGCTCAATAAACACAGGCACACGGACTTCTCTAAAGCCCCTTTCTCATATGAACACTGGAAAATGTCCAGGGAATCAGGTCGTCCGGTGTTGGCCTTTCACACATGAAGCAACAGGAGAATGTCCGTTTCAGATGCGTTCACACATGAAGGTAAATAGCCCGTTTAATAAGGTGAGGGCCGGAGTCTGGGTAGTAGACGCACACATTAGCTACTTCCACTTAAATATAACACAGGCACCTCCTGAGGGAGATGAGAGGATCAAATGCAAAGTGCAGATGTAGCTTTTTCTTTCTTTCTTATTAATTAAGAAATGTTTGTGTTTTGTTTCGATTATGAGCCATTGATCATGGAAGTTTGATCGGTGAATATTTCCAACTCGAACGCTAATAAAAAGCAGAATGAATAAACTGGTTTTCAATTAACTGTCTCTCTCTCCAAACACCTCGGGAGGAGGGGAGGCTCTTCTCTCCTCGAAAATAGAAGCGTCATCAACAAGTCCACTCGCTAAATGTAAATTCACCGGACAATCACCATATCCATTCACACATACAGCGGACTTAAAGGTAGGGTAAGTGATATTTTTTGGTTAAAACAAAAGAAAATGTGTTAAAAGGTTAAGGCACTATATTCTGATAGTAATCATTGCTATAGACTATAGTGTTTGTTCAGTAACAGGAGTCTCCCCGTCTCTCCTGCTCTTTAATAAACAGAAAATACATTTTCCGGTAGGTGTCAAAATCTCAGCTGATAGATATGTTTTGTGGACCAGATTGATATGATCTAGAAATATCGATCTAACCAGTCAAATTAATATAGTGATGTCTTTTTGGGCCTGTACTTCAGTCTTTTAAACATGCCTTTTGTAACTCTACTATACTTTCTCTACCAAGGCCATGTAGCTGGCTCCATATTTGCTATCTGGTGCCGGCTCCATTTGTTTCCAATCAGTAAAAACATGTCTTGGTCAACACTTTGTGATTAAATGCCAAATGACCTGTATCTGTATAAGATGATCTGTATGACCGGGATATTGTCACTAATTTACTCTGTCAGCTGTCACCCTGTCACAGATAAACCTGCCACATGTCCTATGATATCGAAGGAATAACTTGTTTATGGAACCGAGCATTGTACACAAGGACACCCTAAGATGAACAACAACTTAATATTAAGACAGCCAGACGCCTGTCCATCCTACGACTCCCATCCTACGTCTGAGGGTCTTAAAGCCAATCATAAGGATGCACCTATGTCTGATGTCATTGAAGTCCAAATGTGTATAAATACCGTTGTTTGTTAGTACAACTTAGTGTGTGATTATTATAATTATCTGTAACTTGTACTGCCTCCGTGTACACACTCAAGCAATACAGACTGATCACTTTTGGACGTACCAGGTGTCTGACTCACATTTCTTTGGGTGTTGACTGGACGGGTATTGGGGGGTCTTAGTACCAAACTTCTTTTCATCTTTCTTGGGCTCATGCCTTATTTATAGGGTTCAGATTTAACCCTATCAATGGTCCTTCGATTACGGTTAGATACCCATCCGAGTTTATAATTATTATAATTTTCTCTCGGCCGGTGTGTTTAGAATCAGCTTTCAAATTTTCTTTATTTTTGCATTCCTTCTGGGTGACGATTCAGCGGTGAATTCAGATTCAGATTTTTTTTTTAATACTTTTCCTTTTTTGGACCCCCACCTCCTTGCTCCAGTCGACACTCCAGAGGGCCGATCTGTTCATCTACGCGAGGTGAAACGGTTCTTATCAACCGCCCTGAAACCAGACACTTTGGGTATGTGAAAGTTCTGTATTGCTCACACAGGAGGCTATAGTATAGTACTTGTTATATTTTGTTTGTCTTTGTTTTTGTTGTTTTAGTTAATGTTTGATTGCTTTTGGTGTGCTGCACACAAGAGAGTATGCTCCGCTCTGTATATGTTCATACCACCACTGCATACTCGGCCCCAACTGTTTTGTTCTTACACTAGTGGGGGCTTGGTCTGCCGTGTGGCCTGCACGCATATACTGGACCCATACTTTATTTATACAAACATATTTGTTTCATCATTTCCCCGTGGCTCACCCTGTGGGTTTTTGCTCGGAGGTCTTGGTGCTTGCACAAGGGTGTTTGTATAATACGTTCACACCATTAGCCTTTAATTCTGGCCGTATACACCGGTAGCGCTGCTGGTTATACATGATATATTAATATATTTGTGTCCCTCACCTCCTACACATCCCTAAATACTCAACTGAGAGGGTTTTGTTTGACGTCTGGGGGCCGGTTCCCCACTTCAACCTCCTCCCTATACTCAACTTGAGAGGGCTTTGTTTGACGTGCGAGGGTCTGCACACTTATATTTGATATATGGAACACAGCGAAATTGCGCGTTCCCACGATAGATGCCAGGCTATCTTAATTTCAATTACAGCATAAGGTTCCAAAGCGGACACTCCTGTATAGGGTCCTGCGTTGACAGCTTATGTTTTTGATTGATTACTGTTATTTACTCTACGAGTACATTCTCTGTTTGTATGCCTTGAATTGTGAGTTACATTGTGCCATTACAGCTGTTCTGTGCATATAAACTCTCTCTCTCTCTCTCCATCCAACTACACCCATCACCCTGGTCTTATCAAATTGACCTTGGAGTACTGCAGCTACTGTGGCCTATTTCTTTTCCCCGGCGAGATTATTCTCCCTGCTGCAATTCACTCTACTACTTTGGGTGATTGATTGACACTCTGTTGCATTGTGTCAAATCAAAAAGGAGGGATAGTTTACATTGCATTAACCTAATCACAAGGCTCATTTCCCGTACTTATCGGACATTTGTATTATTTTTCCCTTAGAGTTGCTGTTACTTTAATTTTGTAGATCATTTTAACCTTGACACACACAGATACATTCAGTATGTGCCAATCAGAGGGGAATTATTATAGTATCATAATATAATCCAGATACACCATTCAATTATTTTTCATTTTTAAACTTACATATTTTGATTTCATTCCCATTTTTCTAGAAACCAGCCACCTTTAAATTCTCCTGTGTTCCTTTGCTCCAGGCAACCTCTGTATCACTAAACCAGCTACAGTTTCTCATCCAATCAGCCCCTGAACAACATTCCATAACATCAGCACTGAACAGTTGGTATAATATCTATTCCTTATCTCCTAGGATAAACCACAGCCTGCTTATTTGCATACTTTTCAGAAACTAGTCATTTAAAAACCTTCAATTTCATCCCTGTTTCCATATAGTAGAATACAGTATATTTTATTATTATTACAATTTTAACTTCACATCATGGGCAGTCTAATAGCTACAGTTACTTAATACATGGCCGAGCCAGACCTCAAAGTTATTGTCACACAGGCTGTGACCACTCCAGAACAACAGGTAACACCCAATTCACAACGCCACGATCACGGGCCAAGCCAACCAAATCAAGTAATATAACACACCCGGGTTACACCGCTGGGCCTTTGCCACCAGCATCTGGAATCATCTACCCTAGCCCACTCACTTCATGAAATTCAAATTAGAGGTTAATATGTGTCCATATAGATACCTGTTACATTTATATTAAAGACAATTCAGATTGTTAACCCATTTAGTATTAATCTCTCACATTGGTTGTCTTGTTCCCATTCATATGGGTCCCACTTTCAATTGGTAACAGAAAATTAACTTTATATTCTATTGTAACTTTTAAAGACACTTAAAAGGAATTAGTCCTTGATGATTATGTGCTTGCACACCCCATACCACTGCACACCCCATACCACTGTTGATTTTGTTCACTAATGCTTTGTTTGTGTTTAATGTCTCTCCTCCCTGCTGGTTTTGGGGCCCTGGTATTGGCTAGACACCCACCTATGACCCCTATGACGCTGGGAGTGCCGCGGCTGTCCTCTCCTTCTCTGCTGTGCCTAATGTGTGACTAGGACTTGGCACCTGCATCTCCACGACACCCAGAGCACCCCAGCGTATTAATTCCATTTTATTATTTGACATTCATTAGTTCAGTTTCTGATGGTCTGATCTTAAGTTAAAACTGTTTTATGTTTTTCTTTCTCGTTAGCGGATAGTTTAGTATTTATTTTGTTTTGGTAGCTGAGGGGATTCTATTTATGGCGACGGGGACATTTTTTCTGGCATAAATGGAATCCCACCTTTTTGTTTCTTTGATCAACCATCATTTTTGACTTCATGTTCAAATTCCACCCTATAGTATTTGTTAAAAAAAAACCTTCTCCATGTCTGCTTTATGCCTTACAGCATCACTGTACCCCGAAAGAAGGCAGCCGAGATCCATTCAGATCCAAATTACTGATGTAAAGATTTTTTGGGTGACCCAAGACCGTATTGGGATCAGAGGTCAGTGGATTTCAGAGGGGTCACAACAGAGGTAAGGTGTGCATTTTTAACATCTTACGCCTCCTGTGCTCCTCTGGAACTCCAACAAAGATTTACACATTAATATGAATCCTGGTACAATTTGCTCAGTTTTTAATAATAATTCATATCCATTTACTTAAAAAGGAACTTCATTTAATTTCATTTTTATAGTCGGTTTTTAACTGTCTTAAAGTATTTTGCTAGATTCTCAGAGTAGGCTCTCTCCCAGAAGCAGCCTTAACTCTCTAGCTTATCTGTTTACATTCCATAGTAGAACTCACTATCAAAACTAGCTACTGTAGGAATGGGCCGTTCAGTTGCTTAAAATAAAAATAACTTTAACCCATTCCTTCCAATGACAATTCAGTTGCTCAAAATAACTTTAACCCATTACAACAGTGTACGTTCTTTATAATAATAATAATATGTATATCTATCTATCTATCAACATATATATATTACAGTTTTATTACTGTCAGCCTATCTTATTAATATTACTTCCTTTATTTTGCTATAATGTCAGCGCAGTCTACGTAACAAAGTCCTAACAAAAATGGTTAGACAAACATGTGCTGTACACTTTTCTAGGTGACTATCAATTTCTTTGACATCAATCCAAAGTCACTAATACTAGCCAAACTCCGTTTCTGACTCATGAGCTGCAGATCATGGATCAGAAAGGGACAGAGGTTAGATATTACCCTATTTAGAGACCATATTTGATTATTAATATCTGACACATATTGGTCCAAATATTGTTTGTTTTAATGTACTAAGTTTCCTTCTATACTGATATTTCACCTAAGATTAACCCCTGTACCTGTTAATGTTCTAGTCTTAGCGATAGACAGGCATAATACGACCGCCTTATCGGGTCTCAAATCAGCTCACAGAGAAGAGTACTCCAGTTTTACTTACTTTGTCAGTACATTTTTTGGTTTGTTTGTTTTGTCTTATATGGTTTGTTAATTATATATCTTTTTTACCTTTGACCGGTTTTATTTTTGACCACTGTAGGTTAAACCATCCATCCATTTAATATATTGAGCTTTAACAATAAGTTTGAATGTTTGCCTTAATTTTAAGTTTTAAATTCTAAGCTTTAAATTCTTTTAAATATTTTTTTAATATAATGAAAAAATATTAAGTAATACTGAACCCAGTCAGGATAAAATATTTCTCATTCCAAAATTAGTTTATCGCTGAAATATGTATGTTCGGTATGTCTGTGTGTATTAATGAACGATTGTTTTTTTTCTCTCTCTCTCTCTCTCTCTGTGGGTCCGCCAGTGTGTTTGCTGCCTTCTATGGTGTGTGTGTGAGTGCAAGGGAGCGAGGGGTGAAAGTTCTATCTCTATTTATCTTTTTCTCCCTTCTATCTGTGTGTGAGCGATTCAGCTATGCAGGCATGCGTGAATGTGTTTGAATGCGTGTTTGAACGTTCTCTAACAATTTTAGTCCAAATTTCAATCATTCTCCGGTCAGTTAGAACTAAATAGCCACTCTGGTCTCTAAAACTCCATTACCCATAATTCCTTCAACAGGAAGTGAGTTCAACTTCATTCAACCCATCTCAGTTAAATTAACCCTAATAAGATTCAATATGTTCTAATATCAATATTGGAAAAAATTAACTATAATATTAAGTTTATTATAAAGTCATTTTGAATTATTTTAAAAGTTTTAAAAATATTTTCATCATTTTAACTTAAGATTTTTTTGAGCTTGTAGATCTGCTCTTTTTGGAAAATTTTAATTTCGATTTATTTTGGTGTACTTTACCTAACTCTAATATACTCTTCAGAACAAAGATGTTTATTCCTTATTTTTCATTGTTATATTTTAATATTAAATATTTTTAATTATAACTTTAACATTTTTGTAATTTTTTTTTTCCCAATTTGTTTTCTCTTCATTTTCAGTTTTATTTATTATCTTTCTCATCAACAAATTCATCCTCTGACACACACTATATTACAGATATATGGGTGTCAAATAGAGGGGAGTTTGATGAATATTTGATTTAAATATGATTTGATTTAAATGTTTAATATGCTTTGTTTGTGTTTGCTTCATTTTAGAACGAGAATGTGAGCCACTTCATTAAATCCAATTCCTAAAAGATCATAAGGTCCATAAGGTCACAATACCTGCTAATTGTGACATACAGGGCTAAACTTTAATTTTAATTTAATTCTTAAGGGGCACACCACGTGAGTTTTTCCCATTATAAAGTGTTTTTGTAAAAGATTGTATGGACACATTTTTCAGATTTGCCAGTCAAACAAAAAATACCTTTTTAGGTTACTGCTTCTGGAGAGCCGCTGGTAAGGTTGTCCAATTGTTAGAGTTAACATATAATTGATTGGTCACCGACCCAATCAACCCACGGTATTGCTTCAAGGAGAAGTAAGGCTAAAATTTGACTGAGCCTATACACACTTGAGGGCGGGACATGAAACAACAATTTCTTGGGAACGAGACTATGTTGGCACTGTAAGTTCCTGATGGTACATAAATTGTGGGGTTTTTAGGAAAACAACCCCCAGACGGCTGGAGTAAAAATTCAGATCCTGCCATCCTGCAAAGGGATGGCCTTTAAAAAAAATAAAAATAAAGAAAGGTTTGACAAATCTGATGTTGTCCATAATTATAACTGATTCTGGGAACTTATGAGGTGATGTCATTTTTCTCATTTAACAGCATATAGAACCCACTTACCGTTCTAATTATTCTATAGTCTATAGTATGTAAGATGTACTGACATATGCTTTCCTCCTTCTTACATCCTACTAACGCTGATTATTTACTCATGAAATATAACCATTTGGCTTCCAAACCAATAAACAGTACAGCCCTTTTTGGATAAGTGAACCCTTTGGATGTTTATCTGAATAAATAACAATTTGATTTTGCCCTTATAGTCCTTTAATACAATTTAAAAAGCAATTTATGTCTACATCTATCTGAACATGTCTCCTTATATGAATTAATTAATTAATTACATTTTCTTTCAATGTAATCTACCAATCTAGTCCCCAAAGAACTGGGGACTGATAGATATGTTTTGTGGACCAGATTGATATGATCTAGAAATATCGATCTAACCAGTCAAATTAATATAGTGATGTCTTTTTGGGCCTGTACTTCAGTCTTTTAAACATGCCTTTTGTAACTCTACTATACTTTCTCTACCAAGGCCATGTAGCTGGCTCCATATTTGCTATCTGGTGCCGGCTCCATATGTTTCCAATCAGTAAAAACATGTCTTGGTCAACACTTTGTGATTAAATGCCAAATGACCTGTATCTGTATAAGATGATCTGTATGACCGGGATATTGTCACTAATTTACTCTGTCAGCTGTCACCCTGTCACAGATAAACCTGCCACATGTCCTATGATATCGAAGGAATAACTTGTTTATGGAACCGAGCATTGTACACAAGGACACCCTAAGATGAACAACAACTTAATATTAAGACAGCCAGACGCCTGTCCATCCTACGACTCCCATCCTACGTCTGAGGGTCTTAAAGCCAATCATAAGGATGCACCTATGTCTGATGTCATTGAAGTCCAACTGTGTATAAATACCGTTGTTTGTTAGTACAACTTTAGTGTGTGATTATTATAATTATCTGTAACTTGTGTACACACTCGAGCAATACAGACTGATCACTTTTGGACGTACCAGATGTCTGACTCACATTTCTTTGGGTGTTGACTGGACGGGTATTGGGGGGTCTTAGTACCAAACCATCTTTTCATCTTTCTTGGGCTCATGCCTTATTTATAGGGTTCAGATTTAACCCTATCATCAGCCAATCAGGAGAAAGTACCTATTTTTAAGCTTCATTTTTATAGTGTTCCAGTTCCAATTTTGCCTGCTAATTTCTTAGTGTCATCACTTCCAATTTCACTTGTTTAATCTATATCCTGATTGAGTTCTCTATCCTGATTGAATAAAATTGGAAATGAAACTGAAACTGAAACGAAAATGCATTTTCTGTTTTATAAAGAGCTGGAGATACAAGGAGACTCCTTTTACTGAACAAACACTCTATAGCAATGAGTGCTATCAGAATATAGAGCTATTTAACACTTATTTAAACCAAAGAAAATCACTTACCCTACCTTTAAGTCAAGAGTTCTGCCAGCATAAAGTCTGTTGCATGTCCGATCCTACTGAGCCGGAATGTTGCGTTACATAATACAGTGCAAGTGTGAAAGTGACTTAATAGACAGCTAGTCTCCTATAGAGCCTTGCAGTAATAACCCATCTTGTGTGACATACCCCGGATGTTGGTCCAGACGTTCTTCTCCTCTACATCCTGACCTTCTCTCCTCCTCATGCTGTTGTGGAATTCCTTCATCATGGCTGTCTGGAACACCAGGATCTTCACACTGTGGACACAACGCTGGTGCTTCTTCCTCACAAACTCCACCACAGCATCTATCATGGCATCTGCCACAGCCGTGGGACTGGCACCTCCCTGACCTGATAAAGACACACAGATGAATGGACAGACAAACAAATATGGATGACTGATGAACAGGCAGATCTGACACACTGAACACATTTTGAACAATGAACACACAGAGAGACAATCAGGGACCTGGCTAGAAAATTGGTGAATCTAGTAGGCACGTATGTTGAGAAGCCATGGGCACGTCATTCCCCCACTGCTTTCAAGGTTGGCTGTGGCCAACTTGACTCTCAAAATTACTGTCACCAACTGCTACATATGAGGCCACAAACCGCCACTAAACAAGATGTGGAGAGCGTTAATGAATGGAGCAGCAATGCTCACATATTCAACCTCAGTCATGAAACCTGCATATCATGATAGAATTTAATCTTAAAGTGCTGTATAACCCCTAGGCATTAGCTTGCATTGATTGGTCAGCTGCATTACCAGCCCTTGGGGTTATACAGCAGTTGACCAATCAGCACAAGCTAATCACCCTTTCCTTTTATCACCCCCTTACCAAGGTCAAATAAAGGCTGGGTATGTTATACTGTATTATATCATTGGAATTGGAATGCATAATGTGATAATTATGTCACCTCAACCTAACATAGTGTAGAGCAGTACACATACCTGTTCCAAGGGCAGGGAAGGCGACGGAGGTGAATTTCTGTTCTTCACAGTACTTCAGCACATGGTAGACCACATCTTTGACCCTGGCAGGATCATTCTGCCCTATGATATGGAGAATGTGTCGACTAGGGAGAGATCCTGCTGATGTCAGTATCATGGATGATGACTGGTGACTAGGAGAATTAACTGCAGAAAGGCAGAAAGTGAATGGCACAATGACAAACAGAAGCTATTTTCAGAAGAAATACTACATAATTGATAGATAAACACATCTATATACTGCATCTATATGGATTTACTGTAGATAGATAGATAGATAGATATATTGTATAATTTTACAATGGCATTTCCAGTGGCTGAAACATGGGTGTACATCTATAGTTTGTCCATCAAGAGCAGTGTCTTTTTAATTATTTGGCCTCATTTACTGATAATCTGCAGCCTTTTTATGGTTCACATTATAAAAATGAAAAATCCTCAAACGAAAACATACCAAGCGTTGAGCATTCCAACTCCACTTGAAATCCAGCGCTGTCTAAAATGGCCTTGGAAACACCTAAATCAAAATGACACAATATTGACCTTTTGAACTGTCAGGATCTGTCTCCTTGTATTATTTTAGTATCTTCCTTATTTAGTGGTATCGTCCCAGTGTTTCCTGTTCTCCTTGTAGCTGTTGCCTGTCTTGTCTCACCTACCCTTTGATAAGTGTTCTCCACCAGTGTCCTGTTGTACCCCAGCCAATCCCCCTGTATTGATTTGTCTTTGAGTTCACCCGTGTCTAGTCCTGTGTCTATCTAAGCCCTGTGTTTGAGTGTGTTCATTACCAGTTTATTACTTTTTGTCATCTGTGTGTTTGTCTGTTCCAGATCTGTATCTACATGTCATTAGTTTAGTGTTTCCCATAATAGTTAAGTTTTCCAGTTCGCTTCCTTGTGTATCCTGTTTATTTCTTATTAAATACCCTTGAATTTAAATACCCTCGTCGTTTCAGCGTTGTCACCTACACTTCTGTCTCACACCCTGACAGAAACAAGCAACTAATATTGTGCAACACAAGCTCTCTTTCCTCTATTCCTTATTTATTGATAAGCGCCATGAATCAAGACAACAACGGTATATTGACTAGAGTAGAAGTCTGTATAGTGACCCCACTAACTCTCACCAAAGAGTTTAATGATTAAAGGTCATAGTCACCCATTTTGAGGTTAAAGTCCTTATTGGAGGAGTTGATAATAACATCACTGTTGTCCTTAGTGATGTCTCCAGATGAGACTTCTAAGTTTAGCTGACCCATCTTCATCTGGTACACACCGAGAGAGGGGGATGACACCTGGCTGAAGGATGCTGGCGCACACGCACACACACACACACACACACACACACACACACACACACACACACACACACACACACACACAGACAAAAGTGTTACGGGACAAGAGAAGAGAGTCAGGCATGGTAAATAAGGGTCCAGGTTCAATTCTCCTGACCAGCTGAGAAGAAGAAACTGATTGAGTAGCAATTATTTTCCATCAACAACTGGTGTCAAAGAGACTACGATTGTTCCAGTAAAGTAAATGCATACATGCAAAGAAAACCTTCCAGTGATGCAGTGAATGGAGTTCAAACGCAATGTGTAGATAGTATTAGCTGAGTGGTTTAGACCTCCACCTCTAGGCACATACCTGTCCTATGTAGGTCCAAAATGTGCTAAACCCTTACTTTCCCCATCAATAGAGAAAGAAAATAAATGTTTTCAGGTGGAAAATCTTACCAGTGGTCTGCTGGGATTGTACAGTAGATTTAGAGGGTGATGACTGGTCAAAAGCACGTGCTCCCTGATGATTTCCCGGCTTCTGACCTTTGAACTCTCTGGTAAAACTCTGACAAACAAGAACGGGACAATAATAAAAACTGACAAGTTCTGGAAAGGTGGCAATGCTAAGAGGATGGTTATTTCTACTTTTAAATAGCATACTGTATATAAGACAGACAGACCTTAGTGTGGGTCCGTCTCATTGTATGATACAGTACGCACTGTAGAGTCTCCATAGCTCTGCATGTTTTTAGTCCAGTGTATACTTGTGCAATATGAATGCACAGTCAAATTATTAGAATCCATTTTTATTAAATCGATGATTTAAACGATGAATCGATGAATGAAACTGATCTGCGTTGAGTTGAATCAGTTTGGATGAATGGCAGTGTGTAATGTTGTTTCCTTTGTTAAATTTAGGCCAGTGAAGCCTGTTGAGACTTTAACAGTGATTAAGGGCTATACACAAACACTCGAGTTGAACTAAAGGCTAAACCTGTTAAAACCGGGAAAGCATCTGTGTCATTTTAGATTTTAGCATTGGCTATTCAAAATATTTCAGATATACAAGCTCACAGCGCGTCACTTTGTGCCGCACTGCGAGCTTGTACATCTGCCATTTTGAATTTAAAAATCTTGTAAGTGTGAGAACTACTGATCTAGAAGGCATTTGTAGAATCGGCCTCAGGTCTTAATGGGTTAAGTGTCAAGAAAATATTGACAAAGCATAAACTAGACTTAAAGATGAACTAACTGAATTGAGATGAAATGTAGGAACTCACTTCCACAGTCGGTGTGTCACTAGGGTGCAGTACCACGGCCACCTCCCTCAGATACTGGGGTGTTCTCCTCCGGCTGTAGATGTGAACCTCCTCCAGCAGGGTTCTGGCCACCAGAGATTTAGGGAAACCCATGTTACCAGTCCCAATCGCTGGGAAAGACACTGACGCCATTCTGAGCTTCTCTGCCTCTTCCAGGCAATATCTGATGATGGATTTTAATTTCTGGAACAGAACGACAGCATCAACATTATTGATTGAAGTTGTAAAATGACAATATTCGCACATGCGCAGGTTTATGAAAACAAATATTAGAAACTTAACATAATATTATGAATGTTATCAGTAACATTCATATGTAATCTAATCAAAAGAGAAAAGTGGGAAAATGGGTGATGTAAGCAACTGAGGAAAGCAAGGTCAGTTCTTTTTTCTTCAAAAGCATTTCAAGCTTACTGGACTGTACAGGAAAGAGTGGGTAGAATATTGTCATTATAGCAAAATATTTCCCTTGAGGTCGCAGGTTATACTGTATGTCTCTTGTGTTCCTTTTATACAGAAAATACTATATGTTGTATTTTTTTGTGCTTTAGGCATTGCGCCAACAATTTATCATTAGGGACAAATAAAGTTTGACTTCATCTGGGATTAGGTTAAACAATGAATTGGACCCCTAACCCGTAACCCTAAGTTCCCCAGACCTTCTTTCTATAACTACACCATTCACCTCCTCTGCCTGACCGGCCCCGTTGTCCCAGAGGGGGAAGATGGTATGGAAGACCTTTTGACACTTCAGGTTAAATCCAGCTGTTACAATGATATCACCGTAACCGGCTTCTTGTTTGACTGCAGATTGGAGCCTCGGGCCGGCTGTCTCCAGAATCGCTTTGGAAACAGCTCCTGAGTCCAGGTTTAGGTTTTCAGAGATGGTGTTGACAATGACATCAGTCTGGGAACCGAGTGTGATAGAAAACATTCATTAAGTATAATTTACCTTTATCTTTTGCAGCATATGACAACCACAGTTGTGGTAGGTTGTGTAGGTTGAGCACCATATTCAGCTAACAAGGAGGTTTATTAGAATGCTTGCCAAATGATAGCCAGAAGGTAAAGCGAATAATACTCCCATTTGCTGTAAATTACGCCGGTATGTTTATTACTATATAACAAGGTAAACAGATTTGAACAGGATTTGACAATCTGAGTGATTGTATGATGTGTTCTGTTCTCTTAAGAGCTCTCAATAAACTAACTTTGAATCATCACATTTTGTACCCGTTCTGTGGAATTTACTTATTTGACTACACCTCACACTTATAGAATTTCCACAACACAAGGGTTAGGGTTAGGTAGGCACAAATGTCAGTTGAGAAAAGAGTCCGGTGCACAGGATATATTCTAGGATGAAATATGCACATTGTATGTCCTTACATCCTGCTCCTGGATGTTTCCCTTTCTGAGACAAATCCTCAGCCCTTCTTGTGTGTGTGTGGTTTCAAGGTCTCTTTCATGGTCTAGTCTCCTATACCTGTGAAAAATCACAAAAGAACTGAACAATGATGTCAACACATTGGAGAAGTAAACCACTTAAACACTAGGCAACCTATTGTGGGAAAGTCATAATAGGCGAACATTTGGCAAAAATAGGGTAAGATTCGCCATGAATAGCAAAGTCAACACGTCACAACATATTGTGACGTGTTGTGAGCTTGGTGTAGAGGGAATGGAAACGAGACAAGTACTTACTAGTTAATCTAATACTACTACTGTATTTATTACCATGCATATTACTCATAGCAGTAGCGCAATTATAACACTAAGTACAGGACAAGCCTTTTCTCTTACCCTCTGTCTTCCCCACCAGACCGAAGGTGTCCTCTGGGTCCCTGTTGGCCCTCTTTCCCTCCAGATCCTCCTTGTCCTCTCCCCCTGCCCCGGTGTCCGCTGGCTGTCAGATTCCTGGACCCTGATTGTCCTCTGGCTCCCCACTGTCCTCGTCCCTGATGCGCACTGGGAGAAGAAATTGAAAAACAACAAGAAAATTGGAGATTAAATGTGCTGCAGAACTGTAGTAGCATAGCAGTTATTTGGATTTTTTTTGTAACATAAATGAAAAAACTGTTAAACATAAAAGAAATAAACATTTATTCATTTTCCCCACCATTAATATAGTATTATTTTGAGGATACATGGTTCAGCCTTTAATTTTTTTTTTGCAGCCTCTAAACTTTGTTCAAGACCAAAGCAAAGAAACAACCTGGTAGTATACATGTCTTCTACACAAGACTATCCAAATGATTGTAAATTCATTCACTTTATTTATACCTTGAATATCCAGCATGTCTGCTGCCTCCCTGTCGTGGTAGAGTCATCTTTGGCTTGAGGTCTATGAACTTATTGTTAACAGCCTTGGCAAGAGCCCTCACAGCCTGGTCATTATTGTCCGTCAGGTGGATCTCAGTCAGCAAACCGGGAGCTTTCTCAGTATTGCAGTATTCCCGTACAGCCTGAGCAATGGTTTCAGCACAAAGCTCAAGAGGGAAGCCGAACACCCCAGAACTCACTGCCGGCACGGCAATAGTAGAGCAGTTGTTCATCGCTGCCTGCCTCAAGCTCTCCTGAATGGCCAGGTTTAGCCGTGACACTGCCGTCTTCCTGTCTGAATCAGAGAATCGAGGGCCTACAGCATGAACAACATACTTGCATGGCAGGTTGCCTGAATCTGTCACAATGGCATCCCCAGGTCGCAGACGTCCATTCCTGGCAATGTAGTCATCGCAGAGTTTCTGGAGTTGTGGCCCAGCGGCCTTGAGCAGCGCCAGAGCTACACCTCCGATGTGCTTCAATTCCTCGTTGGCAGCATTGACTACAGCATCCACCCTGAAGCTACAGATATCAGTCCTCGAGACCGAGACCAGGACTCCCGAGGCCGTCTGAACTTCACAGTAGATCGATCCTCCGACCTCGCCTTCTTCCTCATAGTCATCTTCATCTTCATCATACTCCTCTTCCTTGTCCTGCTGAAGCACCACCACGCAGTCAACGATATACGTAAGGAACTTGTTCTCTTGAGACAGGAAGTACTTCTTAGCCCCAGGCTTGTCCACTGTGTGTGCATCAGTGCAGAGAGCTGCCACCAAACTTTGTAGGGAGGCCTTGGATTTCTGGACATGGAGATGTGCACCAGAAAGTTTGATTCTTGGCCGGCTGGGATCAAAATGGACTCTCACTTCATTTGTCGTAGCAAAACTGGTCCATTCTTGTCTTTTTCTCTCCTGGATGAACTGGACCACAGCATTGGACTTGACGCGGATGGTTTCTTCAACTTGTGAGTAATTTACAATAAATTTCTCCAAGCTGCCGGCGACCTCTTTGACTGGGTTGAGGAAGCCGGACACTGTTATTGTGCCTCTTCTCTCTGGGTTGAGATTTATAAGCACCGTTTTCGTCTTTGAGGTGTTGTAGGTTTCCATCAGCTGTGTATTCAACTTCATCCACTCAGGCATCCTTACTACCTTCTCATCCTGCACAAGCAGAGACTGCATTGAAAATGCATTCCTCATCTTCCGCTCCGCATCGACCAGAGCATTCTCAGAACTTCCTGTGAGAAGAACCCTGCTTTTATCTGTGCTGTAAATGGCACTGATTCCCTGAGATGTGAATAAGTCCTGCGACATTTCCATGGCATCAACTGACTTGAGGAAGTCTAGGAGACATGGGTCCACATCATCCAGGGGTTTCTTACACATTCTGAGCTTTCTCTCCAAGATCCAACACTTCACTTTAGAGACCTCTGCTTCAAGGCCCGAAATGGTCAGTGTCTTGGTGGGATCTTGATAGGACAGGTGCAACTCCTGAGAAATATCTGACACCGCCTTTAGCAGCCCTTCCTGCTGTAGGATATAGTAGTAGGCCGGGCACATGTCCATTGCCTCTGATACAGTGTCTCGCTGCCTCTCTATCTGTCGCACAGCATTGAGAATGATATCCTCTACAGGACCTCGAATCCGATCCACATCTTCTGCCCGCCCTGCCACAGTCAGCATCCCTTTTGGTGCATCCAACACCAGCACTGCATCTTCTTTCACTACTGAACGGATATCTTTCTCCATCATCTTCCAAGCAGGGATAGTCACTACAAAGTCAAAAGCAATGTATTGGCTCAAGAGCTTTCTGAAGGCCCCCGAAGAATTGTTTGTCCACTCATCCACCTGTCTTGCCGTCAGACCCTTTTGCTTCAATAGACTTGGCAGAGGGCTGAGCTTTGCCTCAGGGTTTTCTAAATCCACATTGCAGAAGTAAGGGCACATGTGTTGGTTGATGGCGTTTAGCTGTTTCTTCATGAGGAGGAATTTCCAGACAGGGGGGTGGACATTCTCTGTGAAAGGTTCAGGCATCTTCCAT
The DNA here is from genome assembly GCF_963454915.1 of Gymnoscopelus microlampas. Classification (NCBI taxonomy): domain Eukaryota; kingdom Metazoa; phylum Chordata; class Actinopteri; order Myctophiformes; family Myctophidae; genus Gymnoscopelus; species Gymnoscopelus microlampas. Next base: position 32,554,967 of record NC_139941.1, read on the forward strand.
GTTGGTCTGTCTTTGCCATACAGGGCAGTGCCCAGGGACTCATAGAAGGGGTACACCTTGACAGGGACCTTGCATATAATATGGTCTTGTATCTTGGAGATTGTCTCTGCAACTGGAAAGGAAGTAATTGGAAAAGTACCAGGACAATTGAGTATAGGAAAGTGACAGCAGGCGTAGTGTATTGAATATTTAATTCATTAATTTAATAGTTTATAGTTACAAAACTATTACCAAATCATTAAACCTTTATTAAATCATCAATTTGTGTAAATCAAATACATAATGTGAATACTTAATTGTGTACTTAACTGATATTATATAACTTAACTTGTTATATACTTGTTAAGTACTTAGTATTTTTTTGGTAACCATTTCCCCTTTTCACCTTTAGGATCATCGAAGGTGGCAACAGCTGCTTTTTCCTCAGGGATCATGCTGATGCTGACTGGCAGAGTCCAGTTCTTCTCAAAGTACAGTTCCAACATCTCTGCAAAAGGAATTTGTCAAATTCAGGGACATATTATACCATTATCAGTCCAGGATACATTCACGTCATTAAAGGTAGGGTAAGTGATTTTCTTTGGTTAAAATAAGTGTTAAATAGCTCTATATTCTGATAGTACTCATTGCTATAGAGTGTTTGTTCAGTAAAAGGAGTCTCCTTGTCTCTCCAGCTCTTTATAAAACAGAAAATGCATTTTCATTTCAGTTTCAGTTTCATTTCCAATTGTATCCAATCAGGATAGAGAACTCAATCAAGATATACAGTAGATTAAACAAGTGGAATTGGAAGTGATGACACTAAGAAATGAGCAGGCAAAATTGGAACTTGAACACTATAAAAATGAAGCTTAAAATGGGTACTTTCTCCTGATTGGCTGAGATTTTGACACTTACCGGAAAATGTATTTTCTGTTTATTAAAGAGCTGGAGAGACGGGGAGACTCCTGTTACTGAACAAAGACTCTATAGCAATGATTACTATCAGACTATTAGTGCTTTAACCTTTTAACAAAATACTTTTTGTTTTAACCCAAAAATATCACTTACCCTACCTTTAACCACTCTGTAAAAATAGTCAAGTCTAACAACTCTTTACTTTTACTTAACATGCTGGCTGAATAAATCCATCCATTCATTCAGGAATAACACAAAAAAACAAATAAATAAATACAACTCTTAAGAATTTAGAATCAAGATAGTTAAGTAACTCAACCGCTGCATGCTGCCAGGATGGAGAAGTTGACATTAGGTGGCACGATGACCAGGTAAATGTCTACAAATAAATAAAATATAAAAAAAACGTGAAATTTAGAGATGTGTACCTTTAATCACAACCGGTGTGAGGTTCTCCACTCGGACAGTCTGTGCTCCTTCCAGCTGCCGTGCAGCCAGCCCATGCCTCTTGAACTTCTCATTTCCCAGACTAGCTTGCAGAAATCTGTCCACAGCTGAAGAAAATGTCACTGTATCAGTATCATCCGACATCATACCGTCATGTTTCCTGCCGAATCTTTCACTAAATCTATTCATGCTATTGCCTTTTCTTCCTCATACTATACTATACATTTCAGAGAGAACTAATTCAACGCCAGTAATTCCATGACAAATGAGTTGCTACAAGGTGGCTTATATCATTCATGTAAAGCAGGGGTACTCAACAGGCGGACCGCGGTCCGGTCCCGTGGACCCTGGGCAAAAAAAAAACGGGGGGTTCGGGGGAGATTTGTCTCCCCCTAGCTTCAGATTGGACCCCCCCTAAGAAATTTAGAATAATACAAATAAATGTTAAAATAATTAAAAATACTTATTTAATAGAACCTGAACCCACTTATGCATCGTAAGAAATGAATAATGAAGAATTAACATAACACAGTGTCAAATTAGCTAGATTAGAGGAAAATAAAAAAATAATAACTCGCGTGCGGGGGACCCCCTCTATTCTCAACCCAGATTTGCGCTGCTGCTCTGCACCCCAGATTTATTAAGTTGGTTGGTTGGGAGGGGATCCGATTTGATAAGCTTGGCTCGATTGACCGACTTAAATAAACGTACCCTAGCCTTATTCAAAAAATGATTTGTGAACCCTCAAGATTTGTAGTTGTGTACCCCTGATGTAAAGCACCAGGTATACTGTAGACTAAGTGTGTTCCTACCAGTGGGATTGTTGAGGGTCACCACAGCTTTCTTTGTCTCCCAGATGATCTCCAGACTAAAGCTCCCCTCATCAAGCCCAGATACGGTTTCCACCACCATGGACAGCATGTCTCTATTCATGTGCTCAGGGATGTTCTCCAGAACGATGGCAACACCATGTGCAGACTCTAACTCAGAGGTAAAGGGGGAAAAAAACATGATCAATAATTTCCCTTGGCTGATTCTTTTTCAAAGGCAAAAGCTAGCAAACCTCCACCCACTGGTTTGAAATCCAATCCTGAATCCTGATACCCTCCCAATATGAAGGACTGCCATAAAGTCTGCTCAGTTTATATGAAGGAAGGAACTGCCTGTAGACGGTGATGACCCTTGTCCTCCTCACTATTGGTTGCTTCTTCTTGTAAACTGGAAATGTAAACTTAAAAAACCTAACTATTTTGGGGTCTTTTCTGCCTTAATTTATATTGATAGAACTGTATACGGTATGCACCTTACCCACTCGGCCATCTGTGCCCCTACAGTAGTACTTGCAGTACTTGGTTTAAGTCTATCTCTATCACTTAAATTCCTAAAATATTCAGATGTGAAACACAAATATTTATATGATCTTACCTGCGACATTGTCAACTTTTGGAGGGGTCTGGCGAGAAAAGGAGGACATAGTCATACACAATGACATCACTGTTTATTAGTTTGTTCAAAAGGCATACACATAGGCCCTACTGTATGTTCTAGAATTTAAATAAAACATATCGCCAAAGGATATGCTTTTGAAGACAGAAAATAAGGCTTATTGTCAAACTGGCACCTATTCAAGTATGAAAATTTAGATGTGGAGTTAGCATGTCTCAAGGGTCATGAAACTCATTCAACACACACAAGGACTACATAATATAACTATAAAAAGTGCTCCTCAGAGCAAAGGTCTCCGCCAGGTCAGGTAGGTTAATGTGGGCCAGCAATGTTTGGAATTCACCAATCAGGCTGGAATGTGGAAAAAAAAGCTGCGATAAAGGCAACAGTGCCGGAGATTAGCTGTCCACGGACGGACGGACGGACGGACACACACACACACACCCACCCACCCACCCACCCACACACACACACACACACACACACACACACACACACACACACACACACACACACACACACACACACACACAGACAGACGGACAGGGTGCAAAACATAGTCTCGGACATGCCTTTCGGCCTGGCGGATACAAATATTCAACTTTTTATTTTAAACATGTAGCAAGTTTAACAGTTCATAGGCAGAAAGATGTGGAGAGCTGAAGCACAAACAACAATCTTTGTATCATGACACTTATGGCATTCAGTGTAGTGTAACACAGGTCAGGGTTAGGTTTAGATAAATAATGGCGAGAAAGGGGAAATACTGCTGATAATAATTCGACACTTAGTATGATGACTAGTGACTGGAATTCAAAGAACCAAAAATCTTTCTAAACAACTATCTAATGAACTACAGATTTGTGAAAGTTGTACTACAAATACAGTTCATATGCATTATGGGTGACATTTAAATATGAAAAAAGGAATTGATGTCAGAGAGGGTCAGAAAATGAACATATTCATAAGATATTAATCAGTGCAACTGGTTTCACTGATATGTAGTTTGTTGTATCATCATCAGACCATAGTTAGTCATGTGTGGATACTGTTGTACATTGTATTGTCTATCTGCTGTGGTTATATGATTGGGAGCATTAAGACGGTGTGCGGACCCTTTTCTTTTGTTCATGTTTATTCAGTCGGATCCAGCACCCGTTGCAATTCTAACCACTTTATTATGATTCATTGAAATCATGTAGGCTATTATAAATGTGCTGTAAATGTCAGAAGACCTTTTATCTGCACATGACACGATTTCCACCTGAGTGGCAGTAAAACACTTGTAAACAACACTCCAAAACACTGGTGCTGGGGGGGGGGGGGGGGGTAAAATGGCCCCTTGGTAGTTATGTTGACATGGTCAAAAGGTACAAATTTGGTCTCACACACAGGTACAGCCTAAAAGTGGATCATTCTACAATATTTGTACTTGTCCCCCTAAATGTTAAATTTCACAAAATTAAAATAGACAACAACCACATGCATCCACCCCCCCCCCCCACACACACACACACACACACACACACACACACACACACACACACACACACACACACACACACACACACACGAGAGACAAAACAACAACAACTAGCGTTTAAACTCACTTGTTGAGAAGGCTTTTCAGTGTCATCATTGGTCGGTGACAGGTGCAACTTCACACTTGCCTTTTCAATGGTAATTTCGTGATCATCCCTGGCAAGGACTCTCTTTTTTACTGTAAAATAAAGTGTATTAAAACTTAAAAACCTAAAAAAGTCTATCTCAGAATAAAACATATAGACCTATCATCTTGTAATAGAACATTCAAAAGTTTTTTTTTTAACTGAGCACTGTCAAAAGGCCAGAGCAAAGGCTCATGCACTCCATAGGATGCACACACAAGATACATACATGCGCACAAATCTACATGCGTCGGATTGAAAATAGCCGATCTACAAGCGTGTAGATCTGCTATTTTCAACAGATGGGGGGGTCCTTGGATAATAACATCAGTGTGGTACATTTAAAAAATAATAATTTAAAAACAGCATAGTCACCGTCGTCACATTTAAAGTACACCGTCGCTCTCACGGAGTCATCACCGGTTACCTCGACCCTACAGTCCCCTCCGTCCGACTTCTTTTTACTCTGAAAATAGATCTGAAGTTTGTTCTTGATGGCCTTGGCCTGAACAGACGTCCATTCGCCCTCCACTAACAGCGGGTAAGGGAACTCGTCCATTGCTAACCTCTTTCATTCGACAGTAAAGCGAGTATAAGTAAAGGCGCAGAACAGACTTTGAGCCACAGAGTGGAGTCTTGGGTTTTACTTTCGTTTCTCCGCTGCAAGAAGAGGATAGGTTTCGTTCCCCGCACCTACATAGGAAATAGACTGGGACCAATTCGCTTAGCAGCTTGCTGATCCGGCCTGGTTTTTGAGCGGATGCGGAAACCGTGCTTGCATACATTTGTGTCTGCGTTTTTCTGCCTCGAGTAGGCGGGCTCTAGACCGGATCATAGTAGCCCTGGTGCCCTGGGAGCCCTGCCAGGCGCGCTGCTCTGCTCATAGACCCAATATTATACTGCCGTGCGTGGTGCGAGCCGGTTCCATAATATTTTGCATTAGAAGATGCAATTCAACATTTGACCAGTAGGGGAATCAGTAATGTTTTCTCTACGGGCGCAACTCTTGCGCAATGTCTTAAAAACATGTAACCGGATGAGGACAGAGGCGAATTAAATATTTTTTTTCAACTCGTTGGATAGCTTTTATTGTGCGCTAGAACGTAAAACATCTGAGAGCGTGGCAGAAAACCTTTACTTTTTGGATACGATGTGCAGAAAGGGGTAAAAAACATGTAAAGTGCAAAATGTGCGACAATGTTCTGCTAAAACGGCACCGAGAAACGAGGAACCTCATCTCGGAGCTATACAGCGGAGGGAGGAGTTCCGTCGGAGCTAGTATCATCATAGCAGCACTGCACAGTAAATAGAAACCATGGGTAGGCGTATAGGCTACTGCTGCAGAGGCATGTCGACACGAGGTTAACTTGCACTGCACACCACACAGACCATCATTGCACACATGTACGGTAGCCTACTTTGCAATATGACAGTGATTCCCAAATTCCCTCCAATATAATTACATGCAATCAGGGGCGTCACAGGGGGGGGGGGGCAATATTATCTTATTGCCGTTCTACGTTCAGCCAACCAGTTAAATACATTGCAGGTAACCTCTTTAAACTCTGCTTTTTGAAATATTCAAGACCATTAGGGTTTTATGGGAGATGCTTCTAAGATACAATTTAAGCAATAAAACATGTATTCTATTGCTGGTTTGACCCATTCTAATATTATGAAAATGACTGAAATCACAAATCAGTCAGACTGAGAACTTTAATCCATGGGATTTTACAGAGGAGAGAGACATAGAGGAAGAGGAGAGAGACATAGAGGAATCAATGTCACACTCCTGTGATGTCTGCCATGATCTCATCTACAATTGTCCTTCATTACCTCAACACAAAGAACCTATCAGTATCACAAGTGTAATCAGACAGTATAGTGTGTACTATGTACTATTTATTTATATTTTGATAACCCTTTATTTGTCCTGGGTAGGGTGGGGCAATGTGTCGATTATATATAGACTAGATAAGGTCTGGCATTTTGGACATATTGGTATGATGTGTTGTCTTTTCCTGGTTTGAATGGAGACTGCAGTTGTGTGCTTTTATTGCAGAGAAGCATTTCACCTGCCTTTTTGCTTTGAAAATTGGTGATGTGGTAATGCAAATGGGGTGATTCATAGTAGATCGGGTGGGTAATAACGTTTTACCTATGGAAAGCCCCATTTAATTCTTAAGCCCTATTTAATTATTTTCCCCCTCTATTATAAGTAAATAATTATAGAGTGGTGAATTAGTTTCACACATTGCAACCACACTATAAGACCATGGCTCTGTACTTGGTTTGCTCTTTTTTCCCTACACTAAACCTCTTTGCCGAAAATAGACAATCTATGAGCTCGGCTATTTTTGCTGAATGTTCCATCCAGATAGGGATGCTGGGGTTCAAGCAATTAGTGAACTAAATTGAAAAAACAAAAAACGTTCTTATCACACAAAGATTTGGTGGCCCCCCAGTAATAACTCTAAGGACCCCCTAAACGTCCCGGACCCCCTGTTGAAGACCCATTAGGCCACTGGTTCTCATTATTGCTAGCTTCAGAAAAGACAGGTACAGTCTCCATTATGGGCTTGCTAGTATCCTTCACCTTTACTTGGTAATTTGCCTCAAATGTAAATCTTTCCAAATTGTTCTGAACATAAAGCCAAATCACAGTACGGAGGGAGAGATGGAAAGGGGAGCATACTCATTTGACCTTTGTCCAGGGCACCTCATATTTGTCACTGACGCACTAGGGACATCTGGGCACCTCAATGTAAAGTTGGCCTTTTTGTCCAAAATGTAAAAAATCACACCCTGTGTGAAGGAAGCGGTGCCTTTGATGAGTGGCCTCATGGTGGCGCTATAATAGGGCGGGGCGGGGCTTCAGCAATTAATGCTCGTCCCTATTGGTGGTGTAAGTCCACATACCAAATTTGGACTTGGTGGCATGCTGCAAAATGGAGTTATAGCTGTTTAAAGCCAGTGACCTCCTGGTGGCGCTATAATAGGGCGGGGCAGGGCTTCAGCAGTCAATGCTCGTCCCTATTGGTGGTCTAAGTCCACATACCACATTTGGACTTGCTGGCATGCTGCGAACTGGAGTTATAGCTGTTTAAAGCCCGTGCTCAAACGGACATACGGACAAACGGACAGACGGACATACGGACGGACATAGTCAAAGGTAGAGCGGCTGGCACCGCTAAAAATATATATTTGAAAAGTGGTCTCAAGTAATCTAAAGCATACATGATGTGAACATGCACGGTACACTGTACATCATCTATCATCATCTGTCTGTCTGTCTGTCTGTCTGTCTGTCATCATCATCATCAATCGTCATCTGTCTGTCTGTCTGTCATCATCATCATCATCATCCATCTTCATCTGTCTGTCTGTCTGTCTGTCTGTCTGTCTGTCTGTTTGTCTGTCTGTCATCATCATCATCATCATCATCATCATCATCATCATCATCATCCATCTTCATCTGTCTGTCTGTTTGTCTGTCTGTCATCATCATCATCATCCATCTTCATCTGTCTGTCTGTCTGTCTGTCTGTCTGTCTGTCTGTCTGTCTGTCTGTCTGTCTGTCTGTTTGTCTGTCTATCATCATCATCATCATCCATCTTCATCTATCTATCTATCTATCTATCTATCTGTCTGTCTGTCTGTCTGTCTGTCTGTCTGTCTGTCTCCACCCATCCATCCATCCATCCATCCATCCATCCATCCATCCATCCGCCCGTCCGTCCGTCCATCCATCCATCCATCCATCCATCCATCCATCCGCCCGTCCGTCCGTCCGTCCATCCATCCATCCATCCATCCATCCATCCATCCGTCCATCCATCCATCCATCCATCCATCCATCCATCCGCCCATCCGCCCATCCGTCCGTCCAAACGTCCATCCATCCATCCATCCATCCATCCGTCCGTCCATCCGCCCGTCCATCCATCCATCCATCCATCCACCCGTCCATCCATCCATTCGCCCGGCGGTCCATCCATCCATCCACCGCTGTGCACCCCCAAATTGATTCCCCTATAGTTTAAAACTTGTTTAGTTTGGTATAATGGTTTTGTTTCTTTTGATATAATAATGAGTTGGTATGCCCATATTTTATTCTAACTCTCGCAGCGTGTTTAGCGATTGATTATGTGGGGAACAAAAACAATGCGACGCCAACCGGAACCAATTACTGAAGCCACAATTCTTTCCGCCCATTAACCTGTGGCCACATAATTTCCAACCGTCTTTCACACATGTCACAACATCGCAGATTACAGCAAAAAAAAAACACGAAACGAAACAACAACAAAGTTGCAGGTGAGCTGATGATGTTGGGAATATACTGTGGAAATAACGTTATTAGATGTTTGTGACTATCACTTTATGTAGTTTTGATGAAATATGTCACAGGCTAGTTAAAAAGTTAATCATTAGCTTGGAGCCAATTGCTAGCTAGTTGTAACATGCATGAATCATGGCTGGCAACTTTTCAGACTACCTTGGAGTGAGATTTGGTGGTGTGTGTGGCAAATTTGTAATTTTTTTATAAATACATGTACAATGTACGCAAAGTATACATCATTTAAAAAAATATATATATCAATGTTTCCAATTTCTTAACTTCAAATCATTAACCTAACCATATATTACAATTAATGTTGCGCTGGGTGGGCTATAATGGTTAAAAAAAAAACAACATTACAAAAATAATAATAATATATATATATATATATGTACACGCACATGCACGCGCACACACACACACACACACACACACACACACACACACACACACACACACCTGTATATCAGGTAACATGTATTGACTTCAAGTCAGCTGTTATCATTTCCTGATTATTGTCAATTTTTTATTTCCATTTACAATTTGTAATTCTTTTCTTTCCTGTAATCTGCAGGTATGGCATTGACACAGGTCATCATCAGTTTCCAGGACAGCTGGGATAATTTTTTGGATAATCCTCGTTGTCCACAGGGAAATGTCGTGTACCAAATTACTCTTCCCGGGGAACAATTCAAGATAGACGAGCCTGTAATGGCAAATATGCTGGATCAGTGGAGGAACTGCTTCTAACTTACCCTGGAGGTTACGGTGCACGTCCAAATCAGCATGTTCCTAAAGATCTGGGAGGCTCCCAGCCACGCCAGGTGTGTTTTACCAAATTATTCAGAGCGATGTGTAGTTTGTAGGAAAATAACATGAATAACACGTATGGCATAGCATAATACATTGTACAGTGTATATTTATTGTAAACAATAATATTGACTTTTAACATTTTTTATTCACTTAATATATATTTTTATATTTATATATATTTTTGCAAGCGTTGGCGACACTCGCATCAAAATGAAATAATAAATAATGGGGGTTGAGTGAGCCCCCACAGTCGCGCACATAAATTGGCGCGCCTGCTTATTACTTTTACCAAATTGCCCAAATAGAACAATTAAATAGCCTGGATCTTTTTAATCAAATGAATGGGCATTCATTTGATTACAAATGCTCATAAATAAATGAGTTCATTAGTTAATTCAATAATTCATCATAATACGTCTAATTAATTAAACGTATCAATCCTCTTCACAGGTGGTCTATGAGCTGGTCAAGGGAGTCAAAACACTTGTGCTCGATTACACCAATGGAAAGTACGTGCCGGATCGTCCTCTGATTATCCCCGCACAGGGTGAGGGTGTTCAAAATGTCAGATTGGAGATTTTCCGCCATTGGGTCAAACCCCATTACTAGCGGTAATAATAATATAGGAGAGATGCTCTTACTCATGGATTAAAGTTCTCAGTCGCCAAGACTGATTTCAGTCATTTGGATTCCATAGAAGCCAGCATGTCTTCTATGGAAGCATGTTGCGCAGCTAAAATAGCCGATCTACAAGCTCTCAATGCGTCTGCGACGCATTGAGAGCTTGTAGAAAGGCTATTTTCGGTTATTTTAAGATTAGAGCATTTGAAGTGGTCAAACTAGCAATATGTTCGGAAGCATCTTCCATAATATCTTAATCGTCTCGGATATTTCATATAAAAGCAAAGGTTAAAGCCTTAATTGTGATTTCTTAACCTGGTTGGCAGTATGTTGAACAGCAGGAAAAATATTACTAAAGCATCCTAATTTTACATATTGTGTTCATTGTTCAGGAATCGGCGCAAGTGTGTGTGGGGGATCCTTTCACACTGTTTCACAAATCGCACATTAGGACATTTTCAGTCGTGAGATTTGATGTTGCTTTAATCCATGTATACAGTACATTATGTGCCATAAAAGGATTTACCATACCTCCATCAAGTACAACGATATATATTGTATATTTACATAATGCAACCAGGCACTATAGAATAAACAGGCTTGTAGGTATAGGAACATTTTACTAATATTATTTATATCTCCATTTTGCAGGAGGCCAGCGAGGCCTATCTGGTTGGCTTGTTTGAGGACACCAATCTGTGTGCCATTCACGCCAAGCGTGTCACCATCATGCCCAAAGACATCCAGCTGGCACGCCGTATTCGTGGGGAGCGTGCTTAGATGCCCTCTCCTTCTCCTACACTCCTTCCATCCTTGCTCCCCTAGTCTGTCTTTCCATTCCTCACCTGTTACCCCCCCCCTCTCCTATTTCCTCATGTTGGTAGTGTGTAGAGAAAAACTGATTATATTATGAATAAAGTGTATAGTCGTGTTTTTTCTTAGTGCTCTCGGCAGCAGACTTCTAGGGTACTCTCTTTTTGTGCATGTACCTGCGTGATGGTGATCAGACCTACACAAGCACACATACGTGTCTCGTAGTTTGCATTGTTTTCACTCCTGCCTCAAGAAAACCCACAGATATAATGGAGAGAGTCTAAAAAGATAGTTTTGGGGTTAAAAGAAAAAGGTGGGATAAAACAATGCAAATACGGGTGTGACAGACAGGGAAGGGGGCAGCAGTCTGTCTGCTGGGAGTTAGTTTCTTCTTCCAGCAGGGTGCTTGAACCTGACTTGTCTCCTCCTGCATGCTATTAGTCACCACCAACTGGTGTCCACAAACTACTCTGGTATTTTGTGGACCCTGTCCTTCTAATAGTGAAGCTTGAATGTCTGTCCCTATGCGTATGTGTGACTGCTGAGTCTGATCAGCACAGCAAATTGTATACAGTTCAAAAGCATCTTTTGGAGCAGTTGATTTATTATTACCATATTGATTGTTGGTGTTAAGATCCTTTATTTTGTTTTCTTTTTCCTTAAATAAATCCTCAAACATGGTATTTTAACCACAGCAGAAAACGTTGTTAATAACATGAAGATGGAGGTGGGATTCAGACAAAAAAAACTTTAAAAAATCTAAAAAAAAAAAATACATTTTACAGAGAACAAAAGTAAAAGAAAAAAACGAATTGTGTTTCTACTGTGTATCAAAGCTACTGACTTGTTTTGGCAACCAAAGTATGATCCTCTTGTTGATTCTATTCCTATTTGACATTCAATGTAACATTCAGGCCCATGTGTGTCCTTTGTTCAGATTGGCTTCATGTTGTATTGAAACAAGCTCAAGTGTGAGATTTCTTTCTCCCCCCAACAGGCTAGTTTTAAAAAATGGATCTTTTATTACACAGGTTTGTGGAGACCTACGGTGCTCTCCAAAACCAAAAGTTGAAGTCTACCAACTGATATATTTTTGGACAAATGAGGTGAAGATTGTATTGTATAAATCTACGTTGAATGATCAGTAACTCTGGTCAGGTTTTATGTAGATGTCCCCTACTTTGCCTCCTACTTTTCTCCAGGTCACTTCATCCATGTACCGTTTCTCAGGTTGACTCATCAATCGTTTAACTTAAAACGTTTTTTTTTCTTAATTTTATTTTTTCTGTTTTTGAAATGTTTAAGAATTTCAATAAAACAATGTTTGTAATTTCCAGATTTGTCATATAAGGTGGTAATAAATGGATGTTACACACTCCCACTGCTCATTATTTAACCACATGATACCTAGCGTCCCTATTCTGTGCATAATGAGTAATAATGGGTGTTTGGGAGAACATTCTGAGAAAATTGCAGATGTACAAGTTCTGAATGCGATGCGAGTTTGTAGATGGCTATTTTGCTATTTTACACACAAAGTATATGGGGTTTAAGTGGTTAACCTCAAGTTACTTAGAATTACTGAGCTAGGCCTACACTGATGGCGCAACCAGTATAGACTGACTGCATAACTGCAAGGTCCTATCATTCATTACCTGTACCTGTACCACTTTCCTGTCAATATAAAATAGAGCACAAATGCCTTCTTGTTGCTTGGAAAATACATTTACTAAATGGCATTATCAAATCCATAAATGGTTTATTATTAAATAAATATATAGATAGATAACATACGTATATATATACAGAATGATTTGAATATGTTTGTTTTATTTTTTATAATTTAGATTAGGCCTATATAAACATGTCTCTCCCTTTTGACAAATTGACCACTAGGGGGCAATACAGTTCCATATTTGTGTCAATCATGTCATCCTCAAGCACAGTGCTTTGGCCCTCTGGCTGACACATTATACACATTATGTCAGCCAGAGAGCCAAAGCACTGTGAATGAGGTGTGGTATGATTCATTACTTCTAAATTAAAGAAGCTATGAAGCATAGCTGGAGATTTTACAAAGGCTAGTTTGTTTAAAAGTCGGTAAACAAACATATCCAAGCATCACACTCTCCTTATTGGTTCCTTGATTAACCATATGAACCCTAGCGCCCTTATTCCGGGGGCCAACATTCAGAAAAAAAATCGGCAATGGACTATGTTTGGCGAATATATTTAGTGAAAAGCAGGAGGGGACCTAAATATATGGGTTTAATGGTAAGAGATAAAGCCACGCTGCCTATATTCAATACAGTGAAACAAACAACCATTTGACCTCATTTAGAGGCTGTTCATTACAATGAAACACACAGACAAACATCTAATCAAAGACCAAGCTTTAATACAGTCGTTTGAATGGCCATCATCACACACACACACACACACACACACACACACACACACACACACACACACACACACACACACACACACACACACACACACACACACACACACACACACGGATACACAAGGACACACAGATTCACAAGGACACACATACACCCCATCCAATTTCCAATCTATGAGCTCGGCTATTTTTGCTGAATGTTCCATCCAGATAGGGATGCTGGGGTTCAAGCAATTAGTGAACTAAATTGAAAAAAACAAAAAACGTTCTTATCACACAAAGATTTGGTGGCCCCCCAGTAATAACTCTAAGGACCCCCTAAACGTCCCGGACCCCCTGTTGAAGACCCATTAGGACACTGGTTCTCATTATTGCTAGCTTCAGAAAAGACAGGTACAGTCTCCATTATGGGCTTGCTAGTATCCTTCACCTTTACTTGGTAATTTGCCTCAAATGTAAATCTTTCCAAACTGTTCTGAACATAAAGCCAAATCACAGTACGGAGGGAGAGATGGAAAGGGGAGCATACTCATTTGACCTTTGTCCAGGGCACCTCATATTTGTCACTGACGCACTAGGGACATCTGGGCACCATTTCGCCTCCTGTATGAACCGTGCATGGCTGAAAAAATTAGGGTAGGTCTACGCTACTGCATTTTAAACCATTTTACACCTGCGGGCGATTCTAAAAACGCCTTCTAAATCCTGACCTAAGTTTTCTGAAAAACTTCAAATATTTATTCAAAAATAAAAGAAAATGCATGTTGCTATATACATAGCAACATAGCAAGAACAACCCCAAAAGGGGTTCCCGGATTGAAAGGTATAGTTACGTATAGGGGTTCCCGGTGTAAATTGGTAAGCATCAGTCATAAATGGTGGTATATTTTTTGAGGTGGTACACTGTGTAAAAATAATTGTACATGCCCTACAGTCATGTACAATTATGACCTCTTCTGTCTCTTATCTCTCTCAGGCTCTTCATCAGGCGCAGAGGAACTGGCCCATCCAGAATGTGGTACCGTCTCTTCAGGCAACCGATCACAATCTCTGCAGGAACCACATCACAGCTCCTCATCAAAATACCATCCCACTGAGAAGAAAAATACATGAGAATGTATAAAAGTCTCCACCAATTCATCATCATGTCACTGTAGCACGCTGAGTGCTACTATGGTTGTTTAAAACAGTGGCTCTTAACCTTTTCTGGATCAGGGTCCAATCAAAGTTTCTGTGCTATATTGACCACCATGTACATATTGGTGCACCAAGTCTGTGTACTCTGTGTACAGCAGCCTTGCTGGGGTTGCTCATTGCTATGCAAAGTTCTAAAGTGTGTTTAAATTAAAGTTCTTTATAACTTTGCACTATAACTTTGTGTGTGTGTGTGTGTGTGTGTGTGTGTGTGTGTGTGTGTGTGTGTGTGTGTGTGCGTGTGTGCGTGTGTGTGTGTGTGTGTGTGTGTGTGTGTGTGTGTGTGTGTGTGTGTGTGTGTGTGTGTGTGTGAGACACAAATGAGACTCTTTGTGTTTCTTACCGGAACCGCTGCCGGTCATAAAATTACTGGCTTAGGAATGTGACAAAAACAGGGCACATTGGCACAGTCGGTAGCGCTGTCACCTCACAGCTAGAAGGTCCTGAGTTTGATTCCCGCCGGGGGCGTGTCCTCTCCTCCACGCCATCAGTGCCCATACCCTAGGTGGGGCTGGCGAAAGGGCCTTTCTGTGTGGAGTTTGCAATAACGTGTTCCTTCCACGCGCTACGTCTAACCGGGGAAACTCCCCCCTGTCAGGTGATAAGCAGCTTTCTAGCTCCTCATGCATTGAAGGAGGCATGAGCTCAATTATGGGCTCTCCCTAGGTTGGCAGAGGGGGAGCAGCGCCCAAGATTACATAGGCACCAGATGGGTGACATGTAATGAAGTACTTCACTGGTGTACAGTTGTTGTACTTTGAATAAACAATAATGCTGTGGGGAAAGACAAAACTTCAGTACTACTCAAAAAGTAGTTTGTTAACTCTCACACTTAATAGGAAAAGTGCACGCACACACATTTTGTTAGTTTTGCAGCTGCAGAAAAATGTGTTCTGTTGATGAACAGATGTTTAGTTCGTTATCCTTCTTTAAACCTATAGCAAGTTTAAAACTAAAGCTGTACTTGGAAAATAACTGGAGGGAGCTAGGAAGCTGTACCATTAGCCTCGGAAACCCATGCCTTTTAAAGCTAGATGTGACTGTGACTCATCTAATACCCAAAACCAATCAGCAGTGGTCAGGGAGGGGCTACATGGGGCAATTGGGAATTGGCATCACAACAAGACTTCGGCCTAGACAATCCACCAATAGCATAGAGGAGGAATTAATTGGTGAAGTGATAATTGACACTGCACGTAATCCAACGGGCTGGGGCGGCACCTGTCAGCAGGGAATATTGGGCAGGACGAGTAGGACAAAGGCTCTACGTCCTCCCAGTGGGGGGCTCCTTGCTGGTAGGTGAGTCAGTAGGATTATAAAAGCTGTGACAACACAGAAATGTGTGTGGGGAAGAATCAATTGGCATAACAACTAAATTGGGGAGAGAATTTGGGGGTAAAAAGCACAACAAAAAAATCCTGCTATTATGGTAACTGTGTAAGTCAGTTTGAACAGACATGAAAATAGTCTCTGGATGGAAAACCAACTTTACCTATGCTTCATCTACTGAGGTATTGCTTTAAACCTGTTTAACTTGTGACAATAATGTTTTCTGTTCATTGTGATTGCTGGTTGAGATTTATTGCATCTTCATTTTCTTTGGTGACCTTCATTTTTGTCATGTTAGAGCTTGGAGAGGGAGTAGCTAATCAGAAGGTTTGACGAGATGAAGTTGGCTGGCAATGGACAAAATAAACAAAACAGCACAAAGGCTCCCAAATATTATTCTGTTCTATTAATAGTTATTTTCTTATCACAAGTGAAATATCAGATATTCATCACTGCAGTATTCACATGCTGGCCTTTGTGTTTTTTAATCTAACAGAGAAATACATTTTTGTTCCAGTTCAAGCATTATTGCTAGCTTCAGAAAAGACAGGTACAGTCTCCATTATGGGCTTGCTAGTATCCTTCACCTTTACTTGGTAATTTGCCTCAAATGTAAATCTTTCCAAACTGTTCTGAACATAAAGCCAAATCACAGTACGGAGGGAGAGATGGAAAGGGGAGCATACTCATTTGACCTTTGTCCAGGGCACCTCATATTTGTCACTGACGCACTAGGGACATCTGGGCACCTCAATGTAAAGTTGGCCTTTTTGTCCAAAATGTAAAAAATCACACCCTGTGTGAAGGAAGCGGTGCCTTTGATGAGTGGCCTCCTGGTGGCGCTATAATAGGGCGGGGCGGGGCTTCAGCAATTAATGCTCGTCCCTATTGGTGGTGTAAGTCCACATACCAAATTTGGACTTGGTGGCATGCTGCAAAATGGAGTTATAGCTGTTTAAAGCCAGTGACCTCCTGGTGGCGCTATAATAGGGCGGGGCAGGGCTTCAGCAGTCAATGCTCGTCCCTATTGGTGGTCTAAGTCCACATACCACATTTGGACTTGCTGGCATGCTGCGAACTGGAGTTATAGCTGTTTAAAGCCCGTGCTCAAACGGACATACGGACAAACGGACAGACGGACAAACGGACAGACGGACATACGGACGGACATAGTCAAAGGTAGAGCGGCTGGCACCGCTAAAAATATATATTTGAAAAGTGGTTTCAAGTAATCTAAAGCATACATGATGTGAACATGCACGGTACACTGTACATCATCTATCATCATCTGTCTGTCTGTCTGTCTGTCATCATCATCATCAATCGTCATCTGTCTGTCTGTCTGTCATCATCATCATCAATCGTCATCTGTCTGTCTGTCTGTCTGTCTGTCTGTCATCATCATCATCATCATCATCATCATCCATCTTCATCTGTCTGTCTGTCTGTCTGTCTGTCTGTCTGTCTGTCTGTCATCATCATCATCCATCTTCATCTGTCTATCTGTCTGTCTGTCTGTCTGTCTGTCTATCATCATCATCATCATCATCCATCTTCATCTATCTATCTATCTATCTATCTATCTATCTATCTATCTATCTATCTATCTATCTATCTATCTATCTGTCTGTCTGTCTGTCTGTCTGTCTGTCTGTCTGTCTGTCTCCACCCATCCATCCATCCATCCATCCATCCATCCATCCATCCATCCATCCATCCGTCCGTCCTTCCATCCGTCCGTCCGTCCATCCATCCATCCATCCATCCGCCTATCCGTCCGTCCATCCGTCCATCCGTCCATCCATCCATCCATCCGTCCGTCCGTCCATCCGTCCGTCCGTCCGTCCATCCATCCATCCATCCATCCATCCACCCATCCATCCGTCCGTCCGTCCATCCATCCATCCGTCCGTCCGTCCATCCATCCATCCACAGTGTATGTTAGAGCCAAAAATATAGAAATACTAGAGTTTCGGGGGGCTACGCCCCCCTCAACCCCAGCCGCGCACGGGGCCCAGCGTGGCCGCGTGTATATTGGGGGACCCAAATCGCCGGAGTAAAACTGTGGAAAAGTTTTTTTGAAAAAGGAAGAAATTAGAAGAAATAATATTTTTTATGTTTCAGAGGGTCCACAGGGGGTCCACGGACCCCCTGCTGGTCCACTGACCCCCTGTGGAGTGTTGGGACGCGCGGGGACACCCCTGGAACATTGCGGACCCCTTCGGTGTTTTTTTTTTTTTCATGAAGGTGGTTGCTTGTTTCTGGCGCTTGTTTTTAGAGAACCTGGCATGCCTGGCAACCCGACTGACATCACTGACGTATCCTTGGTATTTGTACTTCTGGGTTGCATAATGATGACATCACTGTCGAGTCCTTTGGTGTCATGAACCTAGCCTGGTTTGTTTACCAGATTAGCCTGGGCAACGTGCTGTGCTGTGGCCGTCGCTGTTTGTTTGTGTGTTTGGGATGAACATGGCACGTGAAGGACGGACATATTGTGATCGAGACATGAGTGAAGTGAAAGTAACGGCCTGGGTGGAACAAAGGAGGTACGTAAGAAGGGGGGGGGGGTTGAAGCAAAGGAGCTGCGTGTGTGGTGTTGTGGAGGAGATGGGCAGAGTGCAATGGCGGCCTCTCGTGTTGTTTCGGCGAAACCCGTCGCCGTTCGGTGTCGGTGGTGTGCACGGTAAACGGTTCGAAAGTGATTCACCTTCCGTTTTGTCCGAAATGTCGTGAGTGGAATAAATTATGTGGCGACGTGGAAACAGTGAAGGGAGCAATGTTAGGTGGCCTACGCCACCCGTAAATTGTGAAAGTCGGCCGTGGCTACTGTTTTCGCGACATGTCCTGTGTCGCCGTTGGGTTTACTCGATTACAGAGCTGTGGCTATGGCGTCAGCGCGCGCGGAAGTGACTTGCCGTTTATATAATTAGATAGGAGAGATGCTCTTACTATTTCAGCCCCCAAACCAGGAACACGTTCATGAACACGCACGCCCATTCACGCAGATGACCATAGTCGTTATTACATACAGGCATTGTTCATTCATGTTTTCTGATTATTGGTTAGGTGAGCATACTACAGCGGACTACTGAGCGTGTGACAGCACGGGAGTGCAGTTCTCACAGGCAGTGCACCAGTGCACCTAGAACGCTGCGTTCATGATTTGCGGCATTTTGTTCAAAATGAGCCACTCCAGCAAACTTTAGATGTCAATCACGATGGAATATCAAACATCAAACAGATCCGTCTTGATCACAAGACTATAGAGATCATGTGTACTGATTTGCGTGAAATTTTGATTAAATCTGAAGGAGTAGTAAATTGTTTTACATAAGTCGGCCTCCTGGTGGTGAAAATTGCAGGGCAAAGGTTTTTCTTTGGCCTCTAGGGAGTGTGCACACAAAGTTTTACACAGATCGGTGCAGTTATAGGTAAAAACAAATCGGCCTGTTATAGCGCCACAATGAGGCTGATTTAGACATTTCCAAGTGGCATTTCTTCCTCAGCCTAGTGGGAATGTGCTGCAAAATTTCACGGAAATTGCACGCTGGGTTCATGATTTGAGGCATTTTGTTCAAAACGGAGCACTCCTGCAAACTTTGGAAGACAATCTTAGTCAATCAGGAATCGGATGGAATCTGAAAATCGTTTTGTTTTGTTTTATGACTATAGAGATACTGTGTTCCGATTTGCGTGATGTTTGGACAAAATCTGTAGGAGTACTGTCAAGAAATGTGTTTTGGCAAAATCGGCCTCCTGGTGGCGCTATAACAGGCCCATGTGAAAAATTCGGTGCAGAGAGATTAGCTGTACAGTAGTCTCGCGTGGCCAGAGTGTTGCCTCCCACAATTTACAAATGTTTCCGGTCATACAGTCTGGGACTCGGAAGCTCTGATCATGATCAGATTATAAACCGGATGTGAAGCCTCCTCCCCTCCTTCTGTTTCGTCTTTACAGTCGTGCAGATTTATCCTAATGTAAATACAAATCATCTATGTATATTTAGCTTGCTGTTAAGCAGAAATGGAAATTAAAAATCACACCCTGTGTGAAGGAAGCGGTGCCTTTGGGGCGGGGTGTAACTCATTTCAGTTCGTCCCTATTGGTGGTCTGAGTCCACTTACCAAATTTGTACTTGGTAGCATGCTGCAAACTGGAATAATGGCTGTTTAAAGCCCAGCCAATGGGCAGACAGAGGGGGCGGGGCTTAAGTAATTACAGTTTGTCCCTATTGGTGGTTTTAGTCCATGCACAAAATTTGTACTCCGTAGCATGCTGCGAACGTGAGTTATGGCTGTTTAAAGGCCAGCCAATGGGAAGACAGAGGGGGCGGGGCTTCAGCAATTCATGCTGGTCTCTATTGGTGGTCTAAGTCCACATACCAAATTTGGACTTGGTGGCATGCTGCAAACTGGAGTTATAGCTGTTTTAAATCCCGTGCCCTAAACGGGCGGACGGACATAACATACGCGGGGGGTCCCTGGACCCCGCTTTGATAACTTCAGCAATTCATGCTCGTCCCTATTGGTGGTGTAAGTCCACATACCAAATGTGGACTTGGTGGCATGCTGCAAACTGGAGTTATAGCTGTTTTAAATCCTGTGCCCTAAACGGGCGGACGGACAGAACATACGCGGGGGGTCCCTGGACCCCGCTGTGATAACTTCAGCAATTCATGCTCGTCCCTATTGGTGGTCTAAGTCCACATACCATATTTGGACTTGGTGGCATGCTGCAAACTGGAGTTATAGCTGTGTAAAATCCCGTGCTCATCATCCCGTGCTGATACGGACGGACGGACATACGGACAAAGTCAAGTGTAGAGCGGTTGGCACCGCTAAAAAGTAAAATGTAAAGATATTTTAAAATATATTTTCGTGAACGGAAGTGCCAGTTTCCTCTCTCGGATTTCGGGAGTTGTAGTTCCAGATTCTATATAGCATTCAGAGATTGTGGAATAGTTGTCTGGCTACTCGAGACTAGCTGTACACAGACAGATTGACACACGCGCACCGTTTTAGAAAATGTATTAACAAATACAAATAACCAATCTGAGATAACCAAGGGAACTGTGATAAGTTCCCTCGGTTTTGGAGCATGTTGAAGTAATACAGTATCTCTTACTCATTTCAGGTATCTGATGTTGCAGATGGAGGTGGAGTTGAAGTTCAGTGACTCCTGGCCCTTTTAATGGTGCTAAATCTGTTGGGGTGGGGTGTTTTTTTTTCATATTATTATTACATGTTATATTGTTCTATTATTCTTAATAAAAGATTAAGAACAAGTATGGTCTCTTTTATTTGTGAAAAATCCAAGGACGGCAATCTTGCATCACACTTTACAGCACAGTTTCTCCACCCACTCATATACTGTATTAAACTGTATTTTGACTGTTCAAAGGGCGTTGGATGATGGGTGATGAACCTAAATGATGAGCGGCATTGAGGGCCTTTGCAATAGCAAATGTACATTTAAAAGAAATGTGCTTGGATTGAACACAAGTCACTTTTTTGTTTATTGGTTTCTGAATTAAGACTTGATGCACAGAAAGGTCCTATTGCAAAACGTCTTATTAAAGTGTTAAGTTTAATTATTTAATATTAGGCACACATGAGGTGGTCCACTGCTTTAGCTTTCCTTGTTATAAAAACATAACCCAAAACAGTAGTGTTCATCTTTCATCATAATTTAGTTTCTTAAACACCAGGAATCATTTATATAATTGTATCATAAGTGACAAGTTGTCATAAATAAATTGAGCACAAAATCCAGTTTACAAAATATAAACTTACAGGTTTTTCTAATGGGCCCAGTTCTACCATCAACACCCAGGCCAAGTTCTCCTGATAACACCAAATTGGGGCTACTTGACACCCAGCAGTGAGAAGTGGCCAGGAACAATTTAATATTCTCACATGTATACTTCTGCTCGCTCACTCACTCACTCTCTCTAGCTCTATCTATCTATCGTATTTATAAATCAGGCCTCAGTATATTTCAGCCATTTGAAAATAGCCGATCTACAATTGTGAGTTGGTAAAGTGCTCAAGTAAATCTGTTACTGTTGTTACTGTTACTTTCCACCACTGCCTGTTTTTAATAAAATAACCTATTGGAACTACTTGTTCATGTATAATCATTTCATGCATATTAATATTCCAAAAAGCTTTCACCTGTTACAGCATGGCATATCCAGATATCCCTACACTAAGTGTGTTAAACAGGCCTAAAGTGTTATCATTCCTGAGGACATGTATCTATTAACTATATTGAAGTTAAATTTTTACAGTATTAAACAGAATATCAAGTGAACAAACTTCTAAGAAGCATCTCCTGTGACAAGTATCTTGTGAAATCCATTGTCTCAATCCCATTTTAAAGGAATTTATTTGGTGATAAAAGGGGCACATCAGCATTTCCACAAATGTGCTGTGAGATGGCCATAGATTTTGTGTTAAATGTTGTGTTATGGGCTGTGTCAACAAATATTTTCAAATGGGGGTACACAGCAAAATGATTATCAATTTGGGGATCGGATCCTCTTTCTGAAAACATTTGAGAACCATTGATCGATTCTAACAGCATTTTCCACATTAAATTCACAAAGTGATTTATTAAAAACATTTATTAATCAAGTGAAATTGTACAAGTGTTACAAAATAATGGGTTTCCCACCATATACAAGACATGCCGACTGACATGCCATATTGCTGGGGTGAATGCTGTTTAGAAAAGTCTCTTTCAAGGCGAAAATGCTTGTACAAATGTCAGTCACCCATGCAATAAATGTGCAGACTTAATGAGTGTATTTGAAGAGACATAGAAACATTTTGTTCACAGTGTATCACATGGTCAATTATGACAGTGGTTCCCCAAATTGTTTTGGGTGGGTCCCCAGATTATTAGTTTAACCCATTAAAGAATCTGTAATTTTATTTTATTAATGTCTTTGGGCTATTCAAAAATAGCAGATATACAAGCTCATAGGGTGCCGCGCTATGAGCTTGCAGATCTGCTATTTTGTTTTTATCTTGAAAATGTGTGCAAATCTTGAATACATATTTTATACAGATTGTATCAACAAAAACAGAACCCTGATGGTTTCCCTGACAGTGCTAATATTTATACTGACCATTGCACCAGGAAATCTTGATGAACGCTCAACTGAGTCAGTTGAGTACACCCATTCTGTGTGTGTGTGTGTGTGTGTGTGTGTGTGTGTGTGTGTGTGTGTGTGTGTGTGTGTGTGTGTGTGTGTGTGTGTGTGTGTGTGTGTGTGTGTGTGTGTGTGTGTGTGTGTGTGTCTGTCTGTGTGTGTCTGTCTGGGGGGAATGTGGGTGTGTCATCCTGCAAGAGCGTGTTGGTTTGAGTACAATCCAAATCACAATAATCAAAGACAGACCCTGAAGCAGCAGTGATAATTATATTGGTGACACATCCTCCAGCCTTTTGAAGTACTGTAAGCCACAAACTGAAGATATTTTTTTAAAGCAAACATTTTTTTAACTCAAATCTTTTCTTCTGGGGATTCTACAAATGTCTTCTAAATCCTAACAGTTTTTTTGCTCTAATATCAGTGGTTCTCAAACTTTGTTCATGTCAAGGACCCCCAAAATTATATGAATTTGGCCGCGGACCCCCATCTCAAAATATTTCACTAAACTATATGTAATTCCTACAAGTCCAAGTGTTTGTCAGGGTGGAGGGTCCACTGTTCAAATATGATTATTTGGGGTGGTCATGTACCTCAATTACCGATAGGTCTTGAAAGATTTCACCAAGAACCTTTAAAATGGTTTGAGCCTGCAGTATGGTGCTTACTGAAACATTGGTAAAGATGTAGTGTAATGCGAACAGACAATCACTTCTCTCAATGACCTCTTGGATCAAATTAGCGTGTGTGTCATCTGTTAGGTTCACAGTGGCAGTGCTGTACACAGTCAACCCACCGCAAAACCCTTGTAGTATCAAGTCATCTCCGATATCCTCTAACTTTGCACTCAATAATCGCTTTTGCCTCTCACTAACAATTCTTTGTCTGCTATCTAGCTTCTCTCCAGCAAACTTTTCAATCTGGCTGGGTTGTCCATCACACATGGGATTGCATTCACATGAGGAAGCACAGAAGCCACAGCACGAATGACTAGGGGAAATTACATTGATTTTCTCTCCATCAAAGAGATGCATCAATTTTGCCCGACGGCAGGTTTCTTTATCTGACAAATAATCACGCATCTGTTCAGAAACACCCACTAACTGTCGACCATGGTACAAAATTAACGAATGAGCATTTGATCCATCCCTGCCAGCTCTACCCAAGGCCTGCATGTAAGCCTCTGTGTCCCTTGGTGGCCCATAGTTTATCACCATATTAAATCCTGTAAAATCCACACCCATACCCAAGGCAGAAGTGGCGAGAACTACTACATCCTCTGCCGTCTCTGAGTGGAACATGTCTACCAGTCTATTGCCTGAAATGTCTTCTGCACCCTCTGGGTGACGGAACTTACTCCCGGTTGTCTGTTTGAACACATCTTCGTAGAGCAGAGAGCAGTCAGAAATGCTGTTGCAATATATTAAGACCTTCTCTGTGCTGGTTCCCTTCAGCTCCAGTTCTTTGCACAGCCATGCAAATGTCTTTACTGGATCTGAATCCACCTTCTTTGATGCCAACCGGATATTGGCTCGATCTGGAGACTGGACAATCTCTACACAGTTAATCAGTCCTATGTGTTTGATGATGTCCTGTCTGGTCTCCTTTGATGCTGTAGCAGTCACTGCAAGTACTGGCACAGACTTTGGAATGATGGAGCGAAGTTCCCCAACCAGGCCACACCACTTTCGGAATGGAGCAGAACGTTTTCCTCCCTCACCCCTGCTCTGAAAAGAGAAATATTAAGCCTTGATTTGATTTATTTAGCACAAAATGTAAAAACAATACAAAAAACAGTACACAAAATATAAAAAAGAAAAGTGCCAGGAAGAGGCAAGAAGCCCAAAGGGCTTATATGAGGCCTCTACCTATGTATAACAACACTAATAGAACATGATTTGAAAACAAAATATGAATATATAGAATTTAAAAATTATATGATTGCAGTATATTAAAAAACACTACAACATAATTGAAATACCTGATTATAAATGTCAAGATTACTGCTAATAATTAGCCAATATAATTGACATGACTGATTATAAAGGGTGTCAAATCCATAGTGCAACCAAGCAAATAGGGAATAGATAAAAATAGACCATACAAAAAAGAATGTGACATTCTGTGATCTGGTCAATCAGAACATCCTAGTATTTGTTCTCATATAAATTAAGTTAGGAAAGCTGTATACCAGTAATCTAATTTTCAAATTTTATTTTATTTTATTTTTATTTTCATTTCACACACAGAACCAGGAGATAACGTGAACCAAAGATTTACTGCTCCATTCACTTCCTGGTTAAGTATTTGGGAAATATTCTGTATCTCGGCTCCTGTGTTTTTTTTTTGTGCACAGAAATTTCACAGTGTATAAATGTGTTCCCCCAGCAAACAAACTAAAATAAAAATACACTAGAAAAAACAAAAGAGAAAAACATAATAGAAAAGAAGGACAATTCGGCAGACATATTAAACAACAGATTAATTCAGATTAAATATCAGGACATTCACTTGGAAATTAAATATACATAAATATAACACAAGGTTATCATGGCACATACCTTTACACAAAAGCACACAGACATTGTTGGGCCAGTTGAAGGCAGTGGAGTAGGCTACCACTGATTGGCAAGGCCAGCTGACCTCGATCTCTTAATTAGTCAGTCAGCTGGAGCCCATAGCAATCAAGTCAGGCCTCAGCTATAAAATCAGGATCAGTCTGATGTTTTTTCCCAACTGTGCAGACCTGCACGTGTGCGTCTCTTTGTTGTGAGTAGCCTACATGTTTGTTTGTGCAGTTGTCTGAATTTGATGGTTAAGTGTGTTATTTCGGCAGGTATTATGTTAATGGTTGTAGATTGGGTGTTAATTGTTTTTGTGTTATCTGTTTTCTGTATTTCAACCAGAACCACACCCACGTCTGTACAATTGAAGACTGCCTTTAAAGCTTCAGTAAAAGGTCAACTAAATCAAATGTGTTCATCGTTCTTTACCGAACCACTTGGATCGGTGTAAAGCTTCCATGCATCAGCACTCTAAAACAGACATATACCTTCATATAGGGAGGTTAAAGGGACACTTCGCCGATTTTGATAAAAATCCTATTTTCATGAAGTCTAGGACCCCAAACATCAAAATCTCCCAGTCCTTATGTGACAGCAGATAGCTTCTCACCTGTAAGTATTTGTAAAAGTCTTTTGAGTCCAAACCAAATCTATCCTGCAAGCAACTGGTGAACTGTGATAAGTCCTTTCTCTGTCCATACTCTGAAACCCGCCGAGTCCAGTTTGCTTGGTAGAAAAACCTCATTCCTATCTATTCTAGTGGCTCTTGATATTGACAGAGAGACAGCTACAATTTCTTCCTTACCAAGGCTCTATTTTTGGGCGAGACATGCTATTTTCAACGGCGTATGACCAGTGAATGGGAGGTCGCGATGACATTCTTTTCTTTTCGCGGAAGCACAGTGAAACCCTCCGTGATTAG
Source organism: Gymnoscopelus microlampas (assembly GCF_963454915.1). Lineage (NCBI taxonomy): Eukaryota > Metazoa > Chordata > Actinopteri > Myctophiformes > Myctophidae > Gymnoscopelus > Gymnoscopelus microlampas. The sequence goes on from NC_139941.1 coordinate 32,581,587, forward strand.
CAACCATCAGGGGATCGATCATACTGGAGATAAATATTCTGTGACTGCTTGAAAAGGTTAAGAAAAATGATAAAAATGCTGGATTAATGCATATATTTCAATCCATGTTTGTGTTGTCCTACTATGGTGCAGTCATGTAACCTTTCCTCATTAGCATAATATGCATAAATTATGCAAAAATGTATGTATAAATATACTCTAAATATATGTAGGCAATGTGCTTGCATTGCTGAAGGTACCATCGGGTTGCAAAAAAAAAAAGACCAGAGATTTGTTGCCCCTCTTCAGACAGCATCCAGGCCGTGCAGGTCAGGATTATCCAGGCTCTTTGTGCAAGCTACCAGCTCAGTGGCCTTGTGATTTGAGTGTCCGCCCTGAGATTGGAAGGTCAGGGTTCGATTCCCCGGCTGGGTCATACCAGACTATAAAAATGGTACAAAATGCCTCCCTGCTTGCCACTCATAATCAAGGGTTGGATTGGAGGTAAGTCCATGCAACATACTTGCGTCATGTCCAGGGGGTGTACTTGTACCTCAAGCTGACTCACGCAACAGGCCCATGGGCCACATGGCTTGGCAAGGCGCACTACTACTTGTGCGAGCTATGGCGATTGTGTTCAGTTTGAATGGACATCCTGCCTTGAATTGACTTTGGGTTTACCTTGAAAAAGGTAAAAAAGGTAAACTTCGGAGGGCTTTCTTGGTGAGATAGACATCTTTGATGCTGTTTGACAGGAACTGTTTTGCTGAAACTTTCCCCAATGGTGTGTCATTTTACAAGATGAGAGATGGGACATTGTAGTGGTCAGACACCTACAAAGATCTCCCTATACTCCTTGGACTTGCTGTTCTGTGAGGCTTTGAAGTGGTCAGCCTACTGGGCACAATGATCTATGATGGATTTCCAATTCCCTGGACCACTGCCATTCCATGAGAGTTACCTTCTTAGTTTACAGGGGATAACCATCACTTGTAGCATTTTGTGGTTGCTGATCAGCATCACCAAAGTCTTCACTAGTCCTCTCCTGGTTGGGCAGTTCCTTGAGTATGGTCTCTTGTCTGTGAACAGCAGGTCACCACTCACTGTGAAGAGGTGTACGGTTGATTGATGTACTTTATTTAGTAAGACATGAGAACAACAGTACATGGAAGTACAAATTCACAATACACGGTCTACTAAACTGGAAGACTCATTAAGCACTGAGCTTGTTTAAAATGAGATCCCCATGCACACAAATCATGATGGGCGGTAAACTTGTGCTGGCCAATGGTTTCTTTCAGATTGATCTCTGACCACTACAATTTGATGGATAGGCCCCCTGAAAAGTGGGCGTGGACTATTTTATGGTCAGGAGTATTTTTTTACTAAAAACTAATGGTTGGAATGGATTCAGCACCCCCGAAAACCGATGATTAGACACCCCTCAAGTTAATATTGGCCAATTTTAATTGTTCCAGTTTTTGCCCAGCCTTGTGTGTGTTGTGTGTGCAGTATGTGCATGTGTGTCTGTATGTTTATGAACAAAGTGTCAGTCACATTGCAATAGATTAAATGCATGTAATCCGTAAACTCATTTATGTGGTTCAACTGAAGCAGCATGACTAAAATATTCCTATAGTGCACAGACTGGAACTCATACAGGCTGCTGGGATGCAGAATTAATAGTTTTTTAATTGAATGAATGTTAATAAGCATGGTCCTAATGTCAGCTCAGCAACACACAGCTACATTATAATTCTCCCTGTCAGAGGAGTCATTCATTCACACAGATAGTGTAGCCTGGTAAACCCTCCATCCGGAAATCTCATTTCCATTTGATTTCAGGAGTGAGTCTGGCCTGACCCGCCTTTCTGCAATATTCGCTCTGTACGCCGAACTGACGAGCCTATCAGCGTCGTCGCACATCGTTCTGTGATTGACAGCGACAGTTGGCCAATCAGGTGGCGAGTTCGAGTGAGCCCGAATGAAGCCGAGTGCAGCCTGACTGGGGCCGACAAAAGACGAACGGCAGCCATTGTTGTTTCTGCGAGTACCGTCAGTTCTTATTTTCGGTTTTAAAACGGTCTCAAACTTCTTTTTTGAGGCACGGAATTTACTATTAAGAAAACGTTTGGATAGAATTTAGTTGTTTAACTTCATATATGTGGTCAATTAATCATGACAGAGCCTATTTAAAAATATACATTTAGAGAACCGGCAGGGGCGGGGAGTGACACGCATGTATCCCAATAAGGCAACCTATTTTGGGCATGGCCGTCCCAAAAGTCCCGTTGCGTCACATAGTCTGGAGGTCGTCAAAATGAACTGCTGATTGGCTGAAGGGGAAAAACGATCATTGGTTGAAGGGGTTGTCAGTCAACGGTATTACTCCCGCCCAACTCCAGCCCACAGCGAATATTGCAGAAAGGCGGTTCAGGCCAGACTCACTCCTGAAATCAAATGGAAATGAGATTTCCGGAGGGAGGGTTTACCAGGCTACAGATAGTGTGTCTTTATCACAATATGCCCAAATATGGATTACTGGTGTCATAGTACTGACACAATTGAGATCATAGATTTAGATAAAATAGCCATTCAGGTTGAGTAACGTCATTAGCTATTCCATATAAAGATGTCATCACGCAATGACATCACATTACATCATTATTACATCAGATGTAATTGTCCTTTTAAATGTCGTTATTGTATTTTCCAACACAACACATTCAGGAACTTTTAGCGACAAGTTGCTATCAACCTCTTCTGTGAATTAGTTGCACTGATTCACAGTGGTGCTGGTGTGTGAAATGTTTCACTGGGCGATACATCTGAAAGGAGGACGTAAGACTTACTACCACGCTGCTGTGGTAGTCGGACACAAGCTGTACTCATTTGAAGGATACAGTTACATTAACAAGAACAACAGTGATCAGGTTGAAGTCCACATATTCAATACAGTGTCTCTACGCTGGAGGAAGTTGCCCCCATGGACAAATGGAAGAGGAGAACATCACCTTGAGGTTCCCTGTGTGCGCGAGTTCCACACAGCTGTTCTGGTAGAAGATATTGTCTACATCTGGGGGGGACATACTTACTGTAACGTGCTTTATGCATTTGATGTAGACAACCACAGATGGTCCAAACCCAATATTTCTGGTACTGTTCCAGAGGGGAGGTGCTACCACTCAGCCTGTGTCTTGAGGAAGGTCATGTATATTCATGGAGGATTCGTCCAGCTGACTGGATACACTAATGACATCCTCAAGTTGGACATCACCACAATGGTCTGGACTTTAATTAACACCAGAGGCACACCACCAGCTGCTTCAACGGGTCACTCTGCCACCATCATCGGGACAAAGATGTTTGTATTTGGGGGCTATGGGGACTATGGGGTCCAGGGGTTTGACTGGTACAACAACATCAGAGTGTTTGACACAGAGACCAACTGCTGGCTGAGCACACCTTCTGCACAGCTTCTTCCAGAAAGACGCTCTGTTCATTCAGCCTTTGCCTACAATGGAGAGCTGTACATATTTGGTGGCAACTTATCTGTTTTCAGCAACTCAAACCAGGACTTACATTATCTGTGGAAATTCAATCCACAGACCTTCTCATGGAAGAAGGTTGAGCCCAAAGGGAAAGCCCCGTGTGGGAATGGATTGTGGCCTTGGATAGATTGTTGGATGGTGGGAGATTGTTGCATGGTGGGAGATCGTATCATCTTTTTTGGAGGACACCACACACCTGATGACCTGTATATTTTAGATTTAAGTCCTAATCTGAAGATGTTATGCAAGCTAGCAGTTATTCAGTACGGTGTGGAGCAGTCTGAACTACCACATGACATCAGATGGGAACTGGCTGTCATGACAACAATAACTGAAAACATAACAGCCTTATAAAAAGAGAAACAAACTGTGATCCCACTATAAATACATACACAAATAAACAAATACATAAATAAACTGCAAGTGGCAACAGGGTCCAAGCATAATGTAATAAGATTATGACATGATGATGAAGAGAAGGATGATGGCTCTCAGGAGAAAATGCAGATGAAAAAGAAACACAAAAACATAATAAAAATCTGATTAAAGATTATTGAATTTGAAATGAATATCAGTTCATGAGTCTTAATTTTCAGTTATTTTCTCTCTCCCTCGCGGTGCCAATAGATAAAGACGCTTTGTATGCCCTCAATATTACATTCAGAGTTGTTTTATTGGTTACAGAGCAGAGGTGAGGAGAGTGTCTTCTCTCTTTCTGTCAGATAATACGTTGTGAACTCATGCTGAAAAACTCTTGCGTGTGCTTGCACTGCAGCATGATGCATACATTACTATGCAAAGTCAAAGGAAAGGAATAAATAAAATAATAAAATCACCTCTCTGTGCAGAAATATATTAGGATTCAAAATGTAGAAGAGCCAATAAACCATTTGAAAATAGAATAATTCTATTCCAAATACTGTCTCCGCTATATACTTTCTAATTTGTAAATGGCTACACAACCTTTTTTTTATGCAGGCCTGCATGCTTCCAACAATTAGACTTCTTTTATTGAAGTGATGAACAATAATGGAATATTCAGAACATATCAGTGAATAACAATAATATGACTAATGCGTCAAAACGTAATTACTTTTAAAAAAGTTTTAAAAATATTTTTTATTATTATTTTTCAAAAACAGTCAAATTTACATGGGTAGCCAGCATGAAATTTTCACTTGCTGCTTCCAGACACCTCAATGTCAGGGACCAGTTTCTGAGAAGTTATTTTCATAACATCATTAATTTACATGTCTGATATGTGTCATCTGTGAATGTAGTTCGGATATTGCAGGTAGGCTAGTGTCCAGATTCATAGCCAGATCCCCCCCATTCCTAGCTGTGTGTGTGTGTGTGTGTGTGTGTGTGTGTGTGTGTGTGTGTGTGTGTGTGTGTGTGTGTGTGTGTGTGTGTGTGTGTGTGTGTGTGTATGTGTGTGTGTGTGTGTGTGTGTGTGCTAACCTCACACTAACCTATACAGTAACTTTGGTCAGACTATTGGGACATGCTTTGGAGTCAAAGTAGGACACCAGCGATGTGGTCTGAACCAGTGATCTTGGGAACATCAAGTTAACGTCTTAAAACAGTGAGACACATGGCTCGCTGTTCCAGTATTAGTGCTGTAAGTATTGTTCTGGATGTAATTTGCAGCGCTATCCAATGGAAAATAGCCTGGGAGGAGTCCCGGGGCTTGGTCAGTGATATCCAATCAAATGTGTGGACATTGATCAAGTGTAGGAACAATTATGTACAGTAGTATCTAGTCACCAGCTCCAAATGCGCATTTCATACAGTATACAGTATTTTCCAAACAACAAATTCATACAGTAGATATCAATTCAATCTTTATTTCAGACCAAAGGGAGATCCATATCACAATAAAAAATACAATACAATAAAAATAAAAATAACTGAAAAATAAATAAAAATAATTTAAAAAAAAAGACTATGTTCAATTTCGAACGCCGATGGTTCCACAGTCCAGAGGAGAACCTGACAGAACTACGTATAGGGTTAGTTATGACAGCAATGATGTAATTTACTGACTCAGGTGCCCTACACATGCCCTACACATAAATTGCTTGTAGCAACACCACAGGGCCATGGCAGAACAGAGAGGCTGGTTAGTAAGGTCATGGGTGCTTGGCTGGTGCACTGGGTCAATCCACACACCGACTTGATCTTATTCAGAACTGTTAGTGTTTCTAGTCTTGCTCAATGCTAGGGTGTCACTCTGAACAACATCAGCTAATTGGCTAAAATTGTGATCATTGCTACCTTTGAATAACCTGTGACTTCAGGAACAACAGCAACAGTCTGTCTCGCAGCAGATCTGCTAATTCAGGTAGAATTTGTTCAGAACGGTGCTCTCCCTCTCTCTCTATTCATCATAATCATCTATATTTTAATTTGAGTCCTAAAATATGTATACATTTCCATGTACACACGTGTACATAACTACACTGGTATATGCCCAGCAAACGTCCGCACGCATGTGCACGTCATACACCATTCCATTCTCATAGAATATATTCAGCTCTCAGATAGTCTGTGTAGTCATTAAAATCTCCCTGGCTCTTTGAAGGCCGATCAAAATAAGAACCATTTAAAAGATGAATAAAACGATTTTCTAGACAAATAGCCAGGGGAAATTTGTATTCAATGTGTAAGATGTGCATTGCTGTAAATAGCACATCGACACATCTGTCTAGAGAGCAAATCACAGGAGTAAAGATGATTGCCACAGGTGAATGTAGATTGCTGGGAATGCATGGGAAAGCTGCCTCAGTGAACTGAGATAACATATGAGTGGAATTTAATTTCAAAGCACCTGAACACGCCCCTGTGTTAACACCGCCAAGGTTAGTGCAATGCTGCAATTACTGAACTTTATTCAAGCACATTATGTAAATGTGAATTATATGATATTTCTCAGAGGACACAACTGTGAACCAGATCTGTACAGATAATTCTAGTGCATTTCTGGTTGCTTTAAACCACCCCATGTAATCACATTTCTGTGATTACATGGGGAAATAAAAGTAATGGGAGATGGCTTATTGTGTCATTGTACCATCAAGTCACAGAGGGGTTTCATGTTGTTTCATCTGGCTTTTGACATCAAAGTCTACCTGCCAAGAGACATTAAACAGATGTGTGTATTGTTTTCATGGCTCATGGCTGGATGCTCATACAGTAAACTAAAGTATCTGTTGGTCCAGGTGGAATAGCAGCATTCTCCTGCCTACTGGTCGATCGACACGGTCACGACTTTTTTCTGTTCTGGCCCCACAGTGGTGGAATGAACTTCCCACTGATGTCAGGACAGCAGAGTGACTGCCCATCTTTCGCCGCAGGCTGAAAACCCACCTCTTCAGGAAACACTACCCTTCCTCTTTGCCTGGCCTACTTGTTGTTAACTAGTTGTACGAATGCTTGTTTTATTGTTGAATTGTTTATTGGATCTTGTTTAGTCAATACAATTATTTGTTTTTAGCTCCTGCTCATTTGACTACTTTGTCTCATCTGTTTAAGGAAATAGGTAGCTGATATATTGCACTTTTACCTTAGCGCTAGGTATGCTCTTGGTTGCTTGTTATTGCAGAAAATGCACTTATAACCTCTGGTGATTAGTAGCTTTCGTTCCCTACCTTTGTTGATTGCACTTATTGTAAGTCGCTTTGGATAAAAGCGTCTGCTAAATGACTGTAATGTAATGTAATGTACTGCACAACTCACACTTTTATTGCCGAGGAGACATTAAATGCTTGAAAAAAAAAGAAAGAAATGGCTGCCACCTCATGAGGAATGCACTGATACTGGCAGCCTGCGAAAGAATAACAGTCTGGGACTGAGTTACTAGGGCCCCAGGTAAGGGGGGCAACAAAAATAAACGTCTTTTTTATAGGGAAAAAATCATAGGGGGGCCCACAGTGAATCTTTGTGCCCAGAATTTGGTGCTACGCCCCTGCATGCATTATGGGTCTATGGGACAGCCACATTTTGTATCCATGTCAGATGTGTTCTTCCCTCAATGCATATCAGCACAAATCTAACCAGCCAATGAATCAATTAACCAAAACAAATCAATCAGTCAGTCAGTCAGTCAGTCAGTCAGTCAGTCTTATCATGCCTAACTCATCATGATTTGTGTGCGTGGGGATCTCATTTTAAACAAGCTTAGTGCTTTATGAGTCTTCCAGTTTAGTAGACCTTGTATTGTGAATTTGTACTTCCATGTACTGTACTGTTGTTCTCATGTCTTACTAAATAAAATACTTCAATCAATCAAACAAACTATACAAGCAAGCCATGGTTTCGCTTGATGGGTGTTTGATTTATCCAATAATAGGATGATGATGATGAACATAGAACCTTTTCTCTAAATCGTTTGACGAAATAGATTGTTCTGTTCTGAAACAACATTTTGTCATTACCAAATGACTTATCATTACCCTCCCATTTGTTACAGTTTTGTCAGCCAAGTTATATAAAAAAAAGAACAACCACACAGACCAAGGCAATGGTGATGGCATTTCTACTTTATTACAGTGCTATACTGCTAACAGAGACATGGAAGAAATAGCCCATGTAAGTAGACAGAGGTAGAAAAAAGGGGGCAAGAAACAAATGGGCATATGACCAAAAACGCTGAAGATTTATTATGCATAAAATCTATTCTCATACAGATCATAAAATTGTACGTTTTTGGACTAGCCAATCAACTAAGTATAGGGTAAAATGTCTACGATATTATGGGTGAAATATGCAATTTTACAGCATCCATCTGATACTAGGGGGGAATACACCTTCTATCAATCTCCTGATGGAAGTGACAGTTGGAAATCACATCCCTTTTTTTAACCCACATATTGAGTGGCGTACATCATTCATCCTGATCTGTCTATGCGGTAACAAACCATAAAGTTATAAATCTTGAATCCTGAAAGTCACACTCCACTGTGTTCAGCGTCTCCTAAAAAAATAAGAAAAAAATAATGATTATATTATGTTATATTGTTTTGAAATTAACTGTGACCTACCTGATTCAATACTGTATTGTCTCACTTGTTTAGAAAAACTACAGGGTGTGTGTGTGTGCGTGTGTGCGTGCGTGCGTGCGTGTGTGTGTGTGTGTGTGTCTTACATTCAGTCTCAGGTTTCTTTCCAGGTTTGGCACACTCATAGTTTATCTCCAGGTATCTGGTGGCCTCCTTACAAGGGTACTCCCCAAAAACCATCTCTGTCACAGGGACCTTACATGACCTCTTGTTGGTACACCTGGATGGATGGATGGATGGATGGATGATGGATGGACGGACAGACAGACAGACAGACACATATACATATTGTCACTGTCGGGTGGAAACCTTGTATGACCAAAACGGTTACTTTTCAAGAAATGGAAAAAACACCTGTGTTCCAATAGATCCAATGTTTAGTCACAAGTTATTGATAATACTTTTCATTGGTTCAATATTTATGAAACCCAAGGACACACATAGGTTAACTACTTTCACATTCATTTTCAAAATGTTTAAAAACTAATTGGGGCATTTAGGCATTCATTAAATCAATAAAAAACATTAAAAGTCTTGACATTCAAGGTTTCTGCCCGACAGCGACGATATGCAGTCTTACTCATCAACTTTGACTTTGCATCTATTAAGATTAATTTTTAAAACTTGCCTGTACAGGCAACTATTCCTCACTACCATCAAGGCCATGATGCTGACATTTTGTCTAATTGTCCAAAAATGTTAGGTCATTTCAAAGTAATAACAAGCTATAAAATGTCACATCTTACAGGTCCTCTACCACCATCTCTGCCCAAGGGAAGGAGCAGTAGTTGTCTGGTCCGTCCTCTGGGTGGCGTTTTCCCTCTCCGCAACGCGTCCCAACCCCTACCTTGTACAGGATGTGATATAACTTGATCTTACTGCCAACATCTGGATATAAGGAGGAGAGGAGAGGAGAGGAGAGGAGAGGAGAGGAGAGGAGAGGAGAGGAGAGGAGAGGAGAGGAGAGGAAAGGAAAGGAAAGGAAAGGAAAGGAAAGGAAAGGAAAGGAAAGGAAAGGAAAGGAAAGGAAAGGAAAGGAAAGGAAAGGAAAGGAGAGGAGAGGAGAGGAGACGAGACATGGTCAGCGTGAGGAAGAGATCATGTTCACAATATTGTGCGTGCGTGCGTGCGTGTTTGTGTTCTTACCACAATTAATTTCGGCAGTATCATTGTGACAGGTATAGATCACAACGCCCTCTGTTAAACAAACACATTGGTCAGATCACAACTCTACTTCTGTTTTTGTTAGTACTTCCGCTTTCATGATTAATGAAAATCTGTATTTAGCTATCACACAGAAACACTTTCTGGTTTAGCCAGAAATTAGTATTTGTCAGTATGATAATCATGGTTTATACCTGAAATAATTATAAAGACACATCTTGTCCAATTTTCAGGTTTATCAGGGTTTTGCAAGTTTCATTTTCATTTAATTCTGACTTCAGGACCATAATATATTCAAAACCATAACAAATATTACTAACCATAACTTAAAAAGGCAAAGTTTGTTCTGGTAAAAGAAGCCCCTTAAGGTGAAATAACCACTATTATTTATTCTGTTAAAATAAAGACTAACTCAGCCATGTTCACTGACCATTATATTCAGTCATTATGAGAGCGAGCACCTGGGTTAAAATCTGAGCTTTGTCTTGTCTTGCATGTCTCTCCTCTCTTTCTCCCCGTGGCTTTCTGTCTCTCTACACTGACCTTCTACACTGACCTATCTAAATAAAGCATAAAAATGCCAAAAATAAATAGCTCAAATAATTAAAAAATACTTACCAGCGGTGGTGAAATACCAGGCTGCAGCTAGCACTGAAAAGGAAAGAAAATAGTGTGGTTAGTAATAGTTAGGCGACTACTTAATTCTCTACTCTGCCATTTGAGTTCTTAGGTCTATTGTGGGTCCAATGCTAAATGCCTAAATTGTAAATGCAAGAAAATGGCATTGATATACAATACAAATGTTCATCCTAAATAGACCAAGTGACACCTCCTGTCCTGTTATTGGTATAAAAAAAACACAGCAGAAAGGTAACAGATTTGTCCTGGAAATGCGTGCGGTTTGGTGTTTGTGCACAGAAAATATGAACTGAACTAAAATAAACTAAACACCATGACTTGGTTCTTGTTGATAATATGTGCATACTCACAGGTGAAGGCGGCTAGTCTCATCGTATACATGTTGATCAGCAAATCAGGACCAAAGTCTGTTCAGTGTGTTGTGACTGACCTGTTGTGTGTTAGAGCTCTTACATTTATAGTGTCCCTGTGAGACCAGACATGTAGACGCCTGTCCAATAGCCAGGAGGGTTCTGCTAGGAATTCTGGGCCTCCTGACCCAGATGTGACACTTAAAAAGCATAAGGCCATATAAAACTGTAGGAAACCTCAATAAATCTGGATGTTTTTGGGGCCTACTTGCAAGTTAGGGCCCCCTGAATGCTATAAATCCCAGCTGAACTTAATTTACTGATGTTTTAAGGTAAGAAGAATGTATGTATCCATTGCGAGGAACATATTTTTTTCATCAACAGAGATTTTAAAATAGAATGGGATCCTAAGTGAACCTGCCAAAGTGGTTGATATAATTGGTTAACATTGGTTAACCAACAAACTGGATATTTAGATTAGAAAAGGACCTTCAAATAATGGTTGGTTACCTGCTGAAGCAGCTTGTATGTTACGATCACATAATGATTTACCACATAATGGATAGAATTTGAAAGGCACTTCATTTACCAGGACAGACAAGAGAGCTGAGAAAGACCAGGTGAGGTTCAACTGGTGCCTCAGGTATGGACTGACCCTAGAGGACTGCAGTTGCAAGGTATTTATGTAAGCTTGAGAAGAAAAGGAAAGTCTATGTGTGCAATGAATGTGGGTGATTGCATGACTCAGACCAGCAACAAACAAATGTACCAGCATTGTTTTTGTCAGTTCCTGGACAAATAGAACAAAACTATGGGGCCTGGGCCGTAGTGTGACGGTCCAGGCACCCTAGGCTGCAATGCCAGCCTGACGGCGTGTAGCGGGTTTGACTCCCGTTCCCAACGACCTTTGCTACGTGTCACCCCCCCATCTCTCTCCCCATTTCCTGTCAGCCTACTTTCCCTATCCCTCTCTAAATAAAGGCATAAAAAGCCCCCAAAAATATATGTATTTGAAAACATATACGGTACACACTATTGACGCCCCCTCCCTCCCTTCCTTCAAAACCTACCTCTTCAGGATATCCTTTCCCAGCTGAGGCCGAGTTAAGATGTCCCCCCAACCCATGCTTAGCCCTTTAATCTAGCACTTGTATTTTTTCTTTCTAAAGTTGGTTCCTTTTTTTTATGTAAAGTGACTTTGGGTACTTAGAAAAGCGCTATATACATCTGAGCTATTATTATATACACTCGTATCAATGATCGTATCTAAAACATTGTGCCTCCCTTCTCGCCATTCTTCCCTTGAACTTGCTTCTCCACACAGTAAAATCTGGTGAGGTTTTACAGGATTTTACTGTGTGCATGTTTATATCTGCCCAATAAAATTAAGGGGGAAAAGACCATTATTCTTTGCAAGTAAATTATTTTTCTGAGTGCTTAGTACACAAGACCCTCCAAGAGACCACCCTAGAAAATGTCCAAACATCATAAACGAAGTCCAGGTGCACGCCTCAGGCTCATTCATAAATTCCACAGCCCAATACATAACACATCTACCAGGCACCACTCAATCAGCAGGAGGCAAAATAATAATAATAATGATGATAATAACAACCATAATATTAATTATAATCATAATCAGCAAGATCCCCCACTGCCATCAGGTTGAAGGTTTTGCAGCATCAGAACCAGCTCTGCAAGGTTCTGTAACAGCTTCTTCCCCCAGGCTGTCAGACTTCTAACACCCGTGACCCGACTGCTATCCATCACATAAGCACCTCACACCCACACACCACTCCTACTGCCCACTCCCCTCCCTCCCCAATTCATGACTTCATTGACACCATGATTACCCTGCACTGATGTTTTATATCAGGCTATCATCAATGTTGTGCCTCCTATATGTATTATACTACATAATACTATAGGCTACTGTATACATTTAGTTACCATTATCTGAGGGCCTACTTGGGAACGATGCAAGTTGGAAACAATGAAAATAGGGATGCAATACCCGTTATACCCGTTGTCATAACCCGTTTTAGCTGTCTGTGTCTGTGTCCCTTTTGTGCCCATATATGGAGATATCTGTCTGTCCGTGTCCCTTTATGCCCATGATGGAGTTCCCTGATGTTATCAGTATATATGGGCATATATGGGCCTGCCCATATATGGGCATATGGGGGAGTTCGGCAGTTGTGGAAAGTCCTGTGTGGAGAATGTCTGAAGAGTGTAAACTGACAGTTGCCATGGCAATCAATTGGCTCATTTGGGCCACAGCCAGAGCCTTTTCTGGTGGTTCTGGACAACCGGCACTACACTCCCTTGGGTCGTCTGCAACGCGTGTGTCGAATTTGAAGTCGAACGGTTCTCGAGATACGTGGATTACAGATGTAGCCTGGCAATAGACCATATTCACACGGCGGCCATTTTGGAATTTAATATTGAGAGTGAGTGCCACCCCGTTGCCGTGGCAACCGGGGTGGCACATTGACTTAATAGCAACATGGCCGCCGTGTGAATATGCCACGGTATTGTTTGAGTGGTGCCAACCACTCACAAGGACTGACTTTGTGTGTTTGTGTGTCCGGATGTCTGAGCACGGCCTCAACAGCTGCAGCTGATTGCAACACAAAGATGCAACCAGTTACATTATTAAACACAAACAGGAGTGAAGGCACCACTAACTTCACACTGGGTGTGATTTTTTAGAAACGTGTGAGTGAATCCACGACATCAGTCGGTTTTTATTATGATTCATTATCTATTTTATTGTGTCATTCATGGCTACTCTGATCAATTTCTACCCCTTCATATGATGTTTTATTACTACCATGCACATAGCGTGAGTAAGTGACCACATTTTGGGGATGTTTCTGTGCAAAAAACAAACATCAATGATATACAACTAATGATATGCAGCATTGGTGTGATTTTTTAGGAACGTGTGAGTGAATCCACGTCATCAGTCTGGCAATGGCAGGATATTACAGACGTACGTATACGTACATACATACGTACATACATACATACGTTCGTACAGAGATTCTGTACATTTACTGTAAGGTGTTACTTAGGCATGATTTTTTTTAGCGGTGCCAACCGCTCAATATCTGACTTTGTCTGTGTGTCCGTGTGTCCGGGTGTCCGTGTGTCTGTCCGGGTGTGTGTCTGTCCCATAAACAAATATTGATGACAACATCAATACGGGGCTCATCAAAGGCACCGCTTCCTTCACACAGGGTGTGATTTTTAAATATTATATTCTTAAAGTTGTTACAGTGACATAGCATTATTTAAATACGGCATTATATACAGTATTATGCAAAAAACGTTGCGAGAAACCTAGTAATAGCCTAATCACTCTGTTTTTATTTTGATTCATTATCTATTTTTTTGTGTCATGCGTGGCTACTCTGTTCATTACATTACATTCGGGTGTGCACAATATACAGTTGGATACTTTAAATGCCACTAGTCACCATGCCACAGACCCTCCCCTTTTCTTTTCTTTTTTGGTAATTGTATTTCCTGTGTGGTACAGTATGACGTTTATCTTGTGCAGTATGATGCTTTTCTTGTGCAGTATGATGTTTTTCTTGTGCAGTATGAGGCACCTTTGGTGTGGTATGGATGTGGAGGCACCTGTGGAGGCACCTGTGGTGTGGTGTGCATTTGGAGGCACCTGTGGAGGCACCTGTGGTGTGGTGAGGGCTTGGCCTTACATCTACAACTCATTTAACCCCTGCTCACTTTTCTTACTCACTCACTCATGTGATGTTTTATTACTACCATGCACATAGCGTGAGTAAGTGACCACATTTTGGGGATGTTTCTGTGCAAAAAACAAACATCTTCTAATGATATGCAGCATTGGTGGGTTTCCTGTGACTTCCTTTAAGCCTGTGACGTCCTTTAAACCACAGTGCTTCTATGCACCTCTTATAAGAACGCAATAAGAATTTGCTTATTTAGTGGACCTGTATCCAACAAACCGAGACTGTACATGAAAATGCCCCACCAATTCAATGGAACTTTGCTCATCAAAGTGCTACCTCCAGTACTTATCACTGAGTCCATTCTGGGTGTTGTCGGTAATGGCCTGGCTCTCTGGATCTTCTGTTTCCATCTGAAGCCGTGGAAGAGCAGCACTGTCCTCCTATTCAACCTGGCACTGGCAGACTTCCTGCTCATTGCAGCTCTGCCATTCCGTGCAAGCTACTACTTCTCTGAGATGACCTGGACATTTGGCGATACTTTCTGCAACATTAATCTCTTCATGTTGGCAATGAACCGCACTGGAAGTATCATGTTCTTATTGGCTGTTGCTGTGGACAGGTATGTGCGTGTGGTGCATCCCCACCATCCCATCAATTCTTTAAGTATCTACAAAGCAGTGTGCTGTGCAGTTGGACTGTGGGTGGTCACTATCTCAATGACTGCTCATCTCCTGGCTATACCAAGAAACAACACAAACGACTGCGAGAGCTTTACGGTTGCGTTGAAAAAGGGTCAGTCCAATTCTAAGGGGTTTAGTCTGACATGGCATAGATCTGTGTTTGTACTCTCCTTCTGGCTGCCACTGGTTGTAATACTCTACTGCACGTTCCAAATCATTGGTCATCTGAGAAGGGGACAACTGGCTCAACATGCCAAGACCAAAAAGGCTCTGTGGCTCATCACAGTAGTGGTGGTCGTCTTCATTGTCTGCTTCCTCCCAAGTAACATTACACAGCTACAGACCTGGATCAAGAGCCATTCTGCATCTGAACGTCATGACCTGGACCAAGCATTTTACATAACAGTTACCCTGACCTATCTCAACTGCACGTTGGATCCTGTTGTCTACTACCTCTCCAGCCCTACATTCCAAAAAGTCTGCAAGAGAGCTATTCGACTACATCAAGCAGGGGACACTGCAGCAGCAGGGAACACTGCAGAAGCAAGGGACAATCGAGACACAGGCTCCAAGACCATCAGCCAAATGTGACAGATGAAAACAAAGGAATTATTATCACCAAGATTCTCAATTACAGGCATTATCTTCCAAGGCTCTTTCAAAGTTGATTTTATATACAGATGCTAATGTTAATCCACAGTATGTGTATTTCAGTTTATTAAACAATATATTCTCTTTTAAAAACATACAAAACTTAGACATTTTCTAGCTTTTATTTGATCTATTAAAGATTGTATCCTGTGTAAACACATGTGTTATGTATTTTCTTGTACAATTTCAGTTGAGTTATTTTAAACATCAGTCACATATATATTTTTTTACAATTAAAGGACCACTTCACCCATTTTCAACCTATCCTATATTACAATTAGTTAATGGGCAATTATGAAGACCTCTAGTCTTCATAGAGGAGGGCTCAGAGGAGGGCTGTGAACAGTTCAGAAACCTGCCTTCATCATCGGTATAGGTTTGGCCATGTCAAACAAGATTTTATTTTACTTTTACTTGCAAATCTTTTTTTTATTAATGCAAGAGCAGGAGAACAGAAGACATTCATAAAGAAAATAAAAACGTTTGAAATATTGTTTGAAATGACCAAACCTGCCTACCGATGATGTCACTGGTAGGCATTAGGCAGGTTTCTGAACTGTCCAGCCCTCCTCTGAAACACAGAAATGGTGCCATATCTAAGTAGTACGCCTGCACTAACCCTACAGTAAAATGTATGGGAATGTAGACAAAGTAACATGTTTACCGTTATCAGACAGTAACTTTTTGAGTAGGATACGTTATTGAATTTTCAAATGCCTGTGTAGTCCAGAGCAGTAGTTCTCAAACTTTTTCATGTCAAGGACCCCTAACATAATGTGGATTTGGCCGTGGACCCCCATTTGAAAATATATTGTGCCAAGGACCCCACACAAGATTTGTGGTGTATATATTTGGGTTAAAGGGACCTCCTGACAAACCCTGCATTAGACTGTAAATTGAACCAAATACACAAATACACCAGGGCTGCCAACCCCCCTGGATCCTGCAGGAGTCTCCTGGATTTCGACCACATCTCCTTCTGTACTCTTGGATGTGATATCAAACTCCCAAAAATCACCAGAACACTTACATTTATGTTAAAAAAAGCATCTATTTTACATCTATGTTTAAAAAAATCGGGGGGAGGACCCCCAAACATTGGGGATGTGGTCAGTGTATGCAATCATACATTCAGAGATATTCACTTTTAAGCAGTGGTGGACAGTAACAGAGTACATTTGATTCTGAATTGAATTTTAATACACACATTAATCATGTTACCAAGATTGCTCTCTTTCATCTTAGAAATATTGCGCAAATCAGAGCCTATCTGTTGTTGGACGATGCAAAAACGTTGATCCACGCTTTTGTTTTCTCTCGGCTTGATTACTGCAATGCACTTTACTCTGGCCTGCCAAAGAAAACAAACAGATTACAACTTGTTCAAAATGCGGCAGCCAGAGGTTTAACTAAAACTAAGATGAGAGAACATATTACTCCAGTTCTAGCTTCACTACACTGGCTCCCGGTTGTTTTTAGGATTGATTTTAAAATTATTTTACTAGTTTATAAAGCTCTAAATGGTCTGGCACCTTCCTACCTCTATGACTGCCTAGAGAGATATGTTCCAAACCGGCCCCTCAGGTCTTCAAGTGCTGACCTGCTAGAGGTGCCTGGGCCAGCTTTCTATGTGCCACGGCCCACCCAGGCCCAGCCCATGGTTGCGCCCCTGACTTCTACTTGTACTTGCACTTAAGTATTTTTAAAAGTAATTATGTTTGTACTTTTACCCGAGTAACATTTTGACAGAGCTACTTTTACTGCAGTGAATTTGACCATTAGTATACTTTTAATCAAGTACTGGGGTTGAGTACTTCGTCCACCACTGCTTTTAAGTAATGAGGTGAGGCAGTTCATTGACTATCAAATGATGGTAACATTTTACCTCTAGAGAAACTCTATGTGGTTTGATCTTCAGTGATTATTAATATTATCCTCTAAACACATTCTACAGCGTTGACTATGCAAAATGTTGACTAATTAATTTACAAATTATCCTCCCCCCTCAAAAAAAAATCTCCTGGATTCTGACAGTCCAATGTTGGCAGCCCTGAAATAAACACGTGTACACTCTCAGAGGTACAGCTCCATAAGGGTCCATAAAGGTCCATTTGGTACCAAACTACTATCAATCATTTTGCAGGGGACTGGGGACCACCTGGAACCCCCTCAAGGACCCCACACTTTGAGAACCACCGGTCCAGAGACAGAGAGTCTAATCACTGTCAACTCTCCCCAGCTGTGCCAGTTGGGGCGAGAAAGTTTACGCAGTCAGGCGCACATTCTGCCAGGTGATTTGATTAGCATATACCTGCGTACGGCCAGTTTCCTTGTTTTATTCAACTATTCAAATGCCCACTCACTGCCACAAGAGAGACAGAAAAAGAAAGGCAAGAGGAGCTCAAACAAAGTAGATTCACAAATAGCCTAGGCCTATCTACTGGTGTCTGGTTCAGGGAGCACAAGGAGCAACTTAACGCTCGATGGTTATGTGGAGCAATACAAGAAAACAAACGGGACTGACAAAAAGGTAAGGTGCTTGCTTAATTAGCCATGGTTCACATGACGGATGAACTTCAATCTGTGTTTGTACTTACTCCATTGTACAGCCCGTACATATACATAAACGATCAGATTTAAAATATAAAGTGCTTACCCCATGGCAACGGATGTTACAATTCTACTCGGGCTCTCATAAGTACCAGTATCTTCCGTATTGTTCAATAAAAAGCATTTTAATCCGATCGGGTGGCCATTTTCTCCGAAGTTTCTCCATTTGCTTTCAACTACGCGACCCTATCGGTTGGGAGGTGTATTGCACTCTGATACATTATTCATTACTATGGAAAAATGGCCACCAAAACACTAAAATGCTTTTTATTGAACAATACGGAAGATACGGCTACTTATGTGGACCCGAGTAGAATTGTAACATCCGTGGCCACGGGGTAAGCACTTTATATTTGAAATCTGATCGTTGAAGTTAATCCATGACTGTCATGTTTCAGGGCTAGGTGCTTAATGTAGCTTATAACTGCTGCCCTCCAGTGACCAGGCTGAAGGAGTAATACACCCTCGTATCAGCTAAAAGGACAGCTGCAGAAGTATTTCAGCTGCATCTTAATTCTGATGTTTATAGGGTGTTAGTGTAGATTAGAAGTTGTGGTTGGCATGAGGATGAGAGCCAAGAGCACAATACACCTATTTCAAATTTAAACTACTGTAATTAGCCTAATTGGAACATCTTCTTAGTAGAGGGCAAAATAAAGTTTATATACTGTCATTTCATTTGTGCAGCTCAATGTGTGTCCAACCTTCAGGACAATTAAGTCTGTCTATCTGACACAAGGTAGAAATGGCACTTGGTGTAATTTGATAATTGGAACCATAGGCTTGTCAATCTCAGATTCCTAAACATACCAAAACATACAGAAAATACATTGACACAGATAAGATGACAAGTGTTGCAGAAACACTCCCCTATAGGGTCAGATTATGTAAAAGAAAATGGGTTACAGACATACAAGGAAATAATTAACCCATTCAAGGTAATAAACAACTTTATAGAACAGGATGCAGCCCCAGGGATTGTGGTTGTGGCTTCTTTAATAACTTCACACATATTAGGCGCTCTGATGCTCATGTCAAGAGTGAATTGTTTGTAGGGCAGGGTTCAGTATCTTGCTCACATCAATGTTGATGGACACATATTAGCTGTTGAAAGACGCCTTTGGGGGTGAATGTGTTATTGTTGTGGGGGATCTGCTATTTTCAAAATATTTTAATACATTTGAAAACTTGTGAAATAGGATATTCTGCATAATGAGTACTTTTACTTTTGTACTTTAAGTATATCTTGAATTCCAGATTTTACTTGTAACAGAGTATTTCTACATTGCAGTATTGAATACTTTTACTTGAGTCATGAACGTAAGTACTTTTTCCACTACTGGCCATGTGATATGGTCCTCTAATCCCTAGGCCTTCTCCCTTGAGTTATGTAGCAGTGCACAGTCTAGCTTTCTGCCATGTCCTGAATAAAATAAGACAAAAATGCACTTAAAAGCTTTGACAGTTACAATGTTCTACAGAATTGGAAGCAATATGTGGGCCTTTCTATGCTTAGTGTAGCATCTTAGCAATGTTTATATGCAAAAAAAGAGCTACAGTATGACCCACTTTGCTAGTGCTTCTTTGCATTTCACCACAGGCACCATGTGTCCTGTGTTGAAGGGCACTAGTAGGTAGTGCAGTGCTGTTGTGGTGTCTCAACAAGGTTTTTCATTGTTTTCTTCTGGGTATAAATTACACTTGGTCTAATATGAGAATTGGAACAATATACACACACAGTTCTTGGTACTTGTCAATTTTAAATTCCTGAATTAACCCAAACAGAGCATAAAGACTAGTGGAAATTGTATATGGCACACAGATAACAGTCAGTACTGAGATGCTTTTCCTGCTGAAGTTATAGTTCACATGCAAATATACAGAGGACAGTGGTAACAGTTAAAACCTAGACCAGTTGTTTTGCTTATCATTTGTAAACAGTATGATGCAAATGTATGTGCTGTTATTTGGTAAGAATAAATCAAACGGAGCAGTATAACGATGTTACTTATTCATTCCTAGACACTGCCCTCACCTGGTACTTACTCACATACACCTACTGTATACACTCATATGAATCATATTGCTCAACATATTCTCATGATTATGATACTGTATGTTTATAAGTGTGATGTATGTGGGCCACTGCCACAGTACCAAGAGAGAAACACCCATTTGTTTGTGACAGAAGTCCATAAAGTCATTCCTGACAGGGGCAACCCTAACTAAAGTGGAATACAGTCACAATTGATTTGATCATAATGTTAAAATGGACTATTTGAAATCTGATTTTTTATGTTTTTTCTTCAGATTCGGAACCCCACCGTGTCTCCAAGGTCTGTGTTGTTCATTTCTGTGGCTCCTGAAGACTGAAGCGATAGGAGAACCTCCATCCCTTCAATCCATTCATGCAGCTGCTCACTGCTGCCCCTGCGGACAGCTGAAGGCACAACAACCAACTCTACCCTTCTCCATCACACCTCCATATTTTATTTAGGATTATTCTCTCTTCCTCTGACTTTTATTCATCTACTTTACCTTCTACTCCTGTATGACTTCTCCACGTCCTCCGGCTCCCCCCTCCTCTCTTGACATGAATCCGTACAGAAATCCAAACATAAACTCCAGTCTCTCACCACACAGTGCTGCTGCTTCTGTCTCCCCTGTCTCCTTAACCGGCCCTCCACTGTACCT
Organism: Gymnoscopelus microlampas; assembly: GCF_963454915.1. Classification (NCBI taxonomy): domain Eukaryota; kingdom Metazoa; phylum Chordata; class Actinopteri; order Myctophiformes; family Myctophidae; genus Gymnoscopelus; species Gymnoscopelus microlampas. The sequence goes on from NC_139941.1 coordinate 32,602,684, forward strand.
CTCCCCACTTGTTAATATTAACACAAATCAACCTTACCACACCGTATCACCAATTTCAACCCCAAGCTCTAATCCAGTTGTCCATACCAGACATACTTTCTATGCACATCCCCACCAAAAACCACCTCCTTATCAAGACTCATTTTTAGATCAAACCCCAACCCAAGCTGCTAACTCAAACCTGTACTCTTCTCCAGCTCTACATCCAGCTCAAGATGCTGTCATAAATATCAACCGATCACCAGTCCCTGGTCCAGCTCAAGACCCAGGCCTGAACCAAGCCCCTATACCAAACCGTTACATGTCCTTACTTCCTGTTTCAACCCCCTCCCAGATGTCAGTAGTTGTCGACCAATCCCCCTCTCTCTCCCTCTCTCCAACCCTATTTCTACCTTCACCGCAGCCCTTTGAGGACCCGTGCCCTGACCTGGAGTGTGCCATCTGTTTCAGCCAGTTCAATAATGTCTTCCGCTGTCCCAAGATGCTCCAGTGTAAACACACATTCTGCCTGGAGTGTTTAGCACGTATTAACGTCAAGTCAGCACAGCCCAACAGCATCCAATGCCCACTGTGTCGCGGTCTCACCCCCCTGCCAGTGTTGGGTTTGCCCAAGCTGACCACAGACAATGACGTGTTGTCCTACCTACCTGCCGCCATGCACAGGGTCTACAGCATCCGTTTCAACAGGAGAAAGGGAAAGCTGAAGATCAAAAGGTCTGATTGTTAATTGATTTGATTGTTTAGTAACTAAATTAAACTGCACAAGAACTAACAAAAAGAGTCTAACTGGAATTACAGGTGTACAAGAAGTTCCAGTATTCTGGACAACACATTGCACTGTACTTCTTCTTAGTTATTTTCCAAGCGTTATCTTTGTGTGAGATGGAGATACAACTGGGAACGAGATTATATTGAAATTAACATTAAAACAAAAATGCAAAGAGCACCTATTCCTACGGGCTGGGGCGGTACATGTCGGTAGGGAGTGTTGGGCGGGACGAGTAGGATGAAGGCTCTCTGTCCTCCCGGTGGGGGCTCCTCACTGGCAGGTGAGTCAGTAGGATACAACAGCCGTGACAAGACAGAAATGTGTTTCGGGAGTAATCAATTTGCATAACGACTACATTTCGAGAAAAGGGTGTAAAAAAATATTGACTTTCAATTTCAGACATGTAATTTGCTTTGCCATATAATTCTCATTTGCGTAGGAATGTTAGTTCTTCAGTTTCCCAAAAATTGTGTTTTTCATGAAGTGTGCTGTTCATCATCAGTGTTTTATCCTTTTCCATCAACATTCTCTTTCTCTTCAAAAAGGGCGTCTGCAGGTCACCGACAATGGGGACAAAGGTCACTGGCCCCTCTGAGGTCTGTCAGCCACTCCCTGGATGTTGGGCTCCCCAGCCCTCCCCTCACTGCTCGTGCTGGGAGGCGGGGTGAGGAGAGGGGTGTAGGAGGAGCACTGCTAAGACTAACAGCCAGGCCAGCGTGTCGAGCCTTCCTCTTGACATCAGTGGTGTTTATGATGGTGATTCTGACTGGCATTGTCATCTTCCTCATTGCCTTCAAAGAAAACTGAGTGCGTATAGAGAGAATTGCATTACTTTGGAATTATGATGATATGAGGTTTCATAAATGGGACAATGAAGCTTTGCTGTCTGGATATTATGAATTCATTTTAGTTTGTCATGATGGCTTAATGCACAAAAATACTAATGTCTGAATGCTATGTTTTTTTGTATATTTATTACTTGTTATTTAACTGTCTTCACTCTTTTAAATGTGGAGAAACTAATGTGTACCCACAATCCACAGCCATCTCCTTGCATCTTTTATTCTCCCTCTTTTTTTAACTCCCATCCTCTTCTGTGGCCTTTCTACACACCACCACCTAGTGGTGTAGGGAGGTCAGTTGACCTTTGATTCAGTCCCCCCCCCCCTCATGCAAATGAAGGGAGAATGAAGCCACTGTTAACTTTCTGATGCAGTAAAATGAACTGAGGTGTGTGAGAGTGCAGGACTAGCTTAATTTCAATCTGTTCATTAAGTTAAAATTTCCTACAAAGGCTGTTCTAACCTGGACTTATTTTAATCACACTTTATTTTAACCAATCTGTATGGTAGAGTATCTTAATACAGAAAACTGTTGTCGGGTAGGACACCTAAGGTTAAACAATGGAGCACTGAATTGGGCACAAGATGTGCTGTTATCTTTATTGAAACTCAGTGGTGGTGATAATTATTGTAGTTCTCTGTTGGGAGAGAGAGATTCAAAGGACGGATTTGAGCTTTTAGGGCAAAAAAGCTAATTGTTGGTTGAGGAATTACATTTTCTATAAACACTATGAATGGATGGAGAGAACATTTAATCTACAATGCAATTGGAAAATTAAGGAGGTCAATATAGTGTACCGCCAAAAGACTGGGACAGTGGAATGAAATGGGTGGAATTCTGAATCACTTTTATCAACACAGTAAAAAAAAAAAACGAACTATTTAGGGTTAGGGTCCCTAACTCTGCCAGTTCTTCACTAGTGACTGTATAGATTTTAGATGACGAATTGGTTTGTGTGTTCCTGTACATGTGTATTTAAACTGTCAAATTGTTTTATAATCACCTGTTTTACCATGCATTAGAAAATAAACTTAATTTGTGTATTTATGACTGCAGTGATTTATCAAAAGTTGCACGACAAAAAGTTGCACAATCAACAAATTACTTTCTCCTAAAAGTTTAAATACATTACTTTTTTAACTCTCCTAGTATTTACTCTTGACCAAAAAAAAGCAACTATAAAATGCAAGATCTAATTACATTAGGTACCTAGTATGACATGAAATTCTTTAAATGTACATGAAATTCTTTAAATCTACATCAGGCCTAATCTGCTCTGTAAAATGTGTGTGTGTGTGTGTGTGTGTGTGTGTGTATTAATCTTGTGTTTATTGATCAGCTGCCGCATTGTCTTGACGGAATATACTGTCTCATCCTTGTATCAACCCCTCAGCCGTGCAGGGCAACTAAATTGCTGCATATGTGATGATCATTCTGGAAAACCAACGCTGAATTGCCTAAAAACTTAAGAGCATTCCCAATACCGTCCGCCAAGTGGCGCTCTAACATTAACTTATATGGCCACTCCATGACTTGCCAAAAAGTGTGTGATTGCATGGAAAAGTACAGGCCTGTGGTATAAATGAGAGTGAGACCCTGTCTACATGGAGAATAGCCACCACGTCAACAATGATGTTGGAATAGATGGAAAGTTTATTTTACTCTCAATATCTGACACTCAAATGGTATAGTGACAGTCATAGCCTTGGCCTGACGCCAGGACTGGTCATTAATGCATGAGTGGTCCTGGGGAAATACAGAAGGGGTCACCGTCAGTGGGAAGGATGTTTAGGAAGTGAGCCTGACATTTTGCTGACGTAAAACCAGCCAGGGTGTAGTTTTTTTTTTGGTTAAGAGACAGGAAGTTAGAATCTGTTGGTGGTTGAGGAATATTCCATATCACAAATACACGCGCACCTCAAGACCAAGGTTTGCCAAAAACCTTGAGGTTAGAAAGTCAGATTTATCACATTGGCAATTTTTTGTTGCTTTTTTAAAGTCTTGAAAGTTAATGCCACACCTCTGACAAAAATATGAATGTTGAATCTAAAATATGAATCTATAGTTCTGAGCCTAAATTTAATAGACTTGGCGCAAGTCCTTTGTCAATCATTACATTTCACCAGTGCCTATGAAAGATGTCAAATCCAAATTTGACATCTTTAAGGACTCAACCTTTCTATATAGGAAAATCTTAAAGCCCCACTTTTGAAAGTGCTCCTTATGCAGAAATGTCCCACTGCATAACAAACTTTTGAAAATAGCCGATCTACTAGCTCACAACGATGCGACGCGTTGTGAGCTTGCAGATCTGCTATTTTCAAATAGCCGCGGTATACAGTACAGGGCGAAAGTGGCTAATGTAGGATTTGTAATAATAATCAATATCTATTAAGTAACTAGTAACTAAAGTTTTCAAATAATCATAGAGTAAAAGTACAATATTTGCCTCTGAGATGTAGTGGAGTAGAAGTAAAAGTACTGAAATTTGGAAATACTCCAGTAAAGTAAAAATACCTCAAAATACAAGTACAGTACTTGAGTAAAAGTACTTTCCACCACTGGTCAGGGGAGGGTGCCTGTTAGGCGGGGAGGGGAAAAGGGGAGGATACAAAGTCTGCACGCGTCCCTCTCCTCGCTCTCAGGTGAAAAGAAGTGGCTGGTGATATGTATTGGAAGAGGCATGTGGTTGTCTATTCCCTCCTCAGGCCAACAGTGGAGGTTTGCTGCCAAAGGGATTGGCCAAGTCCAAACTGAGGAGAAAATGAAGTGAGAAAAATACGTTGACACAAACAATCCAACTGTTAATCACCAGTTCAGTTCATGTACTCTGCATTAAGTGAAAGTGCCAACGTAATGTAGCTTCATGTACTGTAGATGCAAAGGAAAAAGAATGATGGAAACAATACCATGAGGAACTTGTCACGCAAGGATTGCATAGCTACAATTGGTTAATAGAAAACACTAAATGCTAAATAATGTCAATATACCTGTATTGTGAGAATACTGCCATAGAATCTTGATAATGTGGCCACGGAAATAAAAATTGTTGCAGTAGATGAGACTTAGATGTACCCTTTAACTCAAAAATGTTATCCAATCAATTCCTTTTTTCCATTTTACTTGATCAAACACTATAATCAATGGCAGCCTTCTTGAATTTACTGTGACCATTAAAACAATTATATGTTTTAGAAATGTTCAATGTTCATCAGCCCACGCAGAGGCCTGGGAAACTGGAAAAGCATCATGGGTCATTGAAAACAATGTCAATGTTCTCTTCTCTCGCCTCAACGGCTTGATGGCAAGTGTGTGTGTGTGTGTGTGTGTGTGTGTGTGTGTGTGTGTGTGTGTGTGTGTGTGTGTGTGTGTGTGTGTGTGTGTGTGTGTGTGTGTGTGTGTGTGTGTGTGTGTGTGTGTGTGTGTGTGTGTGTGCGCGCACTAAAAATCCTGTGTGTTCATTAACTCTGAGACTTGGAGAGCTGCGAACAAAACAAAATAATTTTGAATGAGGTCAGTGCACTGAAGAGACCCTTTCCTCTTCTATCTCCTCCTTTTCAGAAAATGTGTTTCTCCTGTGCTCGTTCACAAACAAAGCTTTGCCTCAAAGATGTTACAAAAGGGCTCTGTAATAGTTCTACAGTGAAAGTCACTAATTTGCCACACAGCTAAGAGCTAAAACCTTTATTTATTCGTTGTCCGGGTACCCCCAGGGGTCTATACTTGGTCCCCCCCTCCCCCCTCCCCCCCACACACGCACACACCAAATGTGTTTGCCGAACATGTTGCAGCATGATTTGTTGTGAGCTTGTCCATCTGCTTTTGCCAAATGTTTTCCCCGGAATAGTGACGCTAGGGTTCACGTGGTTAAACCTACATTAAACATCTGGGTTTTGGGGTATGTTCATAAATTTATGTTTTGGGGTTAATCTGATGTTGGCTTGTGCTGGCAAGAGTGCATGTCAGCAATTGGCAAAGGGACAGAATCATTGTATTTGGCCTGGTGGGATGCCTATTCCATAGCCTGGAGGGTTGATTGCAAAATGTTAACTAATATGAAAAATAACAGAGAATTGAGGTTCTTGGCCGGCTGTCAGCATGCACAGGAAATATGATGTGGATCGGCCAATCGAGTGAATACATTGTCATTATTAATGTATACATTTTTAAGATGATTTGTAAGGTCTATATTAGACAGGAAGAGAGAAAAGAGATGGAGGATGACACTTCACACAGGCCGTCCTAAGACAGACTCAAACCACAAGGACGCAAAAGAAACAACTGTTTGAATGCTACTTCCGTTGTTAAGGAGTGTCTGCCCACGCACACAGTCAATTACTACAAATATACAATACAGACCCACTCACTCACACACACACACACACACACACACACACACACACACACACACACACACACACACACACACACACACACACACACACACACACACACACACTCTGGATAACATGACAGGGATAATACATTCTACACACATTACATCACTGGGGGTAGGCTATTGCTACCTTTGCTTCTGCACCACTGCTGAGTGGAAACAGTGTCAAGAGATTAGCAAAACACTGCAAATGAGATGTTAATGACTGATTTATTGTGCTACAACATTGAATCATTGTTGCTGTCTATCCATTAGCACTGTGCATCCGTTTTCTCTGCTTTGTTGTATCACAACGCCTGTTGCTACAGGTGACTGGAAGTTTTATTATGAGAAAGTAAGCTAATGGATCAAAGTGTTTTAAAGCAGTTCAGTCTAGTTTGGTTTGTTTTGACACATTGTATTAATGTCATTTTTACATTATCATCCCTCATACAGTACAATGCATCTTGATTAAATGATCAATAATGGCACATTTAAATCACAGATTTTTTAATGCCTCCACCAACGGAGTTCCTTTCCCTGTGTGTAAAACCGTTGATGAGATACCACTTCTGATTGCATGTTTTAAAACAGGCTTTCCAGAAAACAGAGGAATCCAAATGTTATGTCTGTTTTACATAAGATTGGATATCGCTCTTCTATACAATGACAAACAGCTAGGTTACCACTTTAAAGCTACAATCCAGAAGTTAGGATTTTAATGACTAAAGTGATATTTGAATCTCTATGATAGAGTATGCTAATTCAAGAACTAGTACATCTGTAATGGTTGAAGGTGTCTCCCTATACTCTTAGACCCTGGTGTTGGGTAGGACTGCTTGACATGGACACCCATGGATTACCCTCTCAGCACCTATAGTATTACACGCCTGTCTGGCTTTGGCCGTTGGGGCTTCCCTCTTTTGTGATCCTTCCTGGTGTAACTTCCTTTTCTTTTCCAGTCAAAGGTCTGTTTTTGGGAGTTTTCTCCTTGTTCGATTTACGGTTAAGGACAGAGGGTGTTGTTTTGTTTCCTTTGGTAAATGAGGGCCAGTAAAACCCTTTGAGACAATAACAGTGTAAGGGCTATGCAATTAAGTGGTTAAACTTGACTTGAATTAATTGACTGAACCACCAATCATTGATGTGTACCTTTTCAAATTTTCATTTTTTATATATATCCCACAAGGTTTCCAGTTGAACTGTATAACTTACTGATAGGATAAAGAGGCAGAGAGACAAGAGACAGTGAAAGAGAGAGGAGAATTCCAAATCTCTTCAGACTTGCATATGGAGATATTACTGGCAGAAACACCAATAGTGAATTGGAATATTTCTATCAATATCGTGTGAATTTATAGTCTGCAATTCAAAAGATGGTCTGCATTTCTAATGCGCCTTTTTCCAAAGCGTTCTAAAATGAGGATTATATTTATCCATTCACACACACTCACACCGACAGCAATGCAAGGCACCAGCCTGCTCATGGGGAGCAGTTAGAGGTTCAATTTCTTCCTCAAGGACACTCTCACCTGAAGCAAGGAGGAGCCAGGGATTGAACTGGGAACTTTCCACTTCCCAAATCGCCACTCTACCTTATAAGTCATTACCACCCACACATTTGTATGTGGCAAGATGGAGATGGAGTTTCTATCACCTGGAAATCAAGTCAAGTCACCTTCAGGGAGATTTAGAGCTGAAAGAATTATATGAAAGAACACACACACACACACACACACACACACACACACACACACACACACACACACACACACACACACACACACACACACACACACACACACACACACACACACACACACACACACTGGGCCTCTATATACGTGGCAGACAGAGTTTCAGTCTCCGGCAGGTCGAGACCTGTTGTGTGGTTGAGAACAGAGAGGACATCCCCTAGACCTAGAAGATATGTCTATATCAGGAGGAGTGCTACAGTACCTCAGGGTCCACCCACACACACAAGTACTGTACTTCTACAACTGAACGCATACACCATCTCTTCGTTGTGGTACACTCACTCTACTAAGCATTGCTTTTGCAGATTTTGTATTACAGTACACGTTCCTAAAATGACACACATACACACGCATGCACGCATGCGTGTGCACATGTATACTGTATGATCTGTGTTTTCTCACTTCATCCTTTCCTTCTTTCTTCTCCCCCTAAACAAATAGAAATTGAGCCATTTTCTCTCCCACATCCTTACTGTATAAGGGAAACCTTTAGTGCTCTCCCACAGAGTAACAGGACTACTCACACAAGTTTATTATGTTACTCACTCACTGTCTTACACACTAAGTACACACGCAAAACCTGATTAATACTTCAATGCATGATGGCGCATAAATTAGCCATGTCACACTGACTCGTACTACCACAGACCTTTCCCACTGAGTGTAAATGGTGAAACTATATCACAGTATGAACAGCATAACCCTAACCTTTTGAGCCAGATGATGAACTACTGCGAGGTGAGCAGGACTCATCCTTATTCAACTACAACTTCCTAATGATTGTGCAAAATGGCACCATTCAGTCTTTCAAAATTCTGATGGCTGAAGACAAAACATATAAATTATATAAATAATCACAGTACTTAGGCCTATTTGATGGTTGCATCGGTAAGTAGGTGGTCTATGGAGGACATTCAGGACAGAGGGCCTATTGGTAACAATTATTTAGGGTCAGATAATGTTAATGGTGTCAAAAATGCAATATCACAAACATAACCATACAGTACTGTAACTCGAACATACACCCATGTATAATACACAAACAAACACACTATCCTACTCATGCAACCTATACTGTAGGTCTTTGAACACCTAATTGTTACAGTACAGTCAGACAGACAGGGAGGTATACCCTATGTCTGCCCTGCCAAACCAAACACCATCTCAATGAGCTAATTACTGTGTTTTACCCCAAGTCAGTCAAACAGCTCAAACCTGACAAATCATCTATGTAGGGAGCTCTAGTCACGCCACGCTGACTGGAAAATGCACACACACGCACGTGCACGCACAAACACACACACACACACACACACACACACACACACACACACACACACACACACACACACTCACACACACACACACACACACACACACACACACACACACACACACACACACACACACACACACACACACACACACACACACACACACACACACACACGCCTAAACTACAGTATGCAGAGTTCAGCTCAAGGTGAAGTTTTTTTTAAAGGTCGCCTAATGCAAGATAATCAGAATCACAGTACATTTCTCATGCATCCCTCTCAGACTATCTCTCTATCTCTCTCTCACACACACACGCACGCACGCACGCACGCACGCACGCACGCACGCACGCACGCACGCACGCACGCACGCACGCACGCACGCACGCACGCACACACGCACACACGCACACACACACACACACACACACACACACACACACACACACACACACACACACACACACACACACACACACACTACCCTTCCCACCCTTCTGAGCAGTGAAAGGCCGTGAGATTAATACCACACCCTTAATGAATCACAGAAAGAATAAGTGAAAGGAGCCAGAGGAATAGTGTTGAACCACCCGCTTAGGGTGGTTGAACTGTGTGAACTGTGAGTGTAAAAGAGACAGAGAGTATGGGGGGGCAATGCCTGTACTGTACTGTACTGCAATAAAGGTCACAATCGCAAACCTGTTTTTGTTCATTAATTTAGCTTAAGAAAAGCTTTTTGCTTACTGTACAGACTCACTGAACTAAGCATGTTTAGCATGGATCTTTCCAACAGCTTGATGTATTCAAACATGGGAAGCCAGCTGCTCTTGTTTTTCCCTATTCTCGTGAAATAGCTTTTGTTGTTGTCTTGTGCATCCAGGCAACTGATGGGCCCAACAATCCTAAATTGATCAGAGAGGTTGCTTTTCATAGAACCCGGACATAGAAGACTTGGCTGGACCTAAAAGCGCGCCCTGCTGTAGCAGCAGTGTGTTGACAGGAGACGGATCATAAGATAATTGTACTAACCACAAAACCGGGATTGGAAGGAAGGGACATTGTCTCTCAAATCAACATTCTCAAATGATCACATGCCGGTACATGGATGCATTTGCAATGGGTTCACTATGACACTAATGCAACAGAACTCTATCCAGTCTAGTCCTGTAGGGGTTGTTTGTCTGCATACTCTGCTGTGACTATCCAGAATATCTGGGTCTGGGGAAGGTGATCTGGATTGTATTGGCCAGTGTGCTCAGTGCTGTATTTCCGAACGCACCCATTGTCTCCGCCAGGCCGAAGGCGTGGCCAAGACTATGTTTTGCCCCCTGTCCGTCTGTCCGTCCGTCCATCCGCCCGTCTGTGAACAGCTTATCTTCGGCACCGATTGACGTGAAACTGTGCACACACACTACCTGCCAAAGCAGAACCCCAATTTTTTTGCCAAACATTTTTTTTACTTACTCCTACAGATTTTGTCCAAATATCAAGCAAATCGGTACACAGTATCTGTAGAAAAGTCATCCTAGACAGCAACCCTCCCCCACTAGACAGCAACCCTCCCCCTGCCCTATTACCATGGATTGGCTCCACCCCTCTCACCTGCTCTCACTCCTCAATCAGTGGCCTGCTCTATATAAACTGCCTTTCAGTTCAGTTTGACAGCAGCAGCAGCAAGACCTCACATGAAAGCCGTAATGCCCTGAGAGCCCTATTGTCCTGGGAGTCTCAGCCAACCTATGGTTATGCGTCACTGAAGTGAGTTGAATTCATGGTTCTCATATGTTGCATATTATTGGTTTGATGAATGTAATGAATGTTACAGATCACCCGTTTGCCTTGAAACCCTATAGAGAGATTGTGTGTAATGTACAGTGCACACAAGGTACTTGTAGTAATCAAGGAAATGCAGTAACCTATAGAGCATATTGTGAAACTTTGTTTGGTACTCTAATTTAAGTGGTAGGCCTACCCATCCCCCCTTAGAGTGCTAATTATTGTCTTAGGTACCTAATTGTTTGTCTATTGTTAAATGTGATGTAATTAATGTTGGCTTGTATTTAACTATGTGTTTCTGTCTTTTTATAGTAAAAAAAACATAACCGAAGCCTCATCACCTCCTTGCCCAAACATATGCTCATGTGTGCAACGGAAAATAAATGGCTTAAATGGAAATCAGTTGTCTAACATTCTTGCCGATGTTCCATGGTGAAGTTCAAATAACCTGTGAACCAGAACTCTATCTTATAGTATCTCTATAGTCCTGTGATAAATTTTTCATATTCCATCCTGATTGGCTAAGATTGGCTTCCAAAGTTTGCAGGAGTGTTCCGTTTTGAACAAAATACCTCAAATCATGAACGCAGCGTGTGATTGCCGTGAAACGCACATTCCAACTAGACAAAGGAAGAAATGATTGACATTTTTCAAATCAGCCTCATGGTGGCGCTATAACAGGCCGATTCACGTTTTTACCTATAACTGCACCGATCGGTGTGAAACTTTGCATGCACACTTCCCAGAGGCCAATGAAAAACCAATGCTGTGCATTTTTTACATCGTAAACTCACACATGAATGCCTAGTTAGTTCAGTTACATTTGTACACAATCAGAGTTAAATTAACACTGAAGATTTGTAGTAGATGTGTAGTTGTGTTATAAGCAGAATAAAAACATGCATAGAAACAGTCCTCACACTGTAAGGTTAAATAAGATAAATTGCAAATATAACTGCAAAGTTGAGTCTGAAGGCAAGAGTTCAGGACAGGACAACAGTGATCAAATCCTCACACTTTCTCAACAAATAACAAGTCACGAAACATTTGCGAAATGCTATTAAAAGCCAGCATGAAACCAAATGGCGCCCCAAACGTGAGAGCAAAAGTTCAAATGAGTGCACTGAGACCCAGAGGGTTATTGTATTGCGTGCTGTGCCTTGGGTTGCGTGTTGGGTGGTGAGTTCAGGCAGCGTCTGACAGAAGAGCATGTTGTCTCTGTTTCTTTGCAGCCTAGGTTCTTTACTGTCTGAACTCTGCGTGTTCACTTACAGTATGTTGCATGCAGTGTGTGTGTGTTGCGTGCTGTAAGCGAGGGCAAACAGAGGATCAAAGGGATTCTGAGACATTCCAGAAGTTTCTCTGTATTTTTTTTGTGGTCGCAGCCCGAGGAGACAGCTCTGGGCTGGGACACAGAATGCAACGCTCCACACTACATGCAAACACACAGCAGATTATTTGTTGCATTTTTGCATGGAAATATATTGTAACAATTGTTCTTTACATAGACGTGAGTGCAAACACACTGCCATGTGTATCCATATAGTGGATTTGTGTAGAGAAAGGATAAGTGGAGAAGAATGGGGAGGAGAGGAGAGGAAAGAAGTATGGGGTCACACAGAGGGAAAGGGAGAGAGAGCGTTCATGACCTTCTCATTTCATAATCAAATGAGGGTTCGACAGGTCGTCGTAGGCCTGAGGTGGCTTGATTTTGATTCATCACGATATGTGGCTTTTTCTGTCAACAAACATTACAGTGTTAGTTAAAGAGGTGAGAGTGCTGCTCTTTCTGTTGACAACAAAAGTGTTACCGTTTCACTAAAATACAGATTTATTCAATCACCTTTCAGCACTTGCAGCGTCAGATTCATACAGGTGCATTCATTCCTCTGGGATCTGTGCAGGACAAGCACTTCCATTTTTTTGTAATTGGAGCAATAATGGGTTTACTGCTTCAGTAAACAGAAATATTAATTTCTATAGCTAAGATTTTTATCAGAGCCATATAATATTGATCCTCAACTGACATCGTTAATCTAACCTGGTGACTGGCTGGTTAATTGTTTGCGAAGGAAATGTGGGATGGACACATGCAGATAGTAGTGTATTCTAGTGATGTTTAATCTCTTATAAGAATGATAAAAAATAATGGGAGTAAAACGTCTGAGAATCATTCAGTGGAAACATTGAATGATTGATTGATTGATTGATTGATTGATTTAAGTAGTGCAAAATTCCTATCCACAATTTGTTTGGGGTTTAATGGAAGTTATTTGCTTGCTGCTGGAACACAATTCTACATTTCGACAAAGACCCTAAAATCTAAATCTCTGGTCACAGGCTTTCATGGAACTGTACCAAGAAGCTCACTAGAGGAATGCCGAGTGGAGACAGTAGGGCAGGGGAGAAAGGGGAAGGAGTAAAGAGGGTGAGGAGGAGCACCCTCTGAAATGGGTTTAAAGGGGCTGTTTGCGTGTGTCTAAAAATAATTTTACCCACAACAACAATTCCATGGATGGGTGGAGATTACCTGGCACCTTATCTGTCCCCACCTTCTTTGGAACTATTTAAAGAGCCTTTCTCTGGAAGAAGACAAGGAATAGAGAGGACCAGGAATAGAATCAGATAATTTTCAATGGAGAGATTCTGTTGAAGATAGAGCAAACTAGAGAGAGGTATCAGTGCACACGTACTGTAGGGGGAGTGATAGCATCGTGGAGAAGAAGTTGGCACCTGGATAAAGACTGACAGGCTGAGCAGGAAAATACCAGCAGTAAAACAAGTGGATCTGCATTCGTGAGATCAGACTTATATACATGAAGATATCAGCGTTGAAAACCCAACCGACTGTGCTTGATCAGAGAAGTTCCACCAGGAAATTCAAGAACTTAACTGTCAACGATCAACAGATGGGTGCAGTTTCCGGCTAGGCCAACAGCTGCAGAGAGGAAGAATAAAAATCTGTCTTGACTGTCATACAGGAGGGACAGACAGCCTGACTGACTGACTGCTGGACAAGAAGAATCCAGTCTCCAATAAAAAAACAAGATCAATAATTAATTGTCAAGAAAAGACATTTCTGGCTCTGACCATGAATTCCTCCTCCTCTGCCGCCTCCTCGTCCTCTTGGAGAGCGACCCCTGTCGCTGTGGGGCCCATGGACAGGACTGGTGCTCCCCTCCACGACACCCTCTTTTCCTCCTCCCCCCTCGATGCCGAACCCCTCCGTCCTGTCCCACCCCTCCGGCCTCGTGGACGGAGGCCCCTTAGGGTGCTGTATCCCCCCTCCCTGAGCAGGAGGCCCCCGCCACAGAGGGAGGCCCCGGACCCAGCAAGGCGCTGGCTGCGACTCCTCTTGGTACTCCTCTTCCTCCAGATTTACACTGAGGAGACATGCCCAGGATCTCAGGAGCTCCAGATTTACAGTCCAGATGCAGCAGCGCCTCAACCCCAAGAGGGGGGTGATGGGATCCCAGTTGCAGCGAGGAGCCAGGTTGGGGCAGCTGTGGAGGAACAGTGGAGGGTGCAGACGGTGTCAGGGGCATCAGGGTGCCAGATGGAGTGCGTTGTGGCCTGATTCAAGACCATCTCAATGACAATGGGCTTTTGATTCCATCCATGCCACTGGGTCTCCCCAACTGAACTGACCTAATTATAAGAAGCAAAGATGAAATAGTGGCCACAAAGAGGGTGACAATGAAAGATATGTATGACACATATCTTTCCTCTCGTTGTAGGTGCTGCCTGAGCAGATGTTATTCATATTGAATGCAGAGGTTTAGCATCTTAAGGTTTATTTGGATGTGTACCACAGTGCACTGCGACATGGTGGACAACTTGAATAGTGCAAATATTGCCGGTCCACTCTGACATGATTAGGCTTAGAGATGCTTAGATGACTTTAGTTTGTACTGTATGCTGTTGGAACAACTCATGGATATAATAATTCAAATGTTTGACTCTGGCATGCAAGAAACATCTACTAGTCAGGAAGGACAAGCAAAAGAAGAGGCAACTGGCAAACAAACAGCATGAGGGGCGAGCACCACCTTTTATTACCTGCGGTTTCATATCTTTGCTCTTGTATGGAAGTTGTATTTGTACAGCATGTGTGTAACAGATATCTTTGTTAAATGTTTGCATTTTTTATTCTTGATTGCCCTTTGAGGTTTTAAAAAGAACATTCAATAAAGCATGTAATTTACAGTATGTGTGTGTCTTCAGCGCTTCCCAAAACATTTTCAAATTATAAGAAAAGCCAGCATGAAACCGAATTAAATGACCTGGCTCTCTCCCTCTGTCCTTCTCTCTTCCTGGCCCCCTCTCTCTTTTTTCCTCTCTTCCCGTCTCTCTTTCTCATTCGCCTCTCTTACTGTAGTCAGACAGTGGATCCAGCTGTTTTAGATTTGGCCGGCTGCCACCTCTGAAACCCGAAACCCCTGCTGTCGTCATTAGCCAATCTGCACAGACATTTCCTCCACCAGTCTGGGAAATAGCGTTATGCATGAGTCTTAGCGTGTGTGTGAGTGTTTATAGTGGAAGGTGGGGTAAAAGTCGCTGTGCTGACTCAGACATAGACAGACTCAATGAAAGGAAAGGTAGTCCCTCACTCATCCCACACTGAAAGAGAAAACATTACATGACCACCACTACCGTGTGTGAGCACATGTCTAGCACTTCAACTCTAGTGAAAGTGTGGGTGTGCGTGCGTGCGTACCTCAGTTTCTCCACTGCATGGAGATGGAGAGATGGCCACACACTGTGATGCAGACATGTGTGCAGGCAGGTAGGGTAGTTGGTCTCAGATTCAATCTAGATATATTATGAAATATATAAAATATTAGAAGGCAAAGAATAGAATTTCATCAGCAACATATCCATCTATAAACGTATGGATGACATAAACGTAAAAATAAAACATCTGATGAATTAAAGACAGGTACCTTGGGAGATAGTTGTCTCCGCCAGGCCGAAGGTGTGGCCGAGACTATGTTTTCGCCCCTGTCCGTCCGTCCTTGTGTGTGTGTTTGCGTCCGTCCGTCTGTGAACAGCTGGGGGCCGCTCACACCTTGACGTGTCGGATGCGCAGTGAGAGAAGGGGGGACGCGGCCATTTCAATTCATTTCCTATGAGAGTCACGTGGTCTTAAAGCGACCGACGTGCCGCGACACACCCATACTCCCCTTCCACCCCACCGCGGCACGTCGGTGGGGGAGAAGGGGAGTATGGGTGGTTTGACTGAGTGGCCGTTTTGAACTGCCTCAAATCATGAACGCAGCGTCTGATTGCCGTGAAACATTGCTGGCCTACTATAAGCTACCTGCCCTGGAGACCTCAACGTAAAATATGACTAATAAGTTTAGGCATAAGAGGTACAGTAAGGCAAGATAGGGCCCCTGTGCTCTGAGGAGCAAATCATTCTAGTTAACAATGTTTCTTGTTTTGCCATTTTCTTATTGTCATTCTATTGCTAAGTAAAATTCACATTGAGCATAGTAATGATACAGTAAACTTAAAGTTTCAACTATTTTTTCATAAAAAAATGTGCGCTCACACATGCACATACAAACAAGCGTGCATGCGCACACACACACACACACACACACACACACACGCGCAGGTGCAGGCACACACACACACACACACACACACACACACACACACACACACACACACACACACACACACACACACACACACACACACACACACACACACACACACACACACACACACACGCGCGCAGGTGCAGGCACACACACACACACACACACACACACACACACACACACACACACACACACACACACACACACACACCAATTGCCCTGCAGGTGTCAGCAAGGCTGACAGGAATGCTGTTGTATCAGTGCCTCTGTTAAAGACTGTGGGAACCACACACACACCCACACACACACACACACACACACACACACACACACACACACACACACACACACACACACACACACACACACACACACACACACACATTATACATACTGTAGCAGGTGAGGTGATTACTGATTTTTATCTTTTTCCTTTCCGCATTGTGGACAGTGTCATTGTAATGTGTCTCACATCTGTACCTGTACACATTAAAAGCACCTACACTTAGTACACACACTACATCATCCGTGGTCACACATACGCACCTGTGGGTCGAAACCAACTGTCATAGTCTTCCTGTTAAATTCACAATGTGAAGAGTAATAAACTTGTCATCTTCCTCCTCCATGTCATTTTCGTCTTATCTATCCACCATACACTGTCGGCATTCAGTCACTATACGTGACTTCTAAGACTCTCAAACATAATGACAAGATCAGTTGTACTTTAATCATTGCATGTTTTTTTTTGTAACCAGTATTCAAATTTAGTGTGTTTCAGTATGCTTTTGATGTCCTTACAGTTCAACTACAATTTCCAGAATAGATTTTTTCATCAAATGTGTGCCACTTTCAGACAGATCAGTGATTTTTGCTGTACATGCCATGACTGACAAACATTGGCAAGTGGCATTAATGTGGCAATATTTTGTAATTCATTATTTGCTCTCAATTACAAACAAAATTACAGATTGTTTTCTTTAAAGATTTTTTCCGAGTGTATGTTTTCCAACAATGTGTCCAAAGTCACACACAAATATAGACATAATCTGAAGGCGAACTATTTTTGTTTGAAACACCAGCACCAAGTTCCACAGGATCTAATAATAGATACAGTAACAATACCAATCTCCTCCTGTGAACCCATCTGAACAGTATCAAACTGATCGCTTTCATCACTCGATCATCCATCAACACATATGTATGTGTTGATGTGTTTCTGTACCTGTTACCATATAAGACCACAAGACACCCTGCAAGGCCTGCATGATCTCACTATAGAGAGACATGCACATCCTTATACAGTATGTCTACATAGCGAGATGGCACAGAGAGAGATGGCACAGAGAGAGAGAGGGGGGGGGAGGGGGTAATGAGGCAGGTGAGTCTAAAACATGACATCACATTAAAAGCTTACAAAACAAAGTGAGTATGTTGCAAAATGATGTCATCCATCCCTGCAGGTACAGACTATTACTGTGCTTCTGTTGACTGTCTGTTGCTCTGTATACATCTGTGCATAAAGACAAAAAAAGAAAGTGACAATTAGAGAAGTATGGTGTCTTGAAATCAGCGCATGGAGACTCCATTAGCCTTTTTGTCTTTCTGTATTTGTATCAGTCTGTATCAGTCAATCGAAATGCCGGAATACCTGTCTTTTTGTCTTTCTACTTGATTCTCTATCCATTATCGGTCTGCGGACAGACAAATGGCTAAACCAGCCTCTTCAGTATAGTATACATTGTATATTGCATATCATATATAAATATAATTAATATAAATATATTTAGATTTTGAGTCAACAGTTGTAAGTAAGTGTAAATATTTCTATATTGTTTCAGTGTAATGCACCAGCTTCATCGAGACAAATTCCTTGTTTGTGCAAACATATCTGGCAATACAAATGTAGTGTTTTTAAAGTAAAATCACAAAGCTGCTGTCATTGGTCATATAGGGTGTGTTTTACCTGCTTAAATAAGTAACACACTTGTTGAAACACCAGTTTGAATAATTATCCCAGGCTACTAAACACAGAGTTCGACCTCACAGCAGTCAATCAACAGGTTAAGGTCGAATGCTCTCTTTGATGCTCATCTGTGTAACAGCCTTGCCTTGTGGAAACAATCCAGTTTAAATGGTCCAATGACAAGTTCATTATAGGTTACATAGAATACATGAACAGGCATGCTAAGAATAGATGCTGTCAGCTTTAAGATTTGTCATATAACGATGAGTGAAAGGCTTTTGCATCCTATTTGACATCAATAAGTAGGCTACACGTTTCCTTTTTTTGGTCCAGTATGCCATTTTTTCTTTGTGTGACCTTTCATGAAATGTGTGAAAGAAATGTATATATTATATGTTGCAATATACGGTGGTTTCCATCCAATTGTATTTGGTTGCACCTGCAGAGTTTTAGCCTGGAATCCAGACTCATTCCCCCGTTTGACTTTTGGAAGTGGACAAAATCCAAAAGATGAAAGGCGCAATATATCTGGATTCCAGGCTATGGCTAGTGTAAGAGAGGCGTCCAAATAGTTTAAAATGTGTTAGTTCAGTTTTTGCTACCAAACAGTTACAGAGCCAAATAACTGGCAAAGTGGCCTTAAGTTGGGCCACTTTGAAAGGTCGAGGTGGAGTTGAGGTTTTGTCAAGAGGTGGACAGAGACAGGAACAGCACCTCAGGACGTCAAGGTGCACCTGTTCACATCAAGGTGCACCTGTGCACAACTGCAAATACCTCCGAACCTGTGTTTTGGTAGGTTCTTGAGGGTACTGTGGAGTGCAACATAAATAGAACCCTTAGGCTCATTTCAAGCCACTTTCAAGACAAGTGTGCTTGAAGTGAGCATAAGGGCTTCCCTTCGAACTCTTAAAGCAGCACTATGTAACTTTCCTCTTCTACCTCGCATTTGAACCCGGATTCCTGCGCAAGTGCTGACATTTGTACCATTGAGCTAAGAGTCAAACCGCCGGGGTCATTTGTTTATTTTTGGAACACAGTTCTTATTTGACGCGATTAAATACGTCTATGGGATTCAGAATGGGGGTCCTTTGATGCGATCTAAATGTCTCAATAGAAGATACAACCGCCCCAATTGTATAATATATTATATTATATTATATTATATTAAATAT
Organism: Gymnoscopelus microlampas; assembly: GCF_963454915.1. Taxonomy (NCBI): domain Eukaryota; kingdom Metazoa; phylum Chordata; class Actinopteri; order Myctophiformes; family Myctophidae; genus Gymnoscopelus; species Gymnoscopelus microlampas. Next base: position 32,622,225 of record NC_139941.1, read on the forward strand.
TATATTTATTTTGTATTACATACTCTACCATACAGATTGGACTAAATAAAAATGTATGCATTAAAAAAAAGTTACATAGTGAGGCTTAACCACCTTTACTGGAGTTGTTATCTTTGTTCTATGAAATGAACATTATCAGAGTAATGTGTGACTGAAACATTTTTAATCGTCAACTCTGTTCATTTTGGACTGCATTTTTGAAAGGAAATGAGAACAGAAAATGTGCTATCGTCTTTGCTCTTCAAGTTGTAGCATCTAGTTGTTGTGTATGTTATTGTTACATAAAGGTGCTGCACAGTAAGCTATATGTGTTAAATAGCTCTATATTCCCATAGTAATCATTATTATAGAGTGTTTGTTCAGTACCAGGGGTCTCCCCGTCACTCCAGCTGAACAGAAAATACATTTTCAGTTCGAGATTCAATTTCATCATATCATTTTATATTTCATATTTCATCAAACAGTGTAAAACTTCAGAGCATATTATGCATAACTGACTAGTCGCATAGTATCCATTTAACACAGTAGGTGAGCACTAGTGCATCCTCTTCATGATCATCATCATCATCATCCTCCTCCTACTCCTCATCACCACCACCGTCATCAGGCCCTTTCAAAGACAACTGGACTTCCTCTATTACCCCCAGGGTTTATTGTAAAAGGGAAAAAAGGGAAAACAAACCAAGCATGTGTGAGAGAAACACACGTAATTTTCCTGCTCTGCTGAGCAGTAGTAGGCTAACAGGCAGTGTAGGGTTGTTATTCCAGTATGACAGCCAAGTTACTCACGCCAAAGCTTGAGTTTATTTTTGGTCTGGATCGGGCTAGTTGTGAAAAGCAGCATGTTTATGGCCAGCTCACAGGATGAACCCATGCACCCTCTCTCCCCAACTCTGCCATAACAGGGATTGGGTGAGATTACCCATGTCCCTCCCCTTAGCGACTTTGCAGCAATCACAGTTCGAAAGGGAAGTGATGAAAGTGATGATGAAATAGGACAGAGCATACCTTTCTCTCCAAAGCAAGGGGCGCCTGTGCCCCTCTCTCAACATTTAACACTTTGCTAGCCAGGAGATACGTTTCAACCATCGTAGAAGTCCCTGATTGTATTTGCTCACTGCTCTGTTGCTGCAGTGTTAGCAATGTCTCAAATACAGGATTAATTACTGTATGCAAGACTACAGTATGCAATACTATTGCTGCTGAAGCACAACCAGCATGGCTACCACTGTACAAGTAATGAAGGATAGTACTGTAGTAATACTAATGTACAGTATGTGCACAGTAAATCAGAGTAAATGAGACACACACAAAGGCGGGGGCAGAGAAGTGGCATGAAAACGTACAGCTCAACACTAACAACTGGTTGAGCCACGTCTGCAGGGCAGGATTCTAATGCAAGATCGATTTTCCCATAAATAAAACAGAGCGAAATTTACTGTGGGGTATAGGTAAAGGAAGAGTGAGGTACAGGTACAGTTGCTGACCCCTGTCCATGTCCACTTGTACTACAACGGTCATTGTCTGAGACATGCTGTCTGGTTCCGCACGTAAGCTGGTTCGCATGGTGACGAGCCAGCTTAACCAACCAACGGGCACATTGATGAGAATTATCTCACAACAATGACCCATATCACATCATCACCGTAATGGCCCGGCTGCCTGGCAGCCATGTCATTATTTCAACCAATGGCAAGTGCCAGTACTGTATGTGTGAGTCCAGCATTCATTGGTATTGGCTAGAGTGCGGGTGTGAGCTTGGGTCACTCGAGACAGACATGCTTTTGTGCGTGTGTGTCCACTTCATCCTGGAAACAACTAATCAAACCAACGGCTGGCAGCCCGGACAGACATTTAAAGATGACTCTGTAGTTCAGGGTTTAGACAAGAATTACTGTAAAAGAAAGAGAAAAAAATGACACACACACACACGCAATTTGAGCACACATAATACTGGGGTTGAACTGACTGAGAGGAAACAAGCTTCCCAATTCCCTTTCCATAAGACTGGAAAAACACTGACCGTCAAAACAAGAGAAGCAACATATCAACATGACATTACGGAAGAAATTAAAAACTTCAAATACTCAACAGACTGCAGGAGGTTAGGTATGGTCACCTCAGTTACTGTTAAAGTCAGCCACTGCTCAGACATGGAATAATATGTTTGAGTCATTGCAATAGGCTAAGTACAATGGCTATCCTATTATGGAAAGGCTAATTTCAGACAAAAGGCACATACAAACAATACTGTGAAAAGAAAATATTGCAGCTAAATCAAACTATTGTAATAGGTACGGAGACAATTGCCTCAGCAAAAAAACAGAGGATAATGATTATCAATAATATTCTAGAACACTGTTCCCCAAACAGTGGGTCGGGACCCATAGGTGGGTCACAGACCAATCTTTATGGGTCGCTTTATCTTTTGTTTTCTACGTTTTGTTTTAATTATACTTTTTTTTTTTATCCCAAATTTAAAAATTTAAAAATTCAAACGTTTTTCAAAATAATTCCATTAAAAAGAAAAAATACATTATTAGAGGGGTGAAAATAGTAGACGACTTCACCCCTCTAGCCCCAAAATTAACAACAGGTCGCATCGCTTGTAGATCAGCTATTTTCACTAGTTTGGGTCCCGGGTAGACATCAAATTTCTCTTTTGGGTCTTGAGCTAAAAAGTTTGGGAACCACTGTTCTAGAGCACTGGATCCAGATAGCATTCTAGAACACTTGGCTAATTTATTTTTTGGGCTAGAGGGGTAAACTAATTTCCGTTCACCCAGGTTGGGCTGTGAGAGTGGTGAATCCCACAGATTCCCATATATGGCAATCAGTACTACAGTAGACCGCCTGCATTGCTCTGATGAATGTTGTGTCAAGATTCTCTCGCTGCTCTTTACATAACTACTACTAACCGCCAACCAACCAGACACACTGTCAAGGTTCCCAGCGCTGGGTGTTGGTTTGTGTGTGCTGTAAGTATGAATGTGGGCGGTTTAGTGTCTGTGTCTATACAGTGTAATCTTAGAGATGTGAGTGACACATACCCAGGGCATCCTTGGCGTGTGCTTGAGCAAACATCTCATACCTATAAGCCGGAAGGGAAACCAGCTCCAGGTTTCAGACTAACATGCCAATGACATTCCTGCTGCCACAGGCTAACTAAACACTGTGTGAAATAAAAGGAACATCCACACTCCCCAAAAATATGTGCTGCAGTTATTTTTTAATGTTCAGGAGAGGTAATTAAAAAAACAAAACAAAAATAGAAAGGAATGCAAAATATTGTAGTACACTGCCCACTGGTTCTGGTCACATTGTAAATTGTAACTGTATTATAGGAAACGGAAACAAGCCAAACAGATGATGAGAGAATCTGAATAATTTACAACACCTACCTATTTTTTTATTTCTGAAAACAAAAGGAAAAAGTATGATAAAAAAGAATAGTTGTACAGTATGGTGCAGAACTGTCCGTCAATCTAGAACAGAGGTTCTCAACCAGTGGGTTGTGAGCCTGTAGATCGGCTATTTTCACAACGTTTATCTGTGGAACCGTGTCAAACTAAATGTAATACCTCAACTCCTACAATTCCAAGTGCTTGTCAGGGTGGGGGGGGGGGTTCCCCAGTTCAAATATTATTATTTTGGGGGATCCCCAGTTCAAATGTGATCATTTTGGGGGGGTCCCCAGTTCAAGTATGATTACTTTGGGGGGTCGTGGCCTAAAGGTTGAGAACCACAGATGTAGAACAGTGTTTATCTCTGTGTATCTCTGCCCCCACAAAAGTAGACCAATAAAAGTGCAGCTCATGATGCCACGTGCATACAGTGAACCACACACGGCTCAGCTCACGCTGCTATAGCACCAATCACTGTGAGTGTATGCCCTGTTATAATTATTGGGGGTGTTTCAACCCCTGCATTTGCCCTGGAAATTATACACATGGCATGCTCTGCACTTTGCATTAATTTCACATTATTCCTATTTCATCAATAGTCAATATGAGATTCTACTGGCTTTGTAGGACTGAGGTTTAATTTGGACTGTCAATGTATATAGTGATTAAAGGTAAAATATGTAACTTTTAGCCTATTTTTATATGAATATAAATATTTTAGGCCTCATTTCCCTCTATCGGCTACTATATGATTGTGCCTGTGTGTTTCTTTGCATAAAGACACTATCTTGCTGTATTTTGATTTTGTTCCACTGTTAATGTTGACATTCATCCCTTGAAGGGATGCCTCTGTCTGTGAGGGGGGAGCTCGGCAGTAGCTCTTAATTGGTCCCTTTGAACTTCAAAGGGGTTGTGCACTGAGTTGATTGATTCGGCCATAAAAGTGTCAAACTCGTTCTGTACTCGTTAGTACTCTCTCTAATAAATTAAAGCATCAAAGACAGCTTACCTGTCTGATGTCTCTGAAAAGGGGGCGGGGGGGTGTTTGTACACACACACCCAGACCAGAAATGTTACATATTTTACCTCTAAAGTGATGGTTATTTAGCAATAATAATATATGTTGCCAAATTGGACAAAAGGTAATATTGGGAAAAGATATCACGGTCTCAATTCAGTGCTTGTTCACTTGTTACAGCTTCCAACATGTGTGTAAGTGATATTCTCAACTTGTAAACTTGGGGATCATGGACCTTGTGCAAGGCAAAGATGAAAGTGCATAGCACTTTTTATCACAAGAATAGGATTTGATGTGCATTTGTGCATTTGTCCAGCCATGATATACAATAGATTTAGCTTGCAATGACTATTACTTTAATATGGATCTGATTGTAGAGGTACAGGTATTAAGGGGAAAGTAACAGTACAATGAATAAATAGTGTTAGTTTCATAGGTGTAAGGGTGAAGATAGTGCTGGTGCTTCAGTGGGAGAAGAGCAGTTATACTGAGGCACTAACTCGAACTGCAAGGTAGGCCTGTAGGGATAATGGACCAACACACGTTATTGGAACCAGATAAACAATTGGGGGAGTGTGAGACTCTTGGTCTGAATTAGCGAGAGACTTAAGTTTTGATTTTAGCCTTTGATAAAGGTTACAGAAGAATAACTTGACCACGCCTACACTTTGTGTAAACACATGCTGTACTCTAGCATCTTGCTTTGTTGAGAGTTTTTATCCTCATCTTTAGAACAATATTTATGTTATTTAACATAACATTGACTATCCCACCGAGGCCGGAAAGGATGATTTCATGGCTATTGTCAGGCTAAGACTTGTTAAGACTTGCATAGAAATCAAATGACTGAAATGTTAAGCCCTTCCCTTGTGCATATTAACTCATATTTTGTCATAATGCCTTCAAGGATGCACTTTTCACTGGAAACCGGAAGGTCTGGAGCAATTTCACACAAACCACAAAGCAAAGTAATTTATACGATAAAATGTGTTGGCCGAATGGAAAGACGAGAAACAACTAACAGAAAAAACATCTCTTCAAATAAGCTTTCAAATTCAGTGTTTCGCAGTAACTTATTACTAAGTAATATATAACTATTATATTATTACTCTCTACAGTAACAAGTAGTGTAAGGGATTACAATTGCCAAAACATTAATAATGATATTACAGTTATGAATCCAATCCAAGTAATCATAACTTATATACTGTATCCCATCAGGTTTGACAGGCTGCAATGTGTGCAGTTTGGCTGATTGGTGACTCCTCCTGTGAGTTGAATCATTGTTCCGATGAAGTGAATTGAGTCAAGGAGCTGGCTAAACAGATTGTTTTATACATCACTTTTTTCGGGAAGGATGCGGACGTAGCTAAAGTAATATAACATAGTAATACAACAAGTAATGTAACTACTATAGCCTACTTTTGGATGCCAACAGTGGTATGTTCTAGGTTTTTTTCGGAGGGCATACGATAATCATTCCCTGCACGACATGCACGTGGTCGTGGTCATACGCTTGTGCGTGGTCAATGGATGAAATGGTTAGTAGAGGGCATATGCTTTTTTTTAAAGTGCACGTCATACAACGTATATAGCCTAACACGGTAGAACAGTGGTTATCAACCAGTGGTCCTTGAGGGGGTACCAGGGGGTCCCCAGCAAAATGTGTTAACATAGCATCACAATCATTTTAACCACTTAGCTTTGGCTATTCAATTTATTTATTTTTTATCTTGAAAATGTGTGCATATCTTTGAATATATATATTTTTTAAAGCGAACATTTTTAACTCAAATCTTTGCTTCTGGGGGTCCCTGACACAACATTTTCTGATGGGGGTCCGTGGCCAAATGTATATCAATTTAGGGGTCCTTGGCATGAAAAAGGTTGAATACCACTGTGGTAGAACACACCACTGGATGCCATTGCCAAGTAATATTAAAGCTTGACTATGTAAGATTTCTGGTCTGTGTCTGTACAAACACACTCCCCCCCCTCCTCCCCCCTCTGGCAGACATCCAAGTGATGGCTGTCTTTGGTGCATTCACTGATTAGAGAGAGCACTAACGAGCACATAACGAGTTTGACACTTTTACGGCCCAATCAATCAACTCAGTGCACAACCCCTCTGAGGTTCAAAGGGATCAATTAATAGCCTCCCCCCACACACACAGACAGAGGCATCCCTGAATGAATGTCAACATAAACAGTGGAATAAAACCAAGATACAGCCAGAGGAATGTGTATTCCTGCAGGGAAACACACAATAGTGTAGTGGCTCATAGAAGGAAATGATAATGATGGCTAAAATAGTTTTATATATCTATAAATAAAATAGGCTAAAAGTTACACAGTATACCTATAAGTAAAGTAGGCTATACTTTATAAAACAGTATAAATAAAGAGTAATGTATTATAGGCCTTCCTCCTGAATAACTTGCCCGACACTATAGGATATGCAATATATAACCACCAGAGAGTGAGATGAGAAACCCAGCCAATTAATTTGTCTTGTCTGTTCAAGCCTGCTCTCACTTTCTGCCACTGCCTGTTTCTCTGGCACTCTCTCCCTTATCTTTCTGTTTCTGTGTCTGTTTTATGAACCTATCAGTCTTTTACGCATGCGCGCGTGCACACACACACACACACACACACACACACACACACACACACACACACACACACACACACACACACACACACACACACACACACACACACACACACACACACACACACTCAGGGGTGCATTATCTTTCATCTCACTTTTTGTTCGTCATACAGTACATCACCATATTTAAGTAGGCTATCATTTCCATCATTTTTAGGAAGTATATTTCTTATATGCATTAGCCTAATTCGTGTGCAAAGCTGGTGAAATTCTGATGATTTATCTGTATACTGTGCCTACCACTTGTTAAATGTAATAATGACATTTAATAATGAAAATATTAATTATCCAATAAACCTGCTATAACCACAAACTGTACTGTGCAGGATCATTTAAGTCAATGTCTAATCAACTCATATGATTCAATTTAATTTAATTTCACATATGATATGATGATCTGTTCCCTAATCAAATCCAGAGTTATGTTTACAGATTATGTATTAGTATTATCACTATCCTAATACCACAACAAATTCCTATTATGTTTATTGTAATGAATAATAATTGATTGTCAATCCATTACAAATTGTATGGAAAGAAATATAATTTGATTAATTCTAACAATACTTTTTAATTAATAGTCTATTTGTATTTAATTCTCATAATGTAGCTGACTCAAATCTCAGTCTATCATGGGAAATACTAGACTAGATCTTCATCCTGTCTAGCTGGCCTGGAGGTGGAGGATGAAGTCATGTCTTTAGAAATAATGTATTTTAATGTACTTTTCATCGTTGAGCAATGCTGCGTTGGCGCACTGTACCAGGGGGTCCCCAGCAAAATGTGTTAACATAGCATCACAATCATTTTAACCACTTAGCTTTGGCTATTCAATTTATTTATTTTTTATCTTGAAAATGTGTGCATATCTTTGAATATATATATATTTTTAAAGCGAACATTTTTAACTCAAATCTTTGCTTCTGGGGGTCCCTGACACAACATTTTCTGATGGGGGTCCGTGGCCAAATGTATATCAATTTAGGGGTCCTTGGCATGAAAAAGGTTGAATACCACTGTGGTAGAACACACCACTGGATGCCATTGCCAAGTAATATTAAAGCTTGACTATGTAAGATTAATTTCACATATGATATGATGATCTGTTCCCTAATCAAATCCAGAGTTATGTTTACAGATTATGTATTAGTATTATCACTATCCTAATACCATAACAAATTCCTATTATGTTTATTGTAATGAATAATAATTGATTGTCAATCCATTACAAATTGTATGGAAAGAAATATAATTTGATTAATTCTAACAATACTTTTTAATTAATAGTCTATTTGTATTTAATTCTCATAATGTAGCTGACTCAAATCTCAGTCTATCATGGGAAATACTAGACTAGATCTTCATCCTGTCTAGCTGGCCTGGAGGTGGAGGATGAAGTCATGTCTTTAGAAATAATGTATTTTAATGTACTTTTCATCGTTGAGCAATGCTGCGTTGGCGCACTGTCAGGGAGTGGCTAACCAACCATAGGGGCGTACCTAAAAACTTTAAACTAGATATAAACCTTGGTCTCGCTCCGACAGATTCAGAAACCAACTGAACAAACACAGCGACAAGAAAAAGACAAAAGAAACTCGAACAAAACTACTACAAAATGTACTCGAGATCAAACAGCGTGACTCTGTCTATTCAGACGAACCAGGCAGAAAGCTTCGCCGTACCCAGAATGATGGCGACGCGGAGTAAAGAGCCAGAGATCTTCACCTTCGAGCGGATACCAGCTCAGGCGACCGCCGCGCGCTCCTACGCTCCTATCCGGCCGAGGAAGCGCTGCACCCGGGTGATGTACCCCGCTAAGGTCCGCATGCACCTGCCACCCGTCGAGAAGAGCCCCGTCAAGCGCTGGCTGCTCGTCCTGTGCCTGGTGGTGCTCTGGCAGATCTACACCGAGGAGCCCTGCCTCGACACGCCGGTGGCTAGTGGCGACAGCCCGGCGAGCGAGTACCAGGTTCTCCCCTTCCAGTCTGCAGAGGAACAAGTGCGGCATCTAACTGATGATGCCGGCGCTTCTTCCGAGGGTCTTCTTCCAGTCCCATCATCATCACCGAACTGTGACGATCATCTGTCCAGTCTCAGCTCGTCATCATGGGACCAGATTCTGATCAACACCACCTGCCCCAGTCCCAGCCTGGAGACGGAGATGAGCCGCATGTACAAGCAGAGTACCCGCAACGGCTACGTGGTGGCCCTCCTGGTCTATCACAGACTGGGCAGCGATAGCAGTAACTAAAGGGACTGGTACTGAAGAACCGAGCTGAATTTGTGGACTGGACTGTCCTGAGGACAGTGTCCTCCTCCGGACTGAAGTACGGAGTGGAGCTGCTCTCCGTGCCCGGCGTCCCATGGGGAAACGAGCTGCATGTCGAGAGTCTCAAGACATGTTTACTAGCTCACCATGGGTGTGGAAAGAACACTTGAAGGACTGAACTGAACTGAACCGAATGCATATTTACTACTTGCAACGGAGTGAAACTTGAAAAGAAGAAACTGTAAAAACTTGAATTTTATGTTTGTGTGCTCACAAATAGAAGTAGAAATTTGTCCTCAGGCAAATAGCAAACTGTACTTTTTAGAACTCACACAGCATAGTCGAACTTGAAACTGACACAATTGTTTGTTGATCATGAAGAATATTGTATTTATTTATTCAATTATTTGTTATTTATTTTATTTAATGAAATAAAAATATCTCTAAAATGAAATTCATGTTTTCTGCCTTTTCATATAACTGTGCAATTAATCAGGGATGGTATTATTGTAGCCTACATATTTGGCTAAGTAGACCCAGTTACCAATCAGTGGGCAGTTGTTAATATCTTGCATCTGTTTATAATCTCAATTAGGCCTATATGACTGATAGAAATTTGATGACAAAAGAAGAAACATTTTATAAATAGGAACAACTGCTCCCTCCAAGTGATGGCAAGGACAAAGCTAGAATAATTAATAATAATAATAATAATAAAAATACATAATTTTAAGGATAACGGTATAAGCCTTTTTTTTAAAGGATGACAACATTTTTACAGACTGAAAATCCTAGGCATATTATGGTTACTTCATATATCGCAGCTGGGCTCTGGGATCAATCTTTGCATAGAGGAGAGGATGAGTAACTAATTGCAACTGGACAAGTCTTAAACCTTCCCTGGGGCTTTTGTGACTCCTTTTGTTATTTTAATGATTAATATTCATCATGTTTAGACATGATCCTTGTTCATACACACACATTATCTCATGGTTTATCAATGCATTACCTCAAACTAAACATTGCACATCAATGAATGTGAGAGGGGCATGTAGAAAGAACATTATGCATATGTGAGTAACCCCCATCCGCTATGTTAGAGCAGTGGTTCTCAACCTTTTCAGGCCGCGACCCCCCAAAAAAATCACATTTGAACTGGGGACCCCCTAACCTTGCGTCACCAGGCTTTCCACCTTGGAGCATAGGCCTCGGGGGAAAGCCTGGTATTCGTTCTAAAACTAGTCTCACGTGGCCAGACAATTTTCAAATGTACAGTCTGGGACTCGGAAGCTCTGATCATGATTAAAATATAAACCGGATGTGAAGCCTCCTCACCACTTCCATTTCGTCTTTACAGTCGCGCAAATTTACCCTAATATAAATCAAAATCCTAGTATATTTAGCCTGCTGCTTAGCAGAAATGGAAATTAAAAAACAAAATGTAAAGATATTTTAAAATATATTTTCGTGAACGGAAGTGCCAGTTTCCTCTCTCGGATTTCGGGAGGTAAGGTGTAGTTCCAGACTCTATATAGCGTTCGGAGATTGTGGAATAGTTGTCTGGCTACGCGAGACTATTCTAAAACTAGCCGTGTGATCTGGTTTAGAAAAAAGGAAAGAAATAATTTTGGTTCCGGTGGTTGGTTCCTGTTGGCGTTGCATTGTTTTTGTGCGCCACACAATACGAATCAATATTGTTTAGTCTCGCTAGTCGCGCTACGAGCTAGAATAAAAGATGGACATACCAAACCATTATTATAACTAAAGAAACGAAACGATTATACCAAACTAAACAAGTATTAAACTAGGGGAATCATTTTGGAGGATGGCACCGGTGGTTCCGGTCATTGTTTCCGGCCACCTATTTCCGCTCCGACCGGATCATAAACCCGAAAATGGTATTGATCCCAGGCTAGGGACCCCCCACCATGACAAGCACTTGGCATTGTAGTCGTTCTGGCATTACATTTTGTTTGACTCGGTTCCACCATATTTCACAATTTGGCCAATGTTTGACAATTTTTATTGTAGGCTATAGTTTGTTGATTACTTTTGACGCAGTAATAGTCTTTTTTTTCAGTATTAAAACTACTGTATGTTGGTTTGTTTACTGTTGAGTGAGAAAACAAAGTGGCTAATCATCAGGTTGAGAACCACTGTGTTAGAGAGATGAAACCCCTATCACATGAACAGAAAAAAAGGATAAAATCATTTGTTGGAATGTTCAGTAAAGGGGGGCCCATAAAAATAAAAGATTCCAAGGCACTCTTCTCAATTAAATATTTATTCATTATAGCTTTAGATTAATTAGTAATAATCTTCAGGGAAAGAAGGCCATGTTCTTTTAGCCTTAATGTCTTCCTGTACCACGTGCTGTTTACATTTCTAACTAATAAAGTATTCAATAGATCAAAATGGGCCGAAGCATGTGTGCTCAAAGATAAACTAGCCTGTTTTATAAAGCTTTTTTTACATTGGGAAGAGTGCCGTGCAATCTTTTTTTCCCATCATATGACCTCAGGGCTTTTGGGGATGCCGTTCGAGGCGGAAGTTTATGTTTGGGTAACCATGACACCAGTTTATGAGCCTTCATCACTACATGAACATGGTGATTCCGGAAAAGATGACAAGGGAGATCCTCTGTCATGCCGACACAGTAACATTTCAGGTTTCGGAGGTGCAAAATAGCGGATGGGGGTGGTGGGTGTGTGGGTGGATGTCTGTGTGTGTATGAAGGAATGAAGGAACGCAAGCACATAAATATTACATAAGAGATTAAGGTATTGTCACAGACATGTGTATACATGTACTGTATGTATGTAATATGGGTGATATCATAGCCAACATACTACAGCTACTCATTTGTTAAAGGTAGGGTAAGTGATATTTTTTGGTTAAAACAAAAAGTATTTTGTTAAAAGGTTAAAGTATTATATTCTGATAGTAATCATTGCTATAGAGTGTTTGTTCAGTAACAGGAGTCTCCCTGTCTCTCCAGCTCTTTAATAAACAGAAAATACATTTTTCGGTAGGTGTCAAAATCTCAGCCAATCAGGAGAAAGTACCCATTTTTAAGCTTAATTTGTATAGTGTTCCAGTTCCAATTTTGTCTGCTCATTTCTTAGTGTCATCACTTCCAATTTCACTTGTTTAATCTGTATCCTGATTGAGCTCTCTGTCCTGGTTGGATAAAATTGGAAATGAAACTGAAAGTGAAACGAAAATGCATTTTCTGTTTAATAAAGAGCTGGAGAGACAAGGAGACTCCTAATACTGAACAAACACTCTATAGCAATGAGTACTATCAGAATATAGAGCTATTTAACACTTATTTTAACCAAAGCAAATCACTTACCCTACCTTTAAGTAAGATCAGGGTTGCTATGTGCATATCAACCTAATTCTAATTAATTTAAATAACGTTATTGAACGACCTTTGGACTTAGATAAATGGAACTCAAACAGATGTAGAATGTAAGCTTGAGTCATCCAAAAAGACAAAAATGTATCCAAAGCACTCTTCTTTAAGTTTGAAAAGCTTTAATATCAGGTGAGTTTGTAATTGAACAGTTTCAACAGACAAGACTAATTGTATTGGCTACATCCCCACAAAACAACACAATTAAATACAATACACTACGCACACATGCACACACGCATGCACACACTTTGTCCATCTGACTGTATCAGCTATGTAAGTGTATAGAATCTCAATGCAATTTAATCATTGTACAGAATCATTGTACAATCTGATATATGGCTTTTAATATACAAACATGTGTGGGTGCCTGGTGGCCTGGCTCCCTGACTCCCAAAAAGAAGAAACCTCTTGATTTTGTTGACCCCATGACCTTTCCTCTTGCCCCACTATCAGGCTGGACTTTCAATATCTCAATAGATATTGCTGGATTGCTACAAAAAATGGTGTTGTGGTGGATATACACACACAGGACAGTTATGATTCACAATGTTTACAATAGTTTACTTGGCTCTTCAAAGAGGAATACATCTCTGTCGTTTCTCTGCCTGCACTCCTACAGTGTACACATTCAGGCTCCCAAGAGGAACACACCTTTTCATTTTGGTGGCCCCATTCACTTTCCTTTATTCCCACCATCAGCCAAACATTCCAATTAGCAAACTACTGAGATTTGTCCTTGCATTGTTGTTGTGAGGGTTTTTCTCAAAGATAGCGAACTGCAGCTGTGATTGTCCACATCCACATTCCTGTATGAGTGTTATTTTATATTGCTGTATCCAGGGGTTATGGTACTGTGTGGTTAAGATACCGTGTGTCTACCTACCATGGGGCTATATACTGTATACTATATCTGTTTGTGTGACATCGTTCAACCTTCTTTGGCCTTGTAACCGGAAGCTGTGGCTTCACACACACACACACACACACACACACACACACACACACACACACACACACACACACACACACACACACACACACACACACACACACACACACACACACACACACACCATCTCCCACACACTGAATCTTGCCATGTAAATACTGCAGTCAGCTTCCTCCTGACGTGACAGAGCCATTATTTACAAGCATTTATTTGAAACACTATCCACATAATCTGCTCTCTAGTAAACGACACACCGTTATATGGATACACTTACACCCACACTACACTCACATGCACAGACACTTGTACAAACTTGTTTAAACTAAGTCATGGTGCGTCAGGAGCTCTCACGCTCTTATCCAGGGTGACCTTCAAGAAGCGTAAACACAGGATAATGTTTCTATACCTGCATTAGCATTACAAGCACTCAGCAGTACAGAGAATGATTAGGCTGTTTAAGGGAGAGATAAGAAATGAGTTTTGGCCTTCAGCATTGCATAGTCGCATGTAACTGCTTTTAATTTTATAATTCTATTGTAATTCTGGAATCATAAAATCCCTCTGAATTAGTTTCAGCTGAATTAAAGTGATTGTACTTACCATCTGTCACCCACGTTTTGCATGGGAATAGGCGTATGTTGCTTAGGAATACTGTTCACCGAAGCAGTCTAACTGTACATGTATATTAACCTAAACCCGGTATATTTCGTTGATTGGGGTCCCCCGGGGGTCTGCACTAGGCCAGTGGTTCTCAACCTGTGGGTCGGGACCCGCAGAGGGTCCCCACATGATTTTGGGAGGGTCCCCAGATGATAGTGAAGTGACAATTTAAGGACCTTTTTAATACCTAAAACAAATAACAAACAAGAAAAAGACCATTACTGCATCAAAAGTAAGCAACAAACTATTCTATAAAAACTGGTCAAACATTGGCCAAATTGTCAAATAACAATTCCTTGCTTGTGAGGGGGGGACCCAGTTCAAATGTTCAAAAGAGGAGCAGTGGACATGTCAAAGTCCATCCATACCACACAGTAAAGACATAGTATAGTTTCAAACACAGTTTTTTGTTTCCCCAATATGCCCGCCCCCCCTGCACCCCTCTCCCTCTCCTCTCCTGCCTTTCTCTGTCCCTCAGTTTCAGAAAGCATTCCAGTGACTCAGGCCAACAGTCTGAGTCACTGTTGGCCGGAAGCATGGACCAGTTCATATACAGAATGGTGAGAATGGGAAGGGATTTTATAGAAATTCTGCAGAAAAACATATTGTCTGATCTTACATCAGGACAGGAGGGTGTGTTATGGAGTTAAGATAATCCATGAATTGTGTGGAGGAGGGAAGTGTTTGTTTGTTTGTTTGTTTGTGTGTGAAGGTATACAGTATGTGTGAGTTTGCGTGTGTGGTATATAATGTGTGTAAAAGGAGAAATAGTAAATGTGAGGTCCCAGAACTGTGCCATGTACAGTAGCAAGACGCAAGAGTCACAGTTTCACAGATTCAATAGATTATTATCAATGATAATCTCGTTCTCAAACATCTGGTCACATGCACAGTCATATAACTTTGGTTACGTGATTATGTGTGATCTAAGATACAGCAATGCGTGACGTACAGTAGTTGTAAAAGCTACAGTAAATGACTAGGGAAAACCCACATTAGAGACTGTCATGACTTCCTTTGAAAATGACTGGTTTGGCATACAGGTGGTGCATGGTACTTAGGGATTCCTCCACCACGTGGTTCTGTTGGTGCACTAGCAACTCCTACAGGTTGGTCGGGGCACCTGTTCAACAGGGAACAGAACTGGGAGGGATAGCGCGTTCCTCCGTATGAGTTACGTATGGTGTAACTGATCACGAAAAGAAGAGGCTGGGGACTCCATGCGTATTGGAGGAGACATGGTTGTCTACACATACACCCTCCACAAGACCAAGAGTGACTGGATTTCTGTATACAAATAAGGGAATTGGAAATAACAAACTGAGAAAGAATGAGCATGTATTTATATATTTCATATTTTTATATTTGTATATTAAAATAAAAAAGATTTGAAATGTTTAGATCTTTTAATTTTATTTATTTTTACATTTTTTACATTTTTACATTTTTACATACCTCTTGAGAGAGGACACTGACTTTCACACAGTTAAAACTATGACATCTGCATACTACTGCACCTACCTTTTTGTTAAATGAAGGTTGCACAATCCTCTACACAGAGAGAGAGAAGACAGACTTTCTCACAATCACAGTTAAAGTTATGACATCGGATACTGCACCTACCTTTGTCATTCCTGAGACACGTCCGGTATGTGTTCCATGTGGCATGTAGTCCTCCTACCTGTGGTACATCAGCTGTGCTACAGGTATGTACTGTATGTAAGTGGTTCTCAACCTGTGGGTCGGGACCCCCAGGGGGGTCCCCACAGGATTTTTGGGGGGTCCCCAGATGACAGTGAAGTGACAATTTAAGGACTTGTAAGACCTTTTAATACCTAAAAAAAAAAGACAGAAAGAAAGAAAGGAAAAAAGACCATTACTGCATCAAAAGTAATCAACAAACTATACTATAAAAACTGGTCAAACATTGGCCAAATTGTCAAATAATCTACTGTAAGAGGCAAAGATTGTGAAAATAGCTGATTTACAAGCTTGTAGATCTGCTAATTTCACAATATCTATCTTAAAGTTGAACCAAGCTTTACTGTGTTGCAGATACAGAAGCTCAGATGACCACAAGGCAATTGGATTCAAGGCTGGCTGGGGAAAATGTGGTTGGCAAAAAATATCCATTAACACTATCCCTAACTGATAACTACATCTGAGGTTCCCTTCCTGAATGCACTTAATCCCACATTACTCCAGCTGAACTGCCTCAGTAGCCAGAGGGACTGTGGTTTTCTAGGCAACTCTTTGGGGGGGTTAACATAGAAGACTGTAGCCCAATGTACAGTACAGTCTTGTACAGTATACTCCATTGTAGGATGGTGTTCTGCAAGCTCACAAGCTCACTTGTAGATCTTTGGCGGTATAATAAGCACGTGGTTGCAATGGGCTGCTCCCACTTGTGGAACTGTGTAAGTGTAAATGTGAAGCAGGGTGTTGTTGAAATCAGTAGTACATGTATGTTGGCTCAGCAAACATTACCATCCCTGAATAAATAGAACGTTTTTTTAAAAAGTTGTGGAATGTTAATGATATTTTACTAGCATGATTCACTGCATCTAAATGTCCCCCACCCAGGATTATTAAGTATAGGTAATACTGTAGGAGTGTCCATCAATGGAGTGCTTGAAAGCTTTGTTCAATCCCCATTGTTGTATCTTAAGGCCTGTGGTTTCTTTGAAGGGGTGACTAAAAGGCAAGGTCTGAAGAATGCTTGTATAGGGTTTGACGAGTGTCCGTATCAAGGAACAGTTTTAGCATGCTGAGACAGGTTTCTAGATTTAAACAGGGCTTAGAGACAACATTCAGTGAGTGCCCACATTACATCTAACTATATAAATGGCGAGCGACTTCCGCACCCTCGGTGCGACACCCCACAGCTCTGTTATCGAATAAACAACGCACCGCCAGACCACATGTCGCCAACTGACTCGCCACGGCGGCCGCGCTGAATTTACGCGTCGCGTAGGGGACATCTCATTGCTCACTACACCTTTTCCACCGCGCAACATAATTAATTCTACTCACCAAATGTCGGACAAAACGGAAGGGGAGGCAGCTTCGTACCGTTTACCGTGCACACCACCGACACCGCACGGCGACGGGTTTCGCCGAAACAACACGAGCGGCCGCCATTGCACTCTGCCCATGTCCTCCACAACACCACACACACAGCTCCTTTGCTTCAACCCCCCCCCCCCTTCTTACGTACCTCCTTTGTTCCACCCAGGCCGTTACTTTCACTTCACTCATGTCTCGATCACAATATGTCCGTCCTTCACGTGCCATGTTCATCCCAAACACAAAAACAAACAGCCACGGCCAGTCGGCCACAGCACAGCACGCTGCCCAGGGTAATCTGGTAAACAAACCTGCCTAGGTTCATGACACCACAGGACTCGACAGTGATGTCATCATTATGCAACCCGGAAGTACAAATACCAAGGATAGGTCAGTGATGTCAGTCGGGTTGCCAAGTTTGCTGCCAGGTTTTAAAAAACAAGCCACAGAAACAAGCAAACCGTGCATGAAAAAAAAAAAAACTGCCGAAGGGGTCCGCCATGTTCCAGGGGGGTCCCCGGGGGTCCCAACACTTTTTTTTTCCTTTTGGACACTTTTACTCCGGCGATTTGGGTACCCCAATATACACGCACCCACGCTGGGCCCCGTGCGCGGCTGGGGTTGAGGGGGGCGTAGCCCCCCGAAACTCTAGTTTACAATAAATCAGTTCTGCATTTGCAGAAACAGATTGCTGCTGCAGATTTTGCTGTGTGCATGGTCTATTGACACACAGAAAGCAGTTTGTGAGACATATCCTAAATGCACCCACATCCACATCCACATCCACACACACACACACACACACACACACACACACACACACACACACACACACACACACACACACACACACACACACACACACACACACACACCCACACACACACACACCCCCCCCCCCCACACACACACACACACACACGCACGCACGCACGCACGCACGCACGCACGCACGCACGCACACACACACACACACACACACACACACACACACACACACACACACACACACACACACACACACGCACACACACACACACGCGCGCACACACACACACACACACACACACACACACACACACACACACATGCGAGAAGAAGTTAGCGCAATCTGATGTGATGTCATCGACAGCATGAAATCTGAGATCTCTTCCTTACTGATGCCAATGAATTTTCAAAGCATGACCTGTATGCGATGCACAAACGGAAGGCCTCTTAAGCTTATTATTATGCAAAGTAGGACAGGGGCCTTTCAAAGTTTTTGTTTGCTAGTCCACATTTTCAAAAGAAATTATCTTGTGATCCAAAGTGTGTGATTGGCTCACATGATAAAGCAAAGTTTACTGCACCATTTATACAGTAGCCTAGATGTAGACTGTTCTCCTTGCACTTGGTATTGTACTGATGTGCCGTGGCTGACCTGTCACTCTTGGTTCAATGAACCCTAAAGTCCAGTTTATAGACGACATACACAGAAATTACCGTTCACATGCGCAAGGCATCTTTATTGACAAACAAGGGAGACTCCCTCTATACTATGTGAATAAAAGAACAACAAATTAATGATATTAAAACAATACGACCTGATATATCACGAAGGCAATTCGCTCCACATCTAGGTCTGCATGCAAACAAGCGTTCGGTTGAGCGCCTGGAGAATTCTGAAGTTCTTATCTATTCCATTCAGTATATCAACGCAGTTGCTATCAAGGCCTTCCTTCTAACCGGAGCACAGCTACTGTGCTCCACACTCTATAAAGTAAAGGTTGACGGCCCAAGGTTCCACAATGGACCATCAGTACTCATCTTGCTTTGCACCACAAGGACTAAGATTTGAAGAATATATACTGTACATACAACATATAAAACAATATTGTTATAACTGCATAAATCGTTTCTTTCCAAAATGTGATTGGTATCACAAAAGCAAAACGCATTACAAAAAAAGACTATTATTTTGAGTAATATTCTTATCAAATACTTAGGCATATAGTTACATCAGAGAGAAGTGTTAGGATAGGAATGCATTGGCAGTGCCCTAATTAGTGAGTCAGCTAGGTGTCCTGTACATGTATGTGCATGTACTGTACATATCATGTGTCAAGAATTGTGGTTCATGAACTGGGTTGCCGGTTATAACTTGTCTCCAATGTGGGTGAGCTACTGTAAGAGAATTAAATCCAGAGGGAACAGAAAAAAATCCAAGGAATATTTATACTATTAGAATAAATGATGTGTACTGTATAGGCTGGACCCTGGCCAGTGGGCTAAAGTTAAAGAGTGAAGCTTTGGGGGACGTTGAATGAAACCCAATAGAGTCATTAGCGTGCGTGCGTTTTTGTGTATGTGTGTGTGTGAATTGGCTTCACTGATTTGTTGAAAGATGAGTGACGTTTAAGTTATGTGTGACATTTGTCTTGCCGTCACATCACTAATGTCATAGATGACTAACGTCATAGACCGGCCTTCAAGTACTGACAAAGGGTACTGGATGGACCTGTTGTCACAGTATTGATAGCATAGCACTGACATAACTGTACTCTCGCCCCTCTGTTGTCTGTATGCAAAGCCCTATGTGCTGGGTGCAATGCCATTTTGTCTGCCTTGCTAAAAAAAATAAGTTTAATCTGAAGACTATGTGACTTAGTTTTATCCTTCATTGTTTGCACTACTGGGGGATTATAAATCAAGCTAGACTTCTTGGATTTTGTTTACTTACCTGTTGCATTAAAGAGCACCTATCTTGTGAGCCATTAGATCCAGCGCTTCCTTCTGTTTTAATCATAAAACATAATCGTAGATTTGTCTGATGATGAACTTTGATTTACACCTAGCATTGACAGATTCACAGAGAATGAAGAAGACGAGCAATGAGTGGCATTTGTTTGAAACATGATATTATCCAAGAGGATGTGGTCACACATTTTAGTTACTTCACATGCTCACAGTTAATACGACAGTTGTGTCGTATTACCTTACATTTCCACTACCTTACATACCTTCCGCTAACACTCACACGCTAACTAACTAACTTCAAAGGCCTGGCCCACAGAGAATAGGTTGCTCTTACTGTAAGCCTGCATTTAAAAGATGACACAGTTTTGGCAGATTTAAGGTCATCAGTCTGTTTGACCCAGAACGTGGGACCATAATGACAAAATGCACGCACCTTCACGTGATTGGTTTAACTTTAGAGGCAGTGAGCAGGTCAAAGATGTATTCAAGATCTAAATCATTAATAGCTGTGTATCAGTAAGTATAGCACTTTGAAATCAATTCTGTATCAGGATCGAGCCAGTGAAGTGATCTCAGTATAAGAGTAATGTATTCACTGAAAAGGTTAATTTCAGTGAATGTGGTTAAATACTTGAAAAGCAAGTGTGGCAAACAAAGCGTGGCAAAAAATATCAACATAAGGGAATTTTCCTTCTCAACTCATGACCTCATGTGCCGCAACTATGTTCATGCCTGACCTTGGCTGTAACACCACCAACCGCAACATTTCTGCAATAGCTGATAAATACAGAAGCAATGAGTAACACAGGGACTTTATTGTGAAGTCATGAAATCTTACAAGTTAAATTTGTTTGGATCACTTTGACGTTAATTACAGTTACAATGTAGTGAAATGTCTTTAGCTTATGACTTCCTATGATCAATGTGTTTGTACAGTGTAGATCAAACTCGTCTATATCTCTACACTGTACGTGTCCTGAAAGCATTCCACTCACGAGATGTTTGGTATTGTATGTATTTCATCATGTGATTTGAAGAAGTGTGTGTTTGCGTGCGTGCATTGTTTAAAGGCCAGGACTTGACCTATATGGGATCCATGCCAGCTTGTTTAGGAGTACACGACTCACCATAGAGACATGTGATTGGTTACGTAATGGACACACACACACACACACACACACACACACACACACACACACACACACACACACACACACACACACACACACACACACACACACACACACACACACACACACACACACACACACACACACACACACACACACACACACACACACACAGCCAATGTGAATGACCCAGAAAGATTAAAGCATGAATAGAAGGGGAGATGGAGAGGCATATTTAAAAACTCTTGTTAGCCAGTGTTGTTATTGTGAAGAACCCTGTCTCTGGAGCCCCACTCGCCATGGTTCACATGACGCTCGTCTGTCACGAGCGTCATGGCGCAACTTGTACCTGGGTTTGGCACTTTCTCCATTTACAACCCATACATCTACATAAACGTTCAGATTTCAAATATAAAGTGCTGACCCCACGGCCATGGATGTAATAAGTTGAAACGCTCGGGTCTAACTACTCGTATCTTCCGTATTGTTCATAGTGCAATACACCTCCCAACCGAGGGTCTCGTAGTTGAAAGCATATGAAGGAAACTTTTTGAAAATGGCCACCGATCGGATTAAAATGCTTTTTATTGAACAATACGGAAGATACGGGTACTTAGACCCGAGTGTTTCAACTTGTTACATCCATGGCCGTGGGGTCAGAACTTCATATTTTAAATCTGAACGTTTATGTAGATGTACGGGTTGTAAATGGAGAAACTGCCAAAACCAGGAACAAGTTGCGCCATGACTGTCATGATATGACAGTCATGTTTCAGGGCTAGGGCCCCATGTGACTCACTCTGACCTACATGTATACTGTAGGTCAAATCAAACAGAGACTCTCTCCCCACTGTCCCTCACCTCTAAAAACAAGACTACGAGTCTAAAAGCCCCACCAGCTGCACCCAACCAGACCAAACTATCTGAACTGACCGGCAATGACATATAGCATTGTAGCATAATTTTGAGATATCTTGCGTAAATCTTCATGACATTTATGGCCTAAGGGTGGCGCTAGAGGAACGCCAGGGGTCACCAATCACAGAAACTTCCATGGCAATCTTGCCAGTAATTTGTATTATGTTGTTTGTGACCAAAGTGTTCAAGGACACACGGATGGACGGAGCCCAGTCACTGGCAGAGCAAAAAATGAGGAGGTGAGGTGAGGTGGTGGGATGTAATAGAGGAGGAATAGAAGTTAGGGTGAAGCTATGGTTTGAATGGAATGAAAAGTGTGAGAAAAACAACAACCTCTATGAGTTGACTGTACTGCTGAACCCTGAGAGATATCGACTGGGTTATTGTTAGCCTCTACTGCTCTCTGCTGGTACACATAGGCACACACATACGCATGCTGTGGCACACATTGCACACCATACAAAAACATTACATATGAACCAAGGCGTGCAGATACCATGCACAAACACTTGGCAATATATGTATGTATGATGGATTGAGCGGGCCCAGTTCAAGTCTTATTCAAGTCTAAAAGTTCTAGAGCATTGATTGATTTATTGAATAGGATACTTAACAGTATGGCAAGGACCTCATGTCTTCAACAGGAGGTCTGGGACCCTTTAGGTCTAGGTTACTGCAGTGGGGCTGCCAAATCTTTGTGATGGTAACGTTGTTGTTGTTGTTGTTTTGTCTTTTAAAATATAAATCTGAAAATACACAATAACATAGATCCAACATATTAGCAAAGATAATGTGCAAACAAACAAACAAATCATTTAATTTACTCATTACTGGTGACAGCGCTATGAAGCCATCAAAACTGTAGCATTACTTGCAGCTGCTGCAGAAATCCCATAGGCCAGTGGTTCCTGGCAACCTTTTCGCAACCCCACAAAATAATCATATTTGAACTGAGGACCCCCCCCCTGACAAGTACATGGAATTGTAGGAGTTGAGGCATTACATTTAGTTTGACTCGGTTCCACAGATAAATATTGTGAAAATAGCCGATCTGCAAGCTCACAATGCATCGTAATATTTCCCCACTTTTTTCCTCTTACTTATTATTTGACAATTTGGCCAAAGTTTTTTTTTATTTTTTATAGTAGGCCTATAGTTGTTGATTACTTTTGATGCAGAAATGGTCTTATTTATTCTTTTTTTTTTGTTTTTGTTTGAGGTATTAAAAGGGTTTTAAATTTTAAATAATTCCAAGCTATAGTCTCATAGATGAGATCAGCTAAATGGGGTGAGCTATAGCTTTGAAAGTATATTTTCAAGTTGCATAAAAAAAAGGGTTTCTCCAAAAAAAAGTAAAGGTTTATTATGAATATGCTGCATGTTAAACCTATATTTTTTTGTTTTTGTTTTTGGAGAAAGCCTTCCAAAAATAAAAATAATGTAATACAATATATAGTGGGGGTGCCTACTTCTTCTTTCTCTCAGGTAAAGGGTCCTTGCTTGGCCTGAAAAACATTGAAGACCCCTGCTAGTGAATGTGTAATGTCCATAACTCTATGGTAATGTGCTACACTATAGGAACACTTCGAGAACGCTGTGATCTCACTTTGGCAGCAGCTCACTCACACAGAGTGGGCTCAAGTTGCCCCTTCTCAAGTACACATACTTAAGTACAATTTTGAGGTTAGAGGTTAGGTTAGATTTTTTACTTTCTGGAGTAGCCTACTTCCAATTTCCAGTACTTTTACTTCTACTCCACTACATCTCAGAGACAAATATTGTACTTTCACTCCACTATAATTATATGAAAACTTGAGTTACTTTGTAGATTTTGATTATTATAATAAAATATACATTTACCACTTCAGCCCTATTTAAACGTTGGCTATTGAAAATAGTAGATCTACAACTCACAACCTGTGGCATTGTGAGCTTGTAGATCTGCTATTTTCAAAAGATCTTAAATTAATTTTAGACCATGATAACTTGTGAAATGGGACATTCTGCATAATGAGTACTTTCTACTTTTGGTACTTTAAGTACATTTTGATGCCAAAACGTTTGTACTTTTACTCAAGTAAATTTTGAATTCCAGACCTTTACTTGTTTCTACATTGCAGTATTGATACCTTTACTTAAGTAAAGCATGTGAGTACTTTTTCCACCACTGCAGCTCACACAGAGTGGGCTCAAGTTGGCTGCCCCTTCCTCCCTTCCTCCCTTCCTTACTCCTCCTCCTCCTCCTCCTCGACGGAAGCGGGATGTGATGTAAAACGTACATAGAAACTTTTTTTTTGAGTCAGTGTGCAAATCTTCTTCCGATGCATTGTTGCTGCAATACCCCGATATCAATTTTCTCCATAATGATCTGAGTCTTCTTTTAATCATCCGCGTGTCTCCGATCGAGGACAAAGGGAAAAGAAATAACCTTGTTGTCGGGAATCTTGTGAGAAAACTGCGACCAGGTAAATAAATAGCTGGATGTTGTCGCCGTTTCATAATCTAAAGTGTGAAGAAGTTGTGTGGAATACAGACAAAAGTTTCCCCATCGCTGTTTTTGTTGGCCTCTTTGTTGCGATTAACCAGAATGGAGACAGAGTTTTACGCACAGAGCGTCGGCGGACGTTGTAATATTTGGAAGGATTTTTTTGAAGAGTGGCATTTAGCCTACATCTCGTGACAGCGATGACAACACTGTGTGATGTAGGCTATACTGCAGGCCTAGATGGAAATAATAGGTGAACACAATCCGATCCAGACCTTCATAAAAAGAGACAACAACACATTTTTACGCACCGTTGCTGTTAAGTTAATCACGTGAAAGGACGATGTTGTCTTGTCTTTATAACAACTTTTCAAGTTAAGTTCGGCCAGCCTGAGAATACTTTTGAAATATGCTAACGAGAGAGGTATAGGCGAAAACAAAACACAATTTACCGTTAGATCAATATAGGCTAGTCTTGAACAGGCGAGGTTAATGTATTGGTGGCAGATTAACCAGTCAAATGAAGCCGAACTCCAGGCTGTTGGGACTCACTGTGAGTATGTATGGCATTGGCAACACCACCTATATGAGGGCTGTAGTACTGTAGGCCCAATTGATGCCTATTCATTTATGGCAGCTTCAACGTCATGATGTGGTTGACAGGTGACTTGACCCAACGAACAATCACTTACAGTAGGCTACTTTAGTTAATTGATATATATATATACAATTATTGATTTAATTGTGAATTATTGAATAGATGGGTAATTCGGCAGATGATTAGCCTACCATGATACATTTGTTTAATAATTGTGTCTTGAGCCACACATTTCACCAGAGGGGTCAGAGAGTTCAGGGCAGCTATTGCCAGCAGGTTTGATGTTCATTTGCCTTGCTTACCTCTTAATAAACCCTATAACTATAATTGGTTGAGTGGAGTCCCTCGGTGCTCTATACTAGTGCATTTTTCTATTATTAAATAACTTAGCTGTTGCGCTTGTAGATCTGTTATTTTCTGCGACGTTTCCCCCAGAATACAGATGCTGGGGAATAGGCTATGGGAACTTCCATATGTATTGACAGGATTTGGCATGTTGTTTGTTTTTGTGAAGATCAAATCTAGTCAATTAAACTAGATTTTGTATGTTTTAACCTATTTGTGAAGGTAAGATACAAACACCCAAAGGGCTTATAAACCAAATGAAGTACAATAAGTGGTCATCTCCATGACAATGGTCATAGATTATGCAGATGGGGAATGGTGACATAGTGGCTTCACAACACATTCTATCCTGTTTAGGGACTAGACTACTAGTCACCATATGTGTTGTGTTGGAGTGAGCTCTAAGGGAAGCAACGTAACCTGAGACTGCTGGGTTATGGGTATGTAAATAGCAAAGAGGTAAATTGAGAGAGAGAGAGAGAGAGAGAGAGAGAGAGAGAGAGAGAGATATTCAGAGAGCAAGAGCTGGCTGATGATAATATTGTAATTAAACTTAGGGCAGCTAAAAGGAGCAACTAACAACACTGTAATAAGGCTGAGGGGTTCATATTTAGGACCGATGTGCGATGAATAAATAGTTCTCTTATGAAAACGATTTAATTAATTCAGTGTGTCTGCATAATCACAGAAACACTATGATATATAGACAATGTGGATGACAGAGAGGGTGGGAGAGAAAAACTGATTATGTGCCAAAATCACGAGTTGGATTTGAACTCACAAGACCATGATATGTGGTATAACCTTTCACTGTGCCACTAGAATACATATTGATAACTAATAAAGGGGAATGCGCTCACAGCCAGCCCTCTACATGTTGTCAGTCCTATAACTATAGCCTTCTGCACAAAGCAGCTTCTTGCTTTGCAAAGTATTAAAACTGAGGTGAAGAAGGACAGGAAACGGTGTGATGTGGTGTCTGATCAAAAGACAAGATAATCAAGAACTTGAATTAAAAAAAAATCCATAATTTGGCTTCTTGGCATGTAGATGAGAAATGAGTTTGCGTAAGTGAGGGTAGAGGTATTTTTTACATCATAAACCTGTACCAGATTTGCTCCTACCGACCTGTGCAGAGATCGCTTTGGCCAGCCACATACTGTTCTGTGCAGAGTGATAGGGAGAGAGACTTCAGACTTCATTAGTTATGGTTCGATCTGGTAAACGATAATGTGCAGTGGAATGCCGTTTAACATTATGATCCTAGTATGGACAGAGACATATATAGATACAGAGACATTAAGTAGCTGTGACAGGTTTGACGTTAGTTCCTACTGGAGGCAGAAGAGCTTAGATTGTATCAGTAATCATCACGTCAACCCTGTCAATAATACCCACCCAATCCACAACAGCTTCTTTTTTCAGTTGCACGATTTTACAATCCTGTATTCAAATGAAAACCCCAATTATGAGAAGATCATATTTCATTTCAATTCCTGGTCAATAAACATTGATTAGACTATAACTCAAAATATGTGTATGTTTTACTTCAATGGTTGCAACAACAAAGTAGAATTTACAGCATCCCAATTGATTTAAAACTCATGTTTAGTTGTCTGTCATACCGTAATAAACAGCCAGTGCAGGGAAATCACATTTCAGTTAAGGCCATTATTTGCCAATTGCAGACTGGGGCTTGAAATTTAATAGGCTACTTGTGAAGAGGGACAGAGAATAGCCAATAGCTGCATATAGTAGCTGTGACTACAGTTGTACAGTTGAGAACAAGGATTATTGAATAATTTAAATGACAGAGTGAGTGCTGCTTGTGTGTTTGTTTGTGAATATTTACACTGCTGCCAAGCCATAATCTGTGGCTCATTGTGTCATTAGAAAAACATTATTCGTTAAACTGATCGTTAGCAGAGACACTAAACATGGCTCTCTCCTCTGAACTCAGACAATATAGACTAGTCTTTCCTGTACTGTTCAATGGTCAGGGTGGGCCACCCCTGCCTACAGGAATTTAATTACATTTTACATTTTTGCATTTCAATTTTAAATTTGCCATTGGAATGTTGTAAATACTGTATTATACTAATACTAATATTTCTTTTGTTTAGTTCCAGTGAAGTGTCTTAATTCTCTGTTTGATGCCTTTTTTAACCTAAGTTGGTTGCTGGAGAAACTAGACTTGTGTAGGTTATAGGTTTTAAGGGGTCTTAATCACTTCAACTCTCTGGACACAGACAATGTGTTGGACAGTCAGTCAAGCATAAATCAAGTTGGTCTGATGATACAGGTGTATCATGGTGGAGCCCCTGGATAGACATATATCTTAAAATAAACACTATACATTGACAGATGAACCATTCTTTACATACCTGAATCTAGGTGCATGTGCGTGCATGCATGGCATGCACGCACATGCAGTAAATGTTCATTACACATACTTTGCACTTTATGTCGCTCTGGATAAGAGCGATGCTACATGCCTTGTGTTTATTTGTGTGCCTGTGTTGGCAGATATGTTTTTGTGTGGATGTATGGTGTCATGTCATTAGGCCTGTAACAATTACTACATAAATAATCACCTAATCGCAATTATTTGAGAGAATTTTTTATTATTTTTGCATAATTGTCAGAATGTCATCGTTTCCACGAAAAATGTTCATACATTTTCAAACATAATTTATTGCCCAGTATTTTTGTGTGACAAATTGTCAAGCAAAATGTCATGATCGTGACAGCCCTATATGTTCTAGGTGGATACCCTGCAGCTACACATGAATGTTGGCAGGTACGGTATCTGTGTGTTTGGTTTCATAGGTGTATAGTATACCCTGCGGCCACACATTCCTGCCCTACCTATTATTGTGCCTCAGTCTGTGTTCTTTACGAGGACAGACATGGTCTGAAATGACACGTTCACATTCAGCATTTCAGTGTGGATTTACTTACGGAAATCATATAAAGTCCCAATCTGTAATCCAAACCCAAACCAACGGCTAGCTTCATAATCACAGGCCCAAATGCCATGATAATTGGATTAATTACAGGAATTAATCTCAACATTCAGATCTAAATGCTAACAATATGTGACAGCCTATTTTAAGTTTTAGTGTTGTGTCTTTAAAACATCGCTAAAGTCTGTAAATATTGGTGTAAAAAGAGCAAAGCATGGGTTAAGAAACATTCATAAATGTATACATCAAACTCCTCATCAATGATATAATTATATTTACCCTGCGTGTATTTCAGTTAAGTGTGAAGGCAGTGAAAAAAAAGGGAATACAACATTTACTTGGTTAAAAACATTGTGTGTTTAGAGTTAGATTTTGTTGACCTTGACTAGAATGTTTTCATTAGTGAGTGAGTGGCTGTTGAAGGGCCTGACAAGTCGCATCAAGCACACCCCAGATTCTTCAGATATTTGAAGCTCTTTTTCAAACCTTGTGTTACCTTATTCTGGCATAGGGATGAATCCCTATACACATTAAAATCCTGAGTGTTAATCTAACTGAGGGTGTGCATAACAAATGTTACCAAATGGACCGGTAAGGGTGGGTTTGGTTACATTTTTTGTATACACTTTGAGTTACAAATGGATACATTTACAGTGAAGACTTTACTGTGTACTGGGTTTTTTGTTTACATTTGTAGGCCTACTACAGCGATTTTTACACTATATGAGCAAAGAGTGCAAGGGTTAGATCAGGGGTACGCTGACTGAGAAACCTTTTAACCCCACGAGCATTTATCACATCTTGCCAGTCTTTGAATTAGTATGAAGTATTGACAATATTTTTGAAATATTATCTACCTTCGAACATTACTCTTAAATTGCCGTTGAATTCAGACATGCAATGCTTTGTTTAACCCTAACCTTGATTGGTTAGGTGGGCATGTACATGAATAGAATAGAACAGAACAGAACAGAACAGAACAGAACAGAACAGAACATGATAAACGTGGACGGGACTCAGGAAACACAGCTTGAAACTGGGACAATCGACGCCTGGTCACCCCATGTTACGGTGAAATTGGCAAATTGGAATATGTGACTATCTTGTGGACTTCCAACGTAACGTCCGAATGTAAATCACTGCTGTTTGTATATTAAAACCTAAGAAGAGTTTGGTATTTAGGCCACACATTTATACCTTTATTGATAGGACAGTAGGCTGACAGGAAATTGGGAGAGAGATGGGGGTGACATGCAGCAAAGCCTAGGTTCCCAGACGGTTACGCCAACCGTCCGGGCTGAATTGATATTTTTTTGACTGCTGTGTGAGTCAAGCGAGTAACCTTAATCAGATAATGTTACAGTGTAGCTTTACTTTGTCATGAATCGCGAGTGGAGTTGCACTGCACATAATTGCCCACGTGCAAAAATATGTGGGCACGGAAATTTTTAGGATATCAATACTGTTTCATACCACTACCGAAAAAATTGCATACTGTTACTTCCCTCCCTACAGTTGTCCCAAGTTACTGAACTGATAACTTTTATTTTGAACAGAGAGAGAGAGAGAGAGAGAGAGAGAGAGAGAGAGAGAGAGAGAGAGCATGCTTATGCTTGTGTAAACAGTTTCTCTGATGTGTGTGGATGCTTCTTCATGGTGTAACTCTCTCTCTGTGTCTGTGTGTGTGTGTGTGTGTGTGTGTGTGTGTGTGTGTGCGTGCGTGCATGCACGTCCGTGTGTGTGTGTGTGTTGGTTTGAGGCCAGGCCTCTGCAGAGCACTCGAGTCTTACATTGTTTATTGTGTTGTGTAATCAGATGGCCTGCTATGCAGCCACAGCCTGTGTGAGAGAACCAGTCAGTAAGACATTAACCAAGACAGTCTGTGAGTCTGAGAGGCAGTCGGACGGTCAAGACAAGCATCCACCAATGTAGTCAGCTAACAAGCCAGTAAAGCAGTCATGAAATTAAGTTATCTGGTGGACAAAAAGTGTGTTCAGGAAACCAGCAACTCAGTCAAGTCAGCCAGCCAGCCTGCAGCCCATGAGTCAGGGAGCAAGACAATGAACTAGAAAAACAGACAGTAAAGCTTGTAAGCCAATCAATCAGCCAGCAAACTGTTGTCAACTTGACCAAGGCCGGGAAATTACCCCGACAGATAAAAAATCTGCCTGCAAGCAGCCATACATACACTGTCTAATGTTTGTCATTATTTACCCCAGCTTGCATCATGTGTTATGTTGTTCTGTCTGTGTCATCTACAGTGAATTACGGTACTCCTCAATGTTCTGTTCCGTTCCGTTCCGCTCTACTCCGCTACGTTCCGTTCTATTCTGTTCTGTGTGCGAGTGCGTGTGTGTGTGTGTGTGTGTGTGCGAGTGCGTGTGTGTGTGCGCGTGTGTGTGTGTGTGTGGGTGTGTGTGGGTGTGTGTGTGTGTGTGTGTGTGTGTGTGTGTGTGTGTGTGTGTGTGTGTGTGTGTGTGTGTGAGTGAGGCATGTGGATTCCTGTGTATATGAGAGAGAGAACGAAGGAGCGAGAGAGAGAATGGGATTTGGGTTGCGTTGAATGTTTGGAATGTTGAGGCTTTTGGCTCATGTTTGGTCTGGTGAGGGAGGGTATAGGGACTTCTCTCCCTGGGTCTGTTTTTTAGATGCGTGTTTTTGTTTCTCTCCCTCTCAACCCCTGAGACCTACGCGTGTGTGTGTGTGTGTGTGTGTGTGTGTGTGTGTGTGTGTGTGTGTGTGTGTGTGTGTGTGTGTGTGTGTGTGTGTGTGTGTGTGTGTGTGTGTGTAATTAGCCTTAGGACAAAAGTCAGGCCCTATGGCTGTCCATACTATTGTTGTTAGAGCTGCAATCCGTAACTTCTTTTAGTGAATAGAAAATGTTTTGACTAATATAACTACTGGATGTGGTCTACCTGCTCTTCAAAGGAGCAATTTAGACCCAAATCTGCCCTCCCCATGCAGGCATTCGTCTTAGCTTAGTAGTAGAAATGTTCTGTGTCCTGTGCGGGAGACCTGGTTTCGAATCCCAGGAAGAACATAAATCTTATGGATTGCAACTCTAAACTCCAAAGAAAACCAATAAACACTTAGTTAACTGAAAATGTCCACCAAATGGGAGGCACCGCACTATATAAATTGTCAGACACATTCATTGCTCTTTTTGCAACAGTTTCTGCTCCTCAATTGAAATTAAGGCAGGGCTGTTCTTCTATTTCTATGATTTGACTGAAGTATCAAACTTCAAATGTTCCAAGAGAAATACTATACATAAAGAGCGTTGAGACGCTAGAGCTAATTTTCCTGGCATTGATCTTCACTGGTCAGAGCTAGAGCACTGGAATACCTGAATGAAATGCCTACTGTAATACAGCAACATTCAGAAGTAGCATGCAGCCTCAGCTCTTTCACTCTCTCTCTCGCGCTTATAGGCTCTCCTATATCTTCTACTTATCTCTCCCCCATTTCTCTCCCTCCTTTTTTCACTCTCTCTGTGATCTTCATTTCTCCCTCCATTTCTCTCCTCCTCTCTCACCCCCCCCCTCTCTCTTTCTCTCTCGCTCTCTCTCTCTCTCTCTCTCTCTCTCTCTCTCTCTCCCCTCCTAGTCATGTGATAGTAGAAAGATGAGCAACAGTAGAGGAATCTGAGCAGGCCTCTACAGAAGCCAACACATTACATAAAGCTGTTCACTCTCTGGTGCTCTTAAGTCTCTCTCTCCCTCTCCCTCTCTCTCTCTCTCTCTCTCTCTCTCTCTCTCTCTCTCTCTCTCTCTCTCTCTCTCTCTCCCTCTCCCTCTCCCTCTCCCTCTCTCTCTCTCTCTCTCTCTCTGCCTCCACCCTCCCCCCTTTTCACTCATTCTTTCTGACTTTCTTTCTCTTTCAGCGCTTCTCTGACTAAAAAAACATTTACATTACATAAAACAGCTGCATGAAAAACAACTGTCATTCTAGGTATCCCTCTCTCTTGAACGGTCTCTCTCTTCCCTTTCTCTCTGTGATTAAATCTCTCTCTCTTTAAAAAAAGACAACCTATATTCTGTCACCACAGCGTACACAGTACAACAGTATATATCATCTCTTTCACACCTCCAAGTCTTTCTGTCTTTTTTTGGTCTGTTCTTTATTTCTGTTTATCTCCCTATGCTGGATTTCTCTCATTCCGTTATATGTCATGCTTTGTTTCTGTACCTCTGCACCGATTCTCTTTCTTTCCCTCTCCATCTCTCTCCAGTTATGTCTAAAAGCATTGGTGTAAAGTAACTAAGTACATTTACTGTACAATTTTGAGTTTTTTTTTTTCTTTTTACTTTACTGGAGTATTTCCAATTTTCAGTACTTTGACTTCTACTCCACTACATCTCTGAGGCAAATATTGTACTTTTACTCCACTACAATTATTTGAAAACTTGAGTTACCAGTTACTTTGTAGATTTTGATTATTATTACAAACCATACATTATCCACATCAGTCCTACATACATTTCGGCCATTCGAAAATAGCCGTACTTACAAGCTGACAATGCGTCACGATGCGACCCATGTAGAGCTTCTATTTTCAAAAGATTTGTATACATTTCATTCATTTGAAACTTGTGAAATGGGATATTCTGCATAATGAGTGCTTTCTACTTTTGGTAGTACATTTTGATGCCAATACTTTTGTACTTTTACTCAAGTAAATTTAGAATTCCTGACTTTTACTGGTAAGTACTGTACTGGAGTATTTCTTCATTACAGTATTGATACTTTTACTTAAGTAAGAAATGTGAGTACTTTTTTCCACCACTGTATAAAAGTCTATCCCCTCCCTCCTGTCCAGCTGTGTTCTCTAGTGAGTTGATGATGTTCTGTGCAGCGTTGCCAGATTTTGCTAGAGAAACAAGCAACCAGGTCTATAACAACCAATCTGGGAACCCATTTGCATTTGGTAAAATGATGATGAGGTGCCTGTGGGGGAACCTCATCCTTTTTTGTGTAGAAACAGGAACTCGGTTTGGCTCCTCCCCTTTCTTAGTCCACTTCCTCCCGGGTGCTTCTGTATTTATTCCTACTAACAACAACACTACATGTTTAGGGCAGTGGTGCTGACAGATTCTGCTGTTAGCAGAATCTGTCTTGAGAGATTAATAAAAACAGTCCCAAATAAGCGACTATGGCAGGTCAGTCAAACTTTACTGTCTAATATTGTTTCAGTGCAGTGGTTCTCAAACATTATCATGTCAAGGACCCCCAAATTAATATGTATTTGGTCATGGACCCCCATCTGAAAATATTTTGTGCCAGGGACCCCCACACAAGATTTGTGCTTGTAAAATGTTTCAAAAACATTAAAATTTGCCAATTTGTTTTTCAAGATTTAAAACAAATAGCAGATCTTCAAGCTCACACCGTGTTGCAGACGTTGTGAACTTCTGCTATTAAATCTGCTATTTAATAGCCAATGTATATGTATGTAGTTTTAAAGCGATTAAACTGAAGCAAGCCCAAATAAGCAACAACACTTTGGAAACAAGCCCAAAAAAACGCAACCCGCGACTTCTAATATTTACAAGCAACTTTACAGAAAAACAAGCCTAAGCCCAAAGTCGCTTATAATAAGCAGACATGGCAACACTAGTTCTGCGTGCTGAATCAGAAACCCAGTTGCAGACAGTCTGGAGAGAGACAGAGAGTTGGGGGATGTTGACCTCAGAATGATGAATGATGGAGATAGAGGGAAGAGACACAGGCTTGAAGTGTTTTAATAAAGTATTTACAGACCACAGAATGACACTTAAACCTAATTTATACTAGTCATCCGACGGCTTTGCTCACCGATTTTTTTTTACTGATTTTCAAATTTCAAGTAATGTTTTACTGTAGTATAAATTATTTTCAGGAATCACAGGTGCTGTGTTGTGGATCAGACATGAGTACAGCTAGGTTTCATTGTTCATGTGAATATGCGAGGGTGACGTCTATTTGTGTGTGTGTGTGTGTGTGTGTGTGTGTGTGTGTGTGTGTGTGTGTGTGTGTGTGTGTGTGTGTGTGTGTGTGTGTGTGTGTGTGTGTGTGTGTGTGTGTGTGTGTGTGCTTCCTTTAGTTCTGTGTTGCATAACAGCTCTGAGTGGGCCTGTGTTTGAGTCCAACTTTTATAAACTACTCGTCTCTAAAGCAATAACATGGAGAAATGACTCAGACACACACGCACACATGCACACGCGTCGCACACACACACACACACACACACACACACACACACACACACACACACACACACACACACACACACACACACACACACACATACAGATTCTTAGCTGCACTCTGTGTTTAAAAGCCATGTCCATTTAGCTCATTTTCTATTGGAATAATCATTGCTTTTCGTATCATATATGGTGAATTTGCTGGCTGACCTTAATGGTGAAAAATCTCCTACAGTGGCAAAATTCCATGAATAAATACTTCATGGCCATGTTGCTTATCAACAATCCATTCTCTCACACAGAGGGAACAGCAGGACGTCAAGGCATTGATAGCTTATTGGAATACATTAAGCAATACTACTTTAAATACATTGGTGTCAATATTGTCTGTCACAAAACAACTTTTTAACTTGAAACCTAGGCTAGCATGTCACCCTCATGTATTTAAAACATGCTCATAACTGAGTGAAATGGAGGACAGTTTGTCAATGTTCCCTACTGGAGCAAAGGCTTAAGTCAAGCAAGTCTAGGCTGGCGGCGTTTCCAGCGCCTTTGAAAGTTAGCTCTCGAGATACTGAACACGTCGGAGAGTGTTCTGTCAAATTTTAATATCCGCACCGTACAAAGAGGATTCTGGTTCAAAATTGGAAAAAACATTGGCCTTTAATTGTCCAACTAGGCAACACAAGCACGAATGAAAACGCCATTCATCCGTTTGGTTTTATTAGCCATGGGGCTTATAAAAGAGCAGCATGCACAGGCAATGTAATGCAGTTACGCCAAACTACTTTAAATGATGAGATTCAATCAAACAATGAGTCGATTGGAGACATCATGTTGATCATTAGCTACTTTTAGCCACCTGGTTCTGTGTGTCTTTGTCTTTTGGTCCATCTGTTTGTCAGTCACAATCTGTCTAGCTTTTCTTTGTCTGGGTGCGTGTAGGCCTATCACAATTATTACATAATCGTCTAATCTCAATTATTTGAGATAATCTCAATTACTTTGTGCATAATTGTCAAAATCATTTCCACGTTAAAAATGTTCATATATTTTTAAAAAGTGACAAAAATAATGGAAATACCAGATCTACAAGCTCAAAACGTTTTAAGCTTGTAGAGCTATTCTGCTATTTCCACTATTAATGTTTATTCTTTTGTATAAAGTAATTAAATATGTGTCATTTGTCATATCTGCCCTGTGCAACTTTTGTTTACGAAGGCTAAAAACCAAACGTAATGAAAAGTGTTTTTTATTCATAATGTTCCAATAATGTTCAACGACAGAAACACAATTAAATCGTTAATCGCAATTATTTGAGCGATAATTAATCGTCAAGTAAAATGTCCTACTCGTGACAGCCCCAGGGGCCTGTCTCCTGTATATCTGTTTGTCTGGCTGTTATCGGGCCATCCTTCTGTCTGTCTACTAGCCAGTCTGTCTTGCTGTCAGCCCAGGCATTAGTCCGTCTTTCTTATTCTTATCGTCTGTGACCTTGTTGCATTCATAATCCATAATGAAATGGGTATTTCAATTTGGGATTTCAAGGTATGACAATTATATTAATCCCCTTACCATTTCCTCCTCTCTATCTGTCTGTTTGTCTCCCCCCCCTTCTCTCTCTCTCTCTCTCTCTCTCTCTCTCTCTCTCTCTCTCTCTCTCTCTCTCTCTCTCTCTCTGTCAGAGATGTAGCGTGTGTGTTGGTGTGATCGGCGGACCATCATGCACCTCTTCCTGCTGCTGATCCTCCACGTCACAGCAGCCTATGGACAGATAGACCCTGGTACACCCCCAAAACCTTTCCTTTTTTATTATTATTCTAAAAACATTTTAAAATGGTGAAAATAGCCGATCTTCAAGCTCACAACGCGCCACGATGTGACGCATTGTGACGCATTGTGACGCATTGTGAGTGTGTACATCTGCTCTTTTCGCTACTTTTGTGTGACACTCTTGTATGATGAAGTAGGTCATTCATTTATGGGAAACAAAAACTGAAAAAGTTGAACTATACCTGACAGCAACAATATACAGATTGCATCACATCAATAAGAACATGCGTTAAAACACTCTGCTTGATGTTATTTGTGCATTCATCATCATCATACTTATGCATAAACCCACACGTGTGTGTGTGTGTGTGTGTGTGTGTGTGTGTGTGTGTGT
This sequence comes from Gymnoscopelus microlampas, assembly GCF_963454915.1. NCBI lineage: Eukaryota > Metazoa > Chordata > Actinopteri > Myctophiformes > Myctophidae > Gymnoscopelus > Gymnoscopelus microlampas. Next base: position 32,659,213 of record NC_139941.1, read on the forward strand.
GTGTGTGTGTGTGTGTGTGTGTGTGTGTGTGTGTGTGTGTGTGTGTGTGTGTGTGTGTGTGTGTGTGTGTGTGTGTGTGTGTGTGTGTGTGTGTGTGTTTGTTTGTGTGTGTTGCAGCACACTGTCGCTATGCCTTGGGCATGGAGGATGGCCGGATCAAAGATGATGACATCACAGCATCCAGCCAATGGTATGAGACCACGGGCCCTCAGTATGCCAGGTTAGTACAATTATGGTGCCTAATGTGTTTGTCTGAAGCCTCATTTATCCCTTTAAGTCCTGAGGCAGATTCTACAAGATGCCTTCTAAGTCAGTAGTTTTCACACTTTCAAGATGTTTGAAAAATGTTCAAAACGACGCGCTGTGAGCTTGTATATCTGCTATTTTTGAATAGCCAATGCAAAATGTAATGCAATGTAAAATTACATGCTTTCCCAGTTTTAATGGGTTAATCTCCTTCGTCCGCCGAGCACGGCCCAGAATAGCAGATCTACACGCTCACATGTCGCATCTGCAACGTGTTGTGAGCTTGTAGGTCAGCTAGGTTGTGATGGTTCTCAAAGAGGGGTCTGGGGATTCCCTGGGGTCCTTGAGGGAGTTCCAGGGGAGTCCCCAGCAAAATCAGTTTATAATATATAGCATCAAAATCTATTTAACCACTTTAAACCTACATACATTGGTTATTAGAAAATAGTTGTAGAAATCTTGTAGAGCATCAAGACATCTTGGAAAAATGTGAAAGATTTGGAATCTTGTATGGGGGTCCCTGGCACAACATATTTCCAGATGGGGTATTCATTTGGGGGTCCTTGACATGAAAAAGTTTGAGAACCACTGTGGTACTAACAAAAAAAAATGGGTTGGGCATGGGTTTCCGAGGCTACTGTGGTACAGTATGCGGTCTTACTCAGTGAACTGTTGTATTCTTAATGTGTCCAGGTTCAACCGTGAGGAGGGAGATGGAGCCTGGTGCCCTTCAGACACATCAGACAGTCAATACTTACAGGTTTGTACCTTTTTAGTCTATGTGTTGTATATACTCTGTCTAGACTATAGTCTGTGCACTATCATATAGTACAGACCTGCATTGATACAGCGTTATATTTCATATAGTATATAGTACAGCATGAACTGACAGTCATACTGTATCATATCATATCATATCATATCATATCATATATCATAACATATCGTCGCTGTCGCTGTGATGTAGTTATTATTTAGTTACAAGCTTTTGCTAATACTTTTGATTGGTTAAATATTTGTAAAACCCCACGGACACACTTAAATACTTCCACTTCCACAAAAAATGTCAGAAATAGCGAAAATACTGTAGCATTTACAAGACCTGGTAGATTGGCAATTTTCACTGCTTAGGCCATTAATTTATGGAAAAACATAATCCTATCATAAAACATATCATAGCACATCATAATAACATATCACATAAGGATAATTCCTTTTAACACATCGGGTGCCAGCATTTTTTCATAACAACTTACCGTGGGTGCCAGCATTCTCCCCATTGACTGCGCTTTGCTGTTTAAAGTTTCCTTGTGCGTTACAAGCAAATCCACGCAAAAAAAAGCATCGATTCATGTTCTGCCATGAGCCTGGCTACAGGCTGGAACCATAACATTCCCCTCGCGGGTTACAACGGGGGGGGGATCGCGCATCGCGCATGACCGTTTTTCCCCACAGGAAACAGATTCGGAGATATAGGCGTTTCAAAGTAGGAAATAGACAGGAAACGGATGGGGGAAAAAAAAGTGTTTCCGGTGAGCGATCTGGCACTTCCTTCGCAGGATTACAATGGGTGCTCCCAGAGCTGCTCTAGCCCCGCCCGCGCGGAGAAAAACGAAAAAAACAAAAAGACTGAAATCACGGTTCAGACCGTGTTCGGCACCGAAGCTTCGGAACCGCCACTATGTAAACACACGGTTCAGACCGTGTTTGGCACCCGATGTGTTAACAGGTCGTTCATGAAAGTCCTTGCGGTCTTGTTTCCAATGAGAACCTGTGAGCAATTAGGGGTTAAGAGTCTTGCTCAGGGACAAATTTCATTTCATCGACTCATATGCTGGCGTGGCCTGGAATTGAACCTGGGGCAACCAGGGCCTCTGGCTCCCTAGGCGGGCTCACTAACCACTCAGCTATGGCCGCCCCCCACATCATCCAATGGGTGGGGAGGCAGGGAATCAGAAGGTCCCCGTTTGGTTTGCCTCCAGTCTGCCTAGTCTAGACACCGCCTAGTATCAAAGTGCCCCCCCCTGAGCAAGACACTTACTCCCAACTGCTCCCAATAGTTAGGATGGGTAAATCCAGAGGACAAATTTTACGTACGTGCAATTGCACAGTGACAAAAAATACCCCAAATGAGTGGGGACTGTATTATGAATATGAATATGAATATGAATATGAACATGATTATGATTATGAGTATGATTGTGATTTTGATTGTGATTGTGATTGTGATTATGATGATGATTATCTGCACATCATAACACATCTTATATCACATCACAGCACATCATCATATCATAGCACATCATCACAGAACATACCATGTCTTTTATCACTTAATTAAACCCTGTCCGTGTGTCCCTGTAGGTGGACCTGGGAAGGCTGACCTTCCTAACAATAGTGGGGACCCAGGGGCGATTCGCCAGGAGCTCGGGGAATGAGTTTGCCCGTGCCTACCGCCTCAACTACAGCAGAGATGGTCTGAGCTGGAGGTCCTGGAGAAATAGACTGGGCAACAAGGTGAGAGGAGAGGGAAAGGGAGAGGGAGGGAGGGAGGGAGGGATGGAGAATAGATGATAAACATATCTCAAAGTCCCACAGAGATTTGCTTTTGAGGTATAGAAACTTCTGTCACACTCATATATTTAAAACGTGCTCATAACTGGGATGTAAATGCAACATGTAAGAACTCTAACCACTTAAACCCTACTGCAGGGGTCTACAGATAGCAGATAGCAGATAGCAGATCTACAAGCTCACAACGCACGCACTGTGAGCCGTTGTGAGCTTGTAGATCGGCTATTTTCGGAAAAAAGAGCAGACTACAGAGTGAAAGGTCAAGTTTACTAAGTATTGAGGGTTTAAGTGGTTAACATGAATCCAACAAGATAGTGCTGTCAATGAAGTCTATGAAGCTATCTATGAAATCTATGAAAAAGTTTATAATCTACAATACAATTTTATGCAATATGTAGTGGAGGTCCCTGCTTCATCTCTCTCAGCTAGGGGGGGTCCTTGGCCTGAAAAATATTGAAGACCCCTGCCCTATTGTATACACTATTTATTTAACTTATTTTATTTTTTATATCCCACGATTTTGTAACCCTTTTTTCACCCGGTGCCAATTTTCTAAGTGATCCTGGGCGCTACACTTCCCCCACAGCCTAGGGAGCCCAAGGCCGAGCTCATGCCTCCTTCAATGCATCTTGTCACCTGACAGGGGATGTTTTTGCCAAAAATATCCGATCTATAAGTTCACATTGCATCGCGTTGCGACGCATTTTGAGCTTGTTGATCAAATACCTTTGCCGAACGTCATCCTATTATGTCATCCCCAGAATAGGGATGCTAGTGCTCATGTGGTTAAAACTGACAAGAAGAAAGAGGGGAAAAAGCGAAGGAGGAAATGTGTTAATCTGATAAACATTTAAGTTTAGAAAAGAATAGGTGAAAGAGGAAGGACGGAAAGAAAAGAGTTTGGCTTTTTTGTGTGCTAATGTTTCATTATGAGCCATTTCTGGTCATTCAAACTTCTACCACAAGAAATGACTTATAGGGCACTTCCTGGTGACCTCAGCATCCACTGGCTATGCCATTAGCACACCATTAAACACCATGTCATGCGTGTGTCAACAGTTGCCGCCTTCGTTTCCCGTCGTAGGCTGACCGAGCTGGTCCAAACGAGCTGTTGGGGGTTAAATACCTTGAACAATGGCACTTTGAAGCGAGCTAACATACACAGGGAGAGCATTGCTTTGTTCTGCCAAAGGTCAGGTGTTGAGGATGTTAGAAGACAGAACCATCAATCATGTCAGGGTCAGAGGGAGATGAACCAGAGCACAGCTACAGTATACGTGCTCTGATGAGCTGCCTAAAATGTTATAAAACAACCTAACCATGAGGATGTTGCCCTCACTCCCAAATGCATGCATGCACACACACACACACACACACGCACGCACGCACGCGCGCACGCACACGCTCACGCTCACACTCACACTCACACTCACACTCACCCACTCACTTTCTCTCTTTGCTTTTAGGTAGAGGAAGCCTCACTTCCTCACCGTAATTTTTGGCTCTATTATTACACTGTTATTAAACACTACTCACTGTGATGTTGAAGTTTGTATCTCAAACTACAGTGTAGTACAATATATCATGTCATCTCAGCCTTGGCCACTGTACACTAAACTGTTGGTGAATGTTGCACTTACTGTATGATATGAATGACAATACATGGAAAACAGCCTTTTCTATGTAAAATCTTGTTCAGAGAATCACAAGTAGAGTAAAAAATAAGGGCACATACTGTACCACATAAATAGGCTATAGCTAATATTCCTTCCCACAGCTGGCCCAGGTTCAAATCTGACCCCAGATTACTGCATCTCATCCCCCACCTCTCTCCCACCATTCTTGTCTTTCTGTTCACTGTAGCTATCTCTAAATGCAAAAAATAGATAAATGATAACGCATATTGAAATAGTATAGTTGAATGTATGGTGTGTGTATGTATGTATATACACACTACATATTCTACATACTCTATTCTTTTTTCCTGGCAATTGAAGGTAATGGAAGCCAACGTCAATGCCTATGCTTCAGTCATTAAAGACCTACGCCCTCCAGTCATCACCCGCTATGTCAGACTGATTCCCGTCACCAAGCTGTCCACCACTGTCTGTATGAGAGTTGAGCTGTATGGATGTCCCTGGGAAGGTACACACACACACACACACACACACACACACACACACACACACACACACACACACACACACACACACACACACACACACACACACACACACACACACACACACACACATTGCTGACACCTGCATGAAGATTCTCAAAATATCATGTTGTGAAAGAGTTGGTGGAATGTTTTGTACAAAAAGCAAGTATCAGGGCACCTGGTTGTGGTGATTGCAGTGTTGATGTGTGTGCGTGTGCGTGTGCGTGTGCGTGTGCGTGTGCGTGTGCGTGTGTGTGTGTGTGTGTGTGTTGTGACATGTTTCACTATACTCAGCAGGACACTCTTATCACTTACCAGAAATGTGTGCAAAAGAAAACCACAGTCTACCCTTTACCCTCCTTACTGTCCTCTTTTGAACTCTGTCTTCTCTTCCCTCCTACCACACTAGACACCTCATTGTTGCTGTCGGACGGAAATGTCCAAAACCATGAATTTTAAAGACATGGAAAAGAAAAAGGAAAACTGGTTCCATGGATCTAATGGGTTTATAAGATTTTTCATTGGTTAACCACTTTCAACCCATGGCAGCCCCTTTTTTTTGTCATTATAAGCACGTACAAAAATACTGTATAATTACTGTATATATGCATATGCATTTCGAAAATATGCTATTTTCGAAATGTTTGGAAAGCACAAGATAGCCTTAAATGGTGGTAATAATAATAATAATTATTATAATATTGTGCATTTCTGAAACGCACAAACAAACAAAGCAAGCACCACTGTAAGCACAAACATACAGTATATTTAGAAGATAATCTCTAAATTCTCTCTCTCTCTCTCTAGATGGGCTGATCTCCTATAGTGCTCCAGAGGGTCAGTTGATGATGCCACCAGGATTCCCTATTGCCAGCCTCAACGACTCGACATATGATGGAGTGGTCGAGAGGAGGTGGATCTCTCTATCACCTATCACACGTGCACACACACACACACACACACACACACACACACACACACACACACACACACACACACACACACACACACACACACACACACACACACACACACACACACACACACACACACACACACACACACACACACACACACTTATTATTATGGGTGCAACACTCGATGGGTGCAACACTTGAACTAATTGATTTAATCTATTGTTAAAAAATGTTTTTTAATAAATGAATCGATCGATTAATAACCTCTGCTCCTGACTGATGGCTGTCTCTGCCAACAGGAAGCTGTCTGGGGGGCTGGGCCAGCTTACAGATGGTGTGATTGGTCAAGATGACTTCCTGTTGACGCGTCAATATTTCGTCTGGCCCGGCTACGACTACCTGGGCTGGAGGAATGACTCAATAGGAACCATGGGATACGTAGAGATGGAGTTTGTCTTCAACAGACAGAGGAACTTTACTTCCATGAAGGTATGATAGAGAGAGAGAGAGATCTACATTGAAAAACAGATCATATGAATAGATAGATTCAGATTGATTGATTGATAGATAGATAGATAGATAGATAGATAGATTGAGTGATTGATGAAAATATGTCAGTTACCATTCATTGATTTATTAATTGATTTTATCATTCATCATTGATAAACACCCTCTATCTCTCTATCTATCCATCCTCTCCCATCCCTCCTTCCCTCCCCATAGGTCCACAGTAACAACATGTTCTCCAGAGGGGTCAAGATCTTCTCCTCAGTTTCCTGTTGGTTTAAGCCCCGCCTTATTGCAGGCTGGGAGGCGGAGCCAGTGGAGTTCCGTACGGTATTGGATGACCGGAACCCCAGTGCGCGCTATGTCACAGTGCCGTTAAACCGTAGGATGGCCAAAGCCCTGCGCTGTCGCTTCTTCTTCGCTGATGTCTGGATGATGTTCAGCGAAATCTCCTTTCAGTCAGGTACAGGCGGGCACAGAAGTACGCATAGAGTAACTGACACACACAGACACACACAAATTATTATTTTCATTAACTTTTCAGTAAACATTCTGGTTAGCCTTCCTCAACTGTTTTTGTCTTGCAGAGGACACCGTAGGTCCAACACAGATGTCCCCAGTAACCACCCCCACTTGGTCAAGTGAACACAGCCCCATTGTAACCACACCAAAGGCTGGTAAGAACTCACAGATTTACCATATTGTAAAGAGTTACCTTGAAGGGACAGGTTTTTTTCCCTCTTAACCAAGCATTTGCCATAGCTAACATCAGCTAGCCTACATATTGTATAGCTTGTTAGTATCATTAGCATTTCCATGTATTCCTGTTTGTTCATCTCTAACCTGTCGCCCATGTCTCAATAGCAACTAGCCCCTCAGCCACTGATCAGACAGATGATGGAAACACGCCCATCCTGATTGGCTGCCTGGTGACGATCATCCTGCTATTGGTTGTCATAATCTTTCTCATCCTGTGGTGCCAGTATGTCTGCAAAGTTCTGGAGAAGGTAAGGCCATAAATCACTTTAACCCTGTACACCTCATTGTACTGTACGTCATATAGCAAAAATAACCAATCTTCAAGTTTGCAACTCATGACCAGAATAGGGACACTAGGGTTCATTTGGTGAAGGGGTGGCTGGTGCTTTCTGGAGACTGGGACTTGACATTCCTCGACTCCTCAGAACTCCTCAGAACTTAAATGCTTTGTCATCCATGTTGTTTTGCATACCCCACTTAACTTAACCAACCCGTCAATTAGCCTTGTTGTAACAGATCATGGCATTCAGTTTAAACGCACATTTGCGCTCAAAGAACCACAATGGGAATAAGCTCTTGAGCTTTTTTGGGGTTCTTTCCTTTTGACAGATGGATACAAATATATGGTCCTGTACGTAGTATATGCATCAATCAATCAGCCTGTTTCCTCTCCAACCTCTCTCCCCTCCCTCCAGGCTCCTCGTCGCATCCTAGAGGAGGACGTGACAGTTCGTCTGTCCTCCTGCAGTGACACCATCATCCTCCAGACCCCTCCTGTGCCCCCCCGCTCAGGCCCTGCACCCACAGGTACTACAGTTTAACCCGTTAAGACCTGAGGCGATTCTACAAATGTCTTCTAAATCCTAACAGTTTTCTGAAAAAACGTATGTTGCTATATCAGTGGTGCTCAAACTTTTTCATTTCAAGGACCCCCAAAATTATATGTATTTAGCCGCGGGCCCCCATCTCAAAATATGTTGTTCCAGGGACCCCCCGAAGCAAAGATTTGAGTTAAAATTGTTCGCTTTAAAAATATATATGTATTCAAAGATTTGTCACAAATGTTGAAAATTCTTCAAAAATAGCAGATTTACAAGCTATAAGCTTGTATATCTGCTATCTGTCATTAGGCCGGCTTTTTGCTTTTTTACACATCACAAACAAAGCTGGCATGATGCCAGATTTTCATATTATACTGAAATCAATAGAATTCAATGGTTTCCTCAAAAATGAGGGTTTTGGAAAATGGTTCTTTAAACCCTGATGGTTCACTGAGAAGGCATTCCTACTGTATTGTGTCACTCATTCATTGCTACTGTACATCCATTCTTCACTCATTTATCCACTGACTAGGCTCGGCTCAGACAGATCCTCACTATGAGAGAGTGTTCCTGTTGGACCCACAATACCAGAACCCTGCGGCACTCAGGAATAAACTTCCAGAACTGTCACAGAGCGCTGAGGCCTCAGGTAAATAAACTCTAATGGAAATTCTGACCAGAACGACAATGTTCTACTTCTACAGGTACAATCACTGTATTATGTTCTCTCTGTTATATTGGTGCAGAGGAAATGTGCAGGCATTTGTGCTCACCTATGTACATAGTGACACACATGGTAGGGGCAATATTACCTCACATTTAGTGCTATGAGACAAACACAGAAAAACATACTACAGATACTACATCATGCATATCTGAGCAGTACTAAGGAGATACAATATCTCATAGTGCTGCTCATTGAGAAACGGAACTGCTATACTACGCCTCCTGGTGGACATTTTGAAGCCCTCTGAGAGGATATTTAGCTTCAACCATGTGGCTAGTACAAGTCACTGGTGGTCAGCCCAGTTGGTCCAAGATCTTCAAATGGAAAATGGAAAATGAAAGCTTATCTCATCTTACCATGGATTATATGCTTGTTTTGTTTACATGTGTACTGTCAGTCATCTCCACCTCTATTGTCTCTCTGGAGGAAAGGTCAGGCAGTCCCAGGATCTAGGAAGGTGTGTGTGTGTGTGTGTGTGTGTGTGTGTGTGTGTGTGTGTGTGTGTGTGTGTGTGTGTGTGTGTGTGTGTGTGTGTGTGTGTGTGTGTGTGTGTGTGTGTGTGTGTGTGTGTGTGTGTGTGTGTGTGTGTGTGTGTGTGTGTGTGTGTGTGTGTGTGTGTGTGGAAACGGAAAATAAAAACATACTTTGTTGGTTTGAAATATAAATCACGATCTTTGACGTAATGTCCAGGCGGTAATACTTAATTTATACTCAATCGTACGTTGTGTTGTGAGCTAGTAGATCGGCACTTTTTAGGTGTGCGATACCACCGTTAAACTAAAGTATAACTCAGGCTTTACTGCTGTCTTTGTCAGGCTGTGTTAACCATAGTATCTGCATGACCTGTTATGCATCTTTTATCTCTGTCTCCTTCTCTATCTATTAACCCCTCTATCTATTTAGCTAACTCTATCCTTTTTCTTTCTTGTCCTCCTCTACTCCTCCTACTCCTCATCCAGTGTTCTTGAATCCTGTTACATCTCAATTCTTCTCATTCTGTCTCTGTGTTTCTCTCTGTACGCTTTTTTCTATTCTTTATACTCTGCCATTTCCTGTCCTCGTCTCCCTCTATTCCTTTCACGTTTACTTTTCCAGCCCTTCTACTTGGTAACCCTTTCTATGACCGGCTCCTGCTCACTTCCTGTCACATGACTTCAGGCTGGCTGCGTGGTAAGAGCTGAAAGGTGTGGCTTCATCCTTTAGACTACGTCTTCACTTTAAGCACAGGGATTTAATGGTGCGCTTTAATAAAGCAGAGGGAGTTTGTTACTATGATTATGGGTACAACTAGCTACCACTGGCAGCACCAAAGTGCACTATAATATCATAGTTACTGTAAAGAACACTCTCTTCTATACAAGCAAACAAGTTTACTGACCAAAACTTTTCAGCAAAGGCACAAATGTATAAGAATATAAACGGGAGAAAATGAAAGATTACCAGGTACTGTACCTCTGTGATTCTCAAATGTTTTCTTGTCAACTACCCCCACCTGAAAAGATTTAGTGCCGGGCACCCTCAATACGATTTGTGTTGTTAAAATGTTTAAAAAATATTCCAAATGTTTTTTTTTTTTTTTTTAAGTATATAGGTTTAAATTGGTTAAACTGATTTTGCTGTGGACCCCCTGGAACCCCCTCAAGGACCCCTGTGAAAGTAATGGCTTTGTGTCTTTCCCATACTCCACCACCAATCTGCCCACCACCACCACTGGCAGCGTGTGGAGGGGGCTACGCTGAACCCGATGTCACCCAGTGTACCCCGCACCAGTGTTTCCACAGCAACGCCCCCCATTATGCGGAGACGGACATCGTGCGGTTGCAGGGCGTTACCGGTAGCAACATGTACGCCGTACCCGCCCTCACCGTGGACTCGCTCACCCGGAAGGACATCTCCGCTGCAGAGTTCCCACGCACACAGCTGGTGTTCAGAGAGAAGCTGGGGGAGGGACAGTTTGGCGAGGTGAGGAAAGGAGGTGGAGCTAGATAAGATATTTTTGGGGTCTTTTTCTGCCTTTATTGATAGGAAAGTAGGCTGACAGGAAATGGGGAGAGAGATGGGGGGTGACACACAGCAAAGGTCGTCGGGATTGTGAGTCGAACCCGCGACACGCTGTCAAGCTGGATTACCAGCGTATGTGGTATGCGCCTGGACCGCTAGGCCAGCGGGCGTCCCATGGAGCTAGATTTTAGGGATGAAAATGTTGATTATTTCCTTAGCGATTGCTCTATCAATTACCTTTAATCTATTACTATAGATAATTTTACTAAATGATCAATTAACACATGGGGTGCCAAAACCGTATTTATACGGTTTTGCAAAAGGTGCAAAAAGTTACTCGGAGTGCCAAAACCGTATTAAAGCAGTTTTGGTGTCTTTTAGTTTTTTCCGTTTTTTTCCACACGGGAGTGGCTAGAGCAGCTCTGGGAGTACCCATTGTGATCCTGAGAAGGATAGGCCAGGTGGATCACCGGAAAAAAAAACATGGCTCCCCATCCGCTTCCTGTCTATTTCCTTCTTTAAAACGTCTGTATTTCCGAATCTGTTTCCGGTGGGGAAAACCAGTCATGCGCGATCCCCCCCGTTGTAACTCGCGAGTGAAATTATATTGTTCCAGGATGTAGCCAGGGTCATCGCGCTACATGAATGGATGCTTTTTTTTACGTGGATTTGCTCGTCGTGGAGTCTAGAGCTTTAAACAGCAAAGCGCACTCAATGGGGAGAATGCTGGCACCCACGGTAAGTTGTTATTAAAAAATCCAGGCACCTTTTTATAATTGATTAAATCGATTAGTTTAATTAACTGTTGCACCTCCGCTAGATTAACTTTTTTTTAAGACATTAAAGAGCAGAGAGTTCAGTAGAAGTAAAGGCATTGTGTAACTCTCCATCTCTGGGTTCTAGGTCCATCTGTGTGAGGCAGAGGGTCTCCCAGAGTTCCTAGGGGAGGGCTCCCCACTTCCCGACAGAGACGGCAGACCTGTTCTAGTGGCTGTCAAACAACTGAGGGCGGACGCCACCAGCCAAGCCAGGTACATTGTTTGTGTGTGTGTGTGTGTGTGTGTGTGTGTGTGTGTACAATGTACAAGTACACCCCCTGCACATTACACTAGTTGACTAGTATGCCGCAGGGACTTGGGCATTGGGTACCATTTTTATAGTTTTTGGTATAAGGATTGAACCCTAACCTCCCAGTCTCAGGGCCACTGAGCTGGTTCACGAATCAAACAATAGAGATATTGTTAATACATTCCCTCTCCTCTCTGTCTGTCTGTCTGTCTGTCTGTCTGTCTGTCTATCTCAGGAATGACTTTCTAAAGGAGATAAAGATCATGTCGCGTCTCAATGACCCCAACATCATCCAGCTGCTGTGCGTGTGTGTGTCGTCAGACCCGCTGTGCATGGTCACAGAGTACATGGAGAATGGTGACCTCAACATGTTCCTGTCACAGCGCGAGATCGAGAGCACGCTAACACATGCTAACAACATACCTTCAGTCAGGTACATACACATTACATACTGTACACACAATGTATCCACATGCTATTGTTTAATCTTTATTTACCCAGGTGGTTGCTGTGACCCAGGTGGTTGTGTGACTTTGTGGTGCGCCTATTAATGTAATTTTGCCCCGTTCTTTCCCTGATACTGTAGGTCACTGTTATGCAATGGTGGATAATCAATGGGGAGCGGGTCAGTATTGAGAAATAAATCCGGAGTGGAGGTGTCTAATCTATCAATAAAGATGTCAAAGTCAAAGTCATGGAGCAGTTAACTTAGCTTAGCTTAAAACGAGAGTTATGCATATAACTAAGGTTCTACGAATTCCGGATGACCGCCAGAGGCAGTGTTTTCAACACCTGGATATCCATCGCGCGCTCGCGCATAGGTCGAATATTAATACCAACAAAGTCACTCGTGACCTGTGTACGCGCACGTCACCTATATAGGTACGGTGTACACAGCGATCATCCTCTTGAAATCTTTTCGTCGAGAATGAGATTCCGAGTGACAGTCAACTCTGGCGGTCATCCGGAATTCGTAGAACCTTAGTTATATGCATAACTCTCGTTCTACTTCATTCCTCCTGACCGCCAGAGGCAGTGTTTTCAACACCTGGATGACTAATACCAACATAGTCACGAGGAACCTGCCCTTACCTGACCATCAGTTGCAGGTTGAAGAGGCCGACAGCACCGCCATCGCCACGGGATGAGGGGCGGCCACGTTCACCCTATAGAAGCGGGCAAACGTGCAGGAGGAAGCCCACGCTGCTGCAGCACATATGTCAGCCAGTGGGACACCCCTCAATGCAGCCCAGGAGGTGGACACGCTCCTGGTCGAATGGCATCTCACAGGAGGAACAGGCAAACCCTTGCGTTCGTAGGCCTGCAGAATGGCATCAACAATCCAGTGAGAAAGTCGTTGTTTGGACAGAGCACACCCTTTCCTGTGCCCTCCATAACAGAGAAACAGTGCGTCCGACTTCCGAAACACAGAAGTCACGTCCACATACTGCCTCAGGGCCCGGATGGGGCACAGCAACCCACCATCAGGATGCGATCCCTCCGTTCCTGGCTGTGGGGCATAAGCCGTCAATCCGACAGGCTGGTTGATATGGAAGGCTGACAGCCTTTTAGGAAGAAAGGAGGGGTTGGGCCACATAGTAACCCCCGACCCATCCGAAGCCCACCTCAAACAGTCCCTAGCGACAGACAGGGCCTGGAGTTCTCCCACTCGCTTGGCAGATGTAATGGCGAGGAGGAAGGCGGTTTTAACCGACAGCCACCTGAGATCAGCCCGCTCCAGCGGCTCGAACGGCGGAGAACACAGTGCTTCTAGGACCGTAGGCAAGTCCCACGAGGGCACCCGAGTGACATGCGGGGGGTGCAATCTCAGAGCCCCTTTCAGATAGCGACTCACCAAAGGATGAGATCCCACAGTACGACCGTCCACCAGCCCATGCTGAGCCGAAATGGCGGCAACATACACCCTCATTGTAGAGGCTGAGAGCCCCTTATCCAGCAAAGTCTGTAGATAGCGGAGCAGCATTGGTACTGAGCACATGACTGGATCCGCCTGTTGGCCCTCACACCAACTACGGAACAATTTCCATCTGTTAGAGTACAGCGCTCTAGTGGAGGGTGCACGAGCGTTAAGCAAGGTATGGACAACCGCCTGGTCGCAGGAGTTCATCAGCGAACCCGGCCTCTCAGGGGCCAAACATGAAGCTGGAGCCGATCTGGCTGGTGATGCCAAATGCGGCCCCCTACTTGCGACAGGAGATCCGGCCTCGATGGGAGAGGCCAAGGTGCTCCGTTGAGAAGCCGTCGGATCATGGGAAACCATATCCTCCCCGGCCAGTATGGAGCCACCAGCAGCACCGTGTGACCGCATGTGGCGATTCTGTGAAGTGTCAGCCCGAGCAGTGGAATTGGAGGGAATGCGTACAAGAGGCAGTCTAGGGGCCATGGGTAGGCTAATGCGTCCTGCCCCAATGGACTGGTTGGATCCGACAGGGAGAACCACAGTCGACAGTGTGTTGATGTGCTCGAAGCAAACAGATCCACTTCTGCTCTCCCGTACCTCTCCCAGATCTCCTGGACCACTGAGGGGTCCAACCTCCACTCGCCTGGAGGAGGACTCTGGCGAGAAAGCATATCTGCAGCCTGGTTGTGAACACCTGGCAGATGTACTGCCCTGAGACTGGCAAGGCGAGGAAAAGCCCACTGAAGAAGTCTCTGAGCCTCCTGCAGAGACTGCCTGGACCTGACACCTCCCTGATGGTTCACATGGTAGACCGTTGACGTATTGTCTGATCGGACAAGGACATGTTTCCCTTCCAAGGCTGGAAGGAAATGTTTGAGGGCTAAGTACACTGCGCGGAGCTCCAGTGCATTTATATGTAGTCCCTGCTGGGCGGCCCAGGTTCCTCTGACTGTCCTGTGATTCCACACAGCCCCCCAGCCTGAGAGAGATGCATCCGTCACCACTATCTCCCGGCGAGAGGGTAGTGAGCCCATGGCGACGCCCCGGCACAGACTCGCGCTCCTTCTCCAGGGTTCTAGCAGCCCACGGCACTGGCTGGAGTTCCTCACCAGCCTCTTCTGGTGCCTCTTGGGGTCGAGGCCTAAGCCGTTGACCAACAGCTGCAGGGGGCGCAACGAAAGGAGTCCCAGGGGCACAATTGCGGATGCCGCAATCAATGTGCCCAGCAGACGAAGGAGCAGGCCGTATGTCAGCCTTGTACTCCCCCGTACACGAGCAACAAGGCCCACAATATCCTCCACTCTCCGCGGGGAGGGGCAGGCCCGCATTGAAACTGAGTTGAGGGCGATGCCGATGAACACAGTGGTTTGACTGGGAGCCAGAGAGCTCTTGGCGAGATTCACCGTGAGCCCTAGCTGAGCGGCATGGGCCAGAAGGGTGGACGTGTCGCTGAGTGCCTGCTCTTGGTTCGAAGCACATACCAGCCAATCGTCTAAATACGGGAGGATCCGCATGCCTCTGGCTTGCAGCGGAGCAAGCGCCGCCGCTGCGCATCTGGTGAAGATCCGGGGGGCGAGAGAGAGCCCGAATGGGAGCACCCGGAACTGATAAGCCCGCTCTTTGAAAGCAAAGCGGAGAAACTGTCTGTGGTGTGGTGCTATTGGCACATGAAAATAAGCATCTTTCAGGTCGATGCTTGTGAACCAATCGTTTTCTGACACAGCCTGGAGAACATCCACTGTGCGCAGCATTCGGAAACGAAAAACCTTCAGGTACTGATTCAACTGCCTGAGGTCGAGGATCGGCCGAAGGCTGCCGTCCTTCTTCGGAATAAGGAAATAAATGGAGTAGAACCCTCTTAGCTGAGCTGAACCAGGTACATACTCTATGGCTCTCTTCTCTAGGAGCTCTGAAATCTCCCGGCTGAGGGCTTGAGACCTCAGCGGGTCGTCGACCACCGTCATTCGTACCCCTGTGAAACTTGGGGGCCGACGTCTGAATTGAATCCTGTAACCCTTGGACAGCGTTGTCACCACCCAAGGGTCTGAAGTCAAGGCCTCCCAGCGGCTGAGATGTTGCGGGGTGAACCGGCTGGGGCCCGGGTCGGGAGAGTCACCTCCGACCCCCCCGGTCCTGAAATGGTTTAGAGGATCGGCTGGCAGGGGCCCCACGCCTAGGAGCCCTGCCTGTGGGCGGCCGGAATGAAGGCTGTTGGGGGCCCTGTTCGGGTTGGCCCTGCCTCGGAAAGGGACGTCTGGCTCCCGAGGAGCTCTGGCCCCTGGCTGCAGGGTAAGGAGTGCCCGTGCGTCTATGCTGAGGTGGCGGTGCTGGGCGTAAGTCCGCAAACTGGCGCCTGGACTTGTTCGCTTGAACACTGCGCTCCAAGGCCTCTTGAGCTGCGGGCCCAAACATCTGGCCCGGAATGACAGGCAGTGTGCGGAGTGTCCTCCTGCACCCTTCCGACAATGGGGCCTGGGCGAGCCACACCTGGCGCCGGGCCAAAGTCAGGGTGGACATCAGTCTGCCAAGTTCCCTCGTCATATAAGCGAAAGCGTGGAGTGAGGCCTCACTCAGGCTCTGTGACGGGGCATTATCCCCCGCCGTGCGGAGGGACTGGTCTAGGGCAAGTATAAGGTGGGAAAGAGAATTTCCGATACGCGCCGCCCGGGCTGCTATATCGTAGCTCCTAGTGAGGTAGTCATCGGTGACCCTGCATTGTGCTCGTGGACAACGAGCATCCGGTCTGAGGGCCTCATCTGGGGACAGTATTAAGGATGCAATGGCAGGGTCCATAGCCGGCACGTGGTCTAACCCATGTTCCCCCGCTTTGTCCATGGCCGCCAAGGTCCTGCAGTCTCGTGACAGGTGGAGACCGGCCTTGGCCCTGGGATCCGACCAACATCGCTGAAGCTCCTTGATGAAGTCCTCAGACGGTGGCACACTGAAAGAGGACTGCTGAGCGTGCCTGAAGAAGGCATTAGGAGGGGGGGCCTCCCCAGGGGGGGCATCCAGCCCAAGCTGTGACAAGGCCAACTGAATGGCCTCCCTAGCTGCATTGAACCCAGGCCCATGAGCATCTGCTCCAGACCCCTGAGAGCCTGCCACTGAGTGGGTGGGGGACCCGCCCTCTTCCTCTAGGTCCTCATGCCCTGCCGTTCCGGACGCAAACTGGGAGTCCGAGGCTGCAATAGACATCGCATCGTCCTCATGCTGATCAGCAACATTGACAGTATCATGGTCATAGTCCCCATCTCCGCTCTGGAGTGGAGACGCCGGGGCCACAGCATCAGTGCGGGGAGCCACAGGCTGCAGTTTGAGAAGAAGAGCCTTAATTTGAGCAAACTCAGAGGTCAATGTGTCCACCTTGCGAGACAACGGATCCTCCTCCTTACGTCTCTTCTTGGCGCCTGAGGCCTCAGTACATAGGCGCTGGCGCTTAGAACTACCCCCTACAGGGCTCAAGACCGGCATTCCTGAGGGAGGCACCTCGGTGTCCTCCTCAGCCATAGCCAACCTCTCTTCCCTCTCAGTGTAAGACATGGTACTGCAATTAGTGCAAGCGTCCTCTGTCAAGGCTTGCCTCAGGTGCCCAATGCCAAGACAGTGTGGGCATAGGTCATGGCCATCCTCTGATCCCAGAACAGCCGAGCACGTGTTACAGACGGCGTACATTGCCAGCGCCAAGCAGCAGCGGAGGCTAACGGTATAATAATAATAGTGGGCCGCGCACCGCGGTCCCTCAGAAGCGGCAGAGCGAAACACACTCCCAACGCTAATCCTTATTATTCTTTTATTTCTATTGTTGTCCAGCGACCAGCAGCAGCGGGGCGAGACACACCCCCAATGCTTGCGGTATATATCCAAGCGGCAGGGCGAGAAACACCCTCAACGCTAATCTTCCTTCCTTTTTTTCCTTTGTCCAGCGACCAGCAACAGTGGAGCGAGAGACACCCCCAATGCTAATTACTGACGGTGTACTAATACACTGGGCCGCGTACCGCGGTCCCTCAGAAGCGGCAGCTTTCTTTTCTTTTATTTTTATTCCTGTCCAGCGACCAGCAACAATGGAGCGAGAGACACCCCAATGCTAATTACTGACGGTGTACTAATACACTGGGCCGCGTACCGCGGTCCCTCAGAAGCGGCAGCTTTCTTTTATTTTATTTCTATTCCTGTCCAGCGACCAGCAACAAAGGAGCGAGAGACACCCCAATGCTAATTGCTAACAGTATAATAATAATACACTGGGCCGCGCACCGCGGTCAGCTTTCTTTTATTTTATCCTTATTCTTGTCCAGCGACCAGCAACAATGGAGCGAGAGACACCCCCAATGCTAATTGCTAACGGTATAATAATACACTGGGCCGCGCACCGCGTCCCTCAAAAGCGGCAGCTTTCTTTTATTTTCTTTTATTTACTTTTATTCCAGTCCAGCGACCAGCAACAATGGAGCGAGAGACACCCCCAATGTTAATTGCTAACAGTATAATAATACACTGGGCCTCGAAAGCGGCAGGGCGAAACACCCCCAACGCTAATCTTACTATTCTTTTATTCGTATTTCTGTCCAGGGACCAGCAGTAGCGGAGCGAGAGTCACTCCCCACGCTAACTCCATATGATTATTTCTGTAAACACACACTCACCGTCGCCAATGCACGGCTATGGCTCCACGGGACAAACAACAACAGTGGAGGGGGAAAGCTCACGATGCTAGTGTCGTTAGCTCCAGTGCTAGCAAGCAGCCGCCACAGCCGCAGGGCTGCTCCTATACACGTCCTTTCCTTTTTTTTTCTTTTTTTTCCCTCTTTTCGGTTCCTTCCGATGCCCCTATGAACGGGGTAATCCAATATATAAAGCAGGCTACGCAGCCTCTGGAGGACGAAACCGTAGTCCGTAGCTCCAACCGTTGGTTGCGAGGCTCCACGCGCAGCCGCAGTAGTTAATCGACCTACGCTCCGGAGGCGAAAAGATGAAAGAGGATGATCGCTGTGTACACCGTACCTATATAGGTGACGTGCGCGTACACAGGTCACGAGTGACTTTGTTGGTATTAATATTCGACCTATGCGCGAGCGCGCGATGGATATCCAGGTGTTGAAAACACTGCCTCTGGCGGTCAGGAGGAATGAAGTAGAACCCCATTTATACTTTGTTGCACAAAGTCACTTGTCACCTGACAAAAATAATTTCCAAGCTAACAACACCTTTCTGCACCTTTCCACTCCTCTCTCTCTCTCTCTCTCTCTCTCTCTCTCTCTCTCTCTCTCTCTCTCTCTCTCTCTCTCTCCCCCTCCCTCCCTCCCTCCCTCCCTCTCTCTGCAGTCTATCAGACCTGCTCCACATGTCGGTGCAGATCTCTTCTGGGATGAAGTACCTGGCGTCTCTGAACTTCGTCCACCGTGATCTGGCCACCAGGAACTGCCTGGTGGACCGCCGGCTCACCATCAAGATAGCTGACTTTGGAATGAGCCGGAACCTTTACAGCAGTGACTATTACCGCATCCAGGGCAGAGCGGTGTTACCTATACGATGGATGGCCTGGGAGAGCATCCTATTGGTGAGGAAAGGTGGAAGGGAGCGAGTAATAATCACTTGTTAAAGGTAGGGTAAGTGATTTACTTTGGTTAAAACAAGTGTTAAATAGCTCTATATTCTGATCGTACTCATTGCTATAGAGTGTTTGTTCAGTAAAAGGAGTCTCTCATGTCTCTCCAGCTTATTAAACACAAAATACATTTTCAGTGCTCTCTCCTGATTGGCTTACATTTTGTCACCTACCTGAAAATGTACTATATTCTGTTTACTAAAGAGCTGGAGAGACCCTTGTGACCGAACAAACGCTCTGTAGCAATGATTACTATGAGAATATAGTACTTTAACCTTTTTAACAAAAAACTAAAAAAATCCAAGAAATATCACTTACCCTACCTTTAAGGTTGTCATTTTTTTTGCAGTGAGAAAATGTATATAACGTGTCCACTGTGATTAGTTATCGAGACATGACTTCACATATTTACCATAATGTGTTTGCTTTTGTGAAGATAACCTCACTGCAAAGAGCGTTGATTTGTTTTTATTGGCCAATTAAGTAATTCATAAAATGCTCAGAATATCTACATTTTGAAGAAAGATATTCCCTATAGCCCTAGATAAGCTACACTATAATTAGTAAGTGCTAGATAGGCATACGTACTGTAGCTCTGTTTTAGACTTGTAAAAGACAAAGAAAGCAACACTGATTTATTTAGTTGTGCCGTGCGTCACTGTCAAAATAGCTGATCTACAAGTTCACAACGTGTCAGCGCAATGTGTTGTGAGCTTGTAGATTGGCTGTTTTCGGTGTGCAACACTGCACTCAACCAAGTATAATTCAGGGATAAGAGTAATTGGGTTGCAAATAATAGGCTTCACATTTAATCAGATTTCCATGTCTGTTTCTGGGGTGGGGGTCCCAGATGACAGGATGGCTGCAGTGGAAAGTGATTTAATACAGATATCACTGTCTGTTTTACCCCCCCAGGGAAAGTTCACCACAGCTAGTGACGTGTGGGCATTTGGAGTGACTCTGTGGGAGATCTTCACCCTGTGCAAGGAGCAGCCGTACAGTCTGCTGTCAGATGAACAGGTCATAGAGAACACTGGAGAGTTCTTCAGGAACCAGGGCAGACAGGCAAGTTGAAATAAACACCCCCAACATACTGTAACAACGGGTGCATGGGTACAAAGGGACCCTGTATAGCCTCTATACCAGGGGTTCACAAACTGTGATGGGGGGGGGGGGGGGATTTTGAAAACCTTTTGAAAAAAAAAATCATAATAATTAAAAACTAAATGGGTCTGTGACCAAAAAACGGTTGTGACCGACTGTTTGGGAAACAAACAGTATAGTGCTCTATACTGTCCCCATTATCATCTTCTGTTATTGTTGGTTATACTGTAGGTTAGAAGTCATGGCTATGAGTCTCGCTGGTGTGAGTGTGTGTGATGATCCAAGTTAAAGGCAGGGTAGTGATATTTTATTTGTTTAGAAAGATATTATTATAGTATAATGTGTTTCTTTTTTTTCTTCTTTTTTTTAGGGTGCAGGTAAATCATAAGCATTAACAGTGTTACATTGTCTTATACACTTACATTGTCTATTGTATATAACAGTTTATAATTGCAGACATTTAGCCTAAGTCATTTGTTTTAGATTTTATTGCTAACATTTAATGAGAATATTACGTTTTTAATGCCATCATTTGACGACAGTCATTTGTTCATTTTTTATTTCTGACAATTAACAACATATATAATAATATAATCTTGTCTTAAAACATGCCTGGTTCATGCCTGTGTATAAATAAATCTGATCTGATCGAATAAATCTGTTCTTTCTGCTTTCTTTCAGATCTTCCTGTATGCCCCTCCCCTCTGCCCTCCCTCTCTTTTTGAGCTAATGATGCGTTGCTGGGCTCGTGACATCACAGATCGACCAACCTTCGAGGGGCTGTACCAAGCTCTGAGGCCCCATGTCAACCAGTGAGCCAAGGCCTCTGGGAATGTTCCACTTGGGAGAGTTGTTCAATCTCTGGATTGTTGTGAGATGAACGACTGACTGATGTGAACAGAGTCAGGTGGTGAGGATAATAACATTTGAATAGAATTTCAACAGGTCAACCTGATAAACAAAATGGAGGTGGATAGCTGATGCTGATCGACTCGACTGGGAGACTCAGACTATCCAGTCTTTTAAGAACAAAGACTTCTCTTCTGTCTCATTCAGTGACACAAGACGTCACACTCTCTGTTTCTTGTGTGAACTGTGGTCTGTTGAGCTCTGTTCTGCAATTTATTTTCTTGACTTAAGAATTTGTTATCTTTTCATATAGTTTACTTCGCTTCTGGTTGAACCTTTGAACATGCCAACAACTGGACAGCCTTTGTCTGTTTCTCTTATCCCTGTGGTTTGTTGTTGTAAAGCACTGTGTTTATCTATGTGTCTGTTTCACATATCCATGTTCATATTCACCCACACTGGAGCTAACTGTTTTTTTTTTAGATATTCTATTTTATTTGTATTTTATTATTTTATTTTATGTTTCTTTCTCGGTCATTGTTATGGATATGAAAGGTGAGCATCACATCACAGTGGCAAGAATCTGCATTGAAACCTATGGGAATCACAGACAGAAATTCGGTTAGGCTTCAACAAGTTAGACTAAAACATGACATTTGCTATACCTACCTTCCACATTTGTCAAAGGGCTGTCAAATGTAATATGAGTTTTCAGGCGTGTAGTATGGACACAGATTATTTCTGAAATGGTGCTAAAACGCTCGTGTGGACGGAATTAGTTTTTGTTTTAAAATTAATTTAGAAATTAAAACGTATCAGTGTGGGTGTAGCCTAGTGAACTCCACTCTAGTCTGCTGTGGGTAATTTGGTTAAATATGCCCTAAACATTTATTTTGTTTGCTTTCAGGACTGTTTATACCAAAGAAAAAGAACTATTCAACACTTTGTTTACTGTTTTAGAACAATTGGATGGTGTTGCAGTATAGTTCTTGCTCTGTTGATGTGATGAGAGTCATAAGTAGAGACAGATTTTAAAGTGATACCTTGACAATTTGAACATTCGTCTCATCATTATGCCACAATATGGCGTTGGCTTTCCAGTCAGCAGTTTCTTAGCATTCTAGCATTGTTCATTGAAATCAGTTGTTACTGCTATCAATAGTGTCTGGCAAAATAATAAATAAAGAACAAAAATAAAGAAAAAACATAAATTAATGTCAAGGTATCTCTTCATTTGTGTACATAGCTTGTTGGAGGTCATAGAAATATAGATAGGTATGTCAACTGTTTGTCTTTGTAGGGGCCTGTAGATGCTTAAATATTCAGTTTTTGTATCTATGCAGAGAACTGTAGCTATAGATTCTGTTTATATATGCAGGGGCCTGTACATATATAGATATGTTAACTTAATATGTATGTAGTGGCCTGTAGATATATAGACAATCTATCTGTGTATGTGTCTATATAGGGGTCACAGCAGAACTACTGTGTAAGAACAGGGCCCTCTGTGATGAGGGCCACTGAGCCACTAGGGACTGTGGAGGTGGGTGGAATAAACCCTATAGAGAAATAACCATTGGAGAAGTCCCACTTACTGCATAACCTGCGCTCACCAGTCAATGACTGAGGCACCATTTATCTGCCTGTCAAGACAAACTGTATTAGCCTTCATTTATCTAGAGAAGGCTTATCATTCTCCACTCAGGCCGGTGCAAGGAATGGTCTGCTGATGAGTTTGACAAAGACTTTGCCATTCTTGTTAATATAACTTATGATCAAATTAATTTTACCTTTAAGCAAGGGCACAGTGAACTGAAAAACAAAACAAACTAGAAACCCGTCCCGATATCTCCATCGGGACGGGTGGCCTACACAGAGCTGTGTAAGTGTTGGGTTGCAGCCGTCCAGACCAGAGGAAGCCATGGGGGGAAATAGACCACATACAGTTCTGCACAACCTTTTTCATTTTGGCATCCCCACGGCCATGGGCACAGGTGTGTCTTGGGTGAAATTTAGGATTGATTGGATGTTGTGCTCATGATTTATGACAATTTGAAAGAAATGGGCCCCTCCTGAGTTTCGCACTCATTGTCACCATTTACGTGATCACGTGTACCTAACTTGGTGAAAATGTGTAAAAAAAAAAATAGAAGGATGTTTCTGGATTTGTGGCACGCCCTTGGGTCTAAGCTAAGTTGCTTTTGGCTCTAAATTGTTTAGAAGCCCCTTAATATGTGATTCAAATCCAGACTTTTTAACGTTAGGCCCCTCCTACAAACTTTTGAAGCCAATTAAAGCCAATCGATATGGAATATAAAGAATCTGTATGATACATGTTTATCACATGATTCCAGAGGTACTGACCAGTGATTTGTGTTGGTTTTGAACAAAATCGGCAGGAATCATTTTGAAGAAAATACAAAATTGTAGAAAATCTAGTAAGGCAAAATGGGTGTGGCAACACACTAGGTGTGAGTAGGAATCAAAGGAATCCAGTGGAGAAAGAAAACCAAAAAACATTGTAAAACCTAGAGTTATAGGCCAAAATATAAAGGAGGCTGCTATAGCCTAGTGCCACAGTGAGGCCAATGTGAAGAATTTGGGGTCTTATTTCTCCTGTGGTTTGCCGCTGATTAGTCCAGCAGTTTGTGAGATTAGCTCAGGATTGATGCATGCATGCACACACAAACAAACAGACAAACACACAGGCCAAAAAATATAATCTCCGTCCCTGGCCTTCAGCCTGGCTAAGATCAAAACAAAACATTTCAGTTTCATGGTGCAGGGTAAAATGTAAAAATAAAGCAGACACAGTTTTTCATCTGGGCACTTTCATTTAAAATAAAGGACGTTAAAGTAAGTTTACCATGGCAGTATTGAAGCAGCATATGGGACTTCTGCTCTGGATACATCAAATCCTTAATCCAAATGTATGCTCTCTCGCACAACAGTGTTGCGTACTGAAAATTGCAGACCTACAAACAGGGCATCGCATCCAGCATGCCCTGTTCACTTGTTCATGTTCAACGCTCAACACCGTCGTGCGACAAAGTATGAATCGGGCTTTAGGTAGAACTAAGGAAAGGTGGAAGAGTAGAGAGAAGATGATGGGGATGATGATGATAGTATTGAGAAGAACTATCTTGATTCAGTTTCAGGTGTGCTCATTTCTAAGGTGCTGTACCTGCCTATTCTTGCCCTCTGATCCCCTCGATGTCATCATCATCTCCCTCATAATCACAAAATGTTAAAGCACATTTGACCTTTTTTGATATTTCATCATTTTGTGTTTTGTGTTTTATGTTAAATATACTTTGTTAATGTCAATTTGCCATATATGTATTGTGTGTTCTCTCTTAGACCAATTGTTTGCTCCCATGTTGTTTTTTTTGCCATTTTTGGAGGGTATTTTCTGTTCACCTTTTTGTGTTCCTCCCAGTAAGCATCGGATTGGAATCCGTTTATTGACATTTATGTGTGAGACTAAGAGAGGGAGTTTTATTAGTGGAGTCCAAAGACAGAATTTGACGTGTTTTACATTGTTTCTGTTAATGTTGTCATAATACAGTAGCATTGTGTTTTGTTATCTGTACTGTATCCTAACACTTCTAGATATGCTTGGTGTATGTGAGGATGTAGATGCATGTTTGTGTATGCATGGATAGGTAGTATGAGAGACATTAGAATTTTGATAAGTGACATTCCTTTGAGCACTGGGAGTTATTTGAGATTGCAGTGGCTAAACGTTGAGGTGCCCAGTTTTGCTTGGCTGTGCAAAAAGCCAAAACATAGAGGAGAGAGGGAGAGACTGAAGAGGGGGGGGGGGGGGGGTCTCAGAGGGATCGAGAGAAAATAATTGGATGTAAGGAAACCACTAAACTCAGTCTCCCAGAATCCTTTGCAATCGTGAGCCTGTGCCTGAATTTTCTGGTTTCATTGGAGATAGAGAGAGAGAGAGAGAGAGAAAGGCCAGACTTTTAGACTGTGTATCAGTGTGCTATAATCTCAGTGTGCGAATGCAGATTTATTGTGATGACTATTGATTATCTATCAGAATTTATATACTGCTTTTTTTTTCTCTTAACGTGTCTGCTCTTGAATCATGTGACTTTTCTTCTTTACAGGAATTCAGGTTGTTTGGACACAGACCTCTTTCATTTGTAATGGAGCTTTCCTGTCTTCCTGCTTATTTTAAAACTATTATATTTCTAAACACATCCCTGCTCCAGATGACTCCATCCTGTGTGATCTTCTGTCTCATCTACAGCATTGTGTCAGACATGTACATATGCTAGTCAGAGTAGCTGTGTATAGTAATATATTGGGAGCCGAGCACTTTTCGTTCCGTGGCCCCAGTTCCTATGCTGTCATGTCTCGGTTTGGTTTCTTATAATAAACAGATTTCTCAAAAACATCAGAACTCACATGTATCTCCCTTTATTGTGTTACATTTAGTGAATATTTAAAATTTTCAATTTTCCAAATTAGGCATTTTACTCTACAGTGTGTGGCGTTATTATCCAGAGACTATTTATTTATTTAAATATGTTTTTATTTTTTAATATCTTATATATTTAAATCACTACATATTTATTTAAATAAGCCCAGAGACTGACAAAGAGAAAGCAGGAAAGGGTTTGGTCTGTCACATCCTGCTCAGGAATGCTTCAATGAGTCATTGATGTGTTTGTTTTGGGGTTTGAACCAGTCTGACATTTTGTAGTATAGGCTAGGCCAGGGATGGTTGCATAGAGTTGGATGGTTGTCATGAAAACATCAAGTGCTATTTGCAGGAGTAACCGATATGCTACTTTTAATAGTTGTATTCTACTATTGCTGCACAAGCTTTTCAGGATAAAGGGTCGGCTGAATGTTTATAATATGAATGGAAAATGTATTCCAGATAATTCCATGTACCTTTCCGTTGGAGAACAGCAGGGGGCAGTAGAGAGCTAGTTATGACTTCACTCCACGTGAACAAGTGTGCTTGAAAATAAAAGTGTGGCGCCTTTTATAAATTGGTCTTAAAATGTATCTTGTCCATTGTGAACATTAGGGATTCTCTCCCAAATAAAACTAAAAACAAGAAGTCAGGACTCACGAAATGTTGCCATTCATTTTCAATTCATAGCCTACATTACTATTACAACAGCAGGTTTATTGATCCAATCTCTATTCCTCTCTCTCTCCCTCTCTCTCCCTCTCTTATTTTAGCTAAGGTCAGAAGCCAAAAGGTCAGTTATGGCAACATTTACACACACATATGCCTGTTTTATTTGAGAAAAAGCTGTATAATTAATTGATTATGTCTTCCCAAGTTCCTGTAGTGTAAGCCTAAGTAAATGGAATAAAATAACCACATTTGTTAGTAGTCTAAATATAAAACAGCACCATAAGGGAGAAGAATTCTGTACAAACTGTGGGTCCCAGGGGATATGGTTTCAATACCACTGTGCTAAGAGACAACAGTTTTTATATGGCTACGCTTTCAGTGTGGCGTGATGCTAGAGTAGTTCCTGCCAAAACCCTACCCTAGCTGTAATTATTTTTGAAAGTGAAAGAGAGAACTTGGCCGTGGAATACACAATCTCCAGCAGTGTGATTTCTGTCACGTACACATCGACCAGAGGTCAAAGTAAAAAGGTTCTAGAGAAACATTCACTCAAACCTATTTACTATGGGGACCAGGACAGGTAAAGGATTACACACGCAGACACATACAGGAGTGGTCCCAGTGGTGAGAATGTTGCATAGTGGGGATGGCAGCATATGTTCAAACCCAAAAAAAGAATTAAGACTAAAGGCTAGAGATTTACAGTAGGAAAGAGCTAGTCAAAAGAGACTGACTTGTGAAACTGCCGTGGGGCTGCAGTGTCTCAGGAGCTAGAGAAGCTGCTTGGGAATCGGAAGGATCCGGTTCGATTCTCAGCTCCCCTGGTTAGTGTCGAAGTGTCCTTGAGCAAGACACTGAAACCCTAACTGCGCGCGTGCGTGTGTGTGTGTGTGTGTGTGTGTGTGTGTGTGTGTGTGTGTGTGTGTGTGTGTGTGTGTGTGTGTGTGTGTGTGTGTGTGTGAATGGGTGAATGTAATGCACAATGTAAAGTGCCTTGGATAAAGATGCTATATACTGTAAATGCGTCATTTTCCAAATTCAATAAATAAATAAAGATACAGCAGATCTTCATCTTCCACTTTGCTTTTCAGCTTTGGTCTGAATAAGCAAGACATGATTTCCCATTCCCCACAGACATAAACTGACACCGCTACTGTTTGCCTGCTTCTTACAGGAGAAAGACTGAGCTACCTACAGTATACCTTAATCCTCCCCTGAAATGTGTATGTCGGACCCTATTTTAATGTCGAAACATCAAACTGGTGTATATGTTCCATCTTAACCAGTTTTATAGGCTGCTAGACTCTGCAAGGAAAGTTCTTTCTTCTGTTTTTACTTACACTAAAAGTCTACACACCTCTCTGGCTCTCCATCCCCGTCTCCCCCACACACGTCTTCTTTTGTTTGATGCTCTGGGATAGAAGGGCTCATGTGCTGCTGGAAGCCACGTAGCACAAAGTCAGTGTTCTCTTTTTTCCTTTCTTCTTCTTTATTCTCGCTGCAGGGGAAGGAGGTGGTTCTGTGGGACAGCCTGGAAAGACTGGGCAATCTTTATCACGTCAATATATGGTCTGGAAGGGACAGCTTGCATGAACCGGTGACAACATGTAACAACAGTCTTTCCCAGTGCCTCATGTATTCAGATAGAAATAGGCCTGTTAACCCTTTAAGACCTGAGGCCGATTCTACAAAAGGTTTTCGAAATCCTAACAGTTTTCTGAAAAACGTGTTGCTAATTGCTATATCATTGGTGCTCAACACTTTTTCATGTCAGGGACCCCCAAATTGATTTGTATTTGGCTGCGGACCCCCATCTCAAATGTTTTTTTCCCCCAGAAGTCAGTGGTTCCTGAGTA
Organism: Gymnoscopelus microlampas; assembly: GCF_963454915.1. Taxonomy (NCBI): domain Eukaryota; kingdom Metazoa; phylum Chordata; class Actinopteri; order Myctophiformes; family Myctophidae; genus Gymnoscopelus; species Gymnoscopelus microlampas. The sequence goes on from NC_139941.1 coordinate 32,687,448, forward strand.
AATATCCTCCTTTTTTAGTTTCCCGCAATTCGTTTTTAATCATTTATTATTTCAAAAGATTTTCTTCAAAGATTGTCTACATCAAATGTATGTTGGTTGTTTCCCACTGGTGTGAGCCAGCACTCCACCAGAGTCAAAGGCCAGAATCCTCATGACGCAGATTCACATGGTTCTGATTCTGAGGGGTTGTATCGTTTTATAGGCAGTTTGACCAGAGTACAGAAGGCCCGGATGGAGTTTCACTGGGTTGGAGGTTCAGAATGGAGATGCCTGAGGGGCCCATGCTACGAGGTATACCTGCCTAAATTCCTTTAGGTGTTCAACAGCACAAGGCCAGGTCTGGGGACTTTATTAGTGTGTTCCCCACCTATATGTTTATGGACTAGTCCCTGCTTATGTGTTCCTGCTTAAGGTGAGGAATGACTTTAATAATTTGGACTATCAACCCCTCTGCTGACAGAACCCTACTAATTGTAAAACCACTTTTAATATGTTCAATGTCACTCTCTCTCTCTCTCTCTCTCTCTCCCTGTATGTCTCTCTCTTTCTCTTGTTTGCAGTCTCTCTCTGCAGTCTCTCTCTCTCGCTCAATCTCTCTCTCTCTCTCTCTCTCTCTCTCTCTCTCTCTCTCTCTCTCTCTCTCTCACACACACACACACACACTCACACTCACAAACACACACACACACACACACACACACACACACACACACACACACACACACACACACACACACACACACACACACACACACACACACACACACACACACACACACACACACACACACACACACACACACACACACACGCACACGCACACGCACACACACACACACACACACATATGCAGGTACGCAGGTGCACACACACACACACACACACACACACACACACACACACACACACACACACACACACACACACACACACACACACACACACACACACACACACACACACACACACACACACACACACACACACACACACACACGGATAGACTCACTGTGGACTTTTTGCAACAGCTACTATATGTGATTTAAGTTCTGGAAAAAGACCAGAGGATAGTTACATCAGCTACTGTATATTGGGAAATGCCAAGCCAGTTTATCCATTCAGTATAACGACCAACGTGTGTTTGATTAGACCCAGCTACACGCTGTTAGAATATCATGCTAGTATGTACTGTTACTGTAACTTAAATTCTACTCACATTTCTAATGTTTGTAAGCGATAAGCCTTTATGTAGGTGTGATTTACACAACAAGTTATGACTGTACCCAGTGTTTAGCACCTTTTGGCAGGGTTGGTATGCAAGACAATCAACACAACAAAGCATTCTCTCAATCTCTCTCTCACTCTGTCTCTCTCTCACACCCACACAATGAACATGGTTCTGGTTTTTGTGCGCATTCACGTGGACGCTTACACATGCATGCAGTCATGCACGCAAGCATGCAGCGTGCATGCACGCAGACATTAGTTACAAGATATCAAGTTTCTCCATCTCTCTTTTATTAAATCTTGCAGCTGCTGCTGCTGATGATGATGATAAAGGTAAAAGCAGTGCTACTGTGCCTAGTGTTTCCATGAGTCTTTATGTGTTCCTGCGTTGGAGTGAGGGCCCCTGTAGGCAGCGGGGCCCTCATTATGGAGCCTCTAAAACCCCCTCAGATCAACCCCTGACACCTGCATCTCATTGGGAACAGCCTGCCTTTGATGTTTACACAGATGTTATAAAAATGAGCTTTTGTTCAGCCTGATCACGTTTTCCTAGTGGCAGGCAGTAGTGGCTGGCTGAGGCTGGCAGGGACAGGGTGGTAAAATGTATACACATGTTATTACCCAGTGGCAGGCAGTAGGGGCTGGCTGAGGCTGGCAGCGCAACATGGGGGTAAAGTGCGTACACATGTTTGTTACCTAGGTGTTGCCAGGCATACAGTACATAGCCTACAGTAGCTTACTCTTCCTGCTACTGATCAGCACCAGCCTGGAATGGGTTCATATCCATGGATACAGTCATGACACAGTCCATCCAGATAAAGTCTTAAAGTCTTAGTCTGTCTCTTATCTCAGGTACTTTGTAAATATGTAGATAACTTGTTTTTGGCTTCTATTGTTCTCTTGTTTGATCTCCTTCCCACTTGCCCCCCTACCCCTCTTTTTCTCTCTCTCCCCACTCTTCTTTCTACAGAATTTAACGTTGCGATGGGAATGATGTACAAAAACAAATTTCACCCACTTTTTTACCTTGTAAACCTGTGATGTGACAATAAACCTGATTCTGATTCTGAAAAAATAGATAAAAAATAAAATAAAGAAATTAGGGTTGTCCGATATTGGCTTTTTTACCGATAACCGATATACCGATATTGTCCAACTCTTAATTACCGATACCGATATCAACCGATACCGATATATGCGGGGATTATTGTGATTAGGGTAAGCTCAAATTTCATATCACACACACCATATACAGTAAAAACTCCTGTAACTTACTTATAAAGCAAAAAAAAAAAAAAAAAAAAAAAATTTTTTTTTTTTTTTTTCAAAAACCGATACCGATATTTTCCCGATATCAATTTTTATGCTAATATCGGCCGATAATATCGGGAGGCCGATAAAATCGGACATCCCTAAAAGAAATGATTCATATTCTGATTTATGCTTAGGTGACATGGTTTGATTACAACATATCTCTTGTGTTGTTCTATCTCACCTGTGAGAATGACAGGAAAAGACACTGTAGAAAGAAAAAAATGCAACATGTCATCAACGAGAAGACCAGGAAGGACAATAAGCTCTGGAAATGCTAATCGCCCCTAGGCATATGAAAGATTGACACCTGTCTGCCTACCACACACACACACACACACACACACACACACACACACACACACACACACACACACACACACACACACACACACACACACACACACACACACACACTATGATCTTTATTATCCTTACACATTTTTCTTTACTAACATTCATTATTTCTTGTTATTTTTGCTGCTACAAAAGGGAAGAATTTTACTCTTGAAATACTTGAATCTAGAATTTGTGCTTATAGAGCGCGCCAACGACTCGTCACCACGGGGGGCGTGGCATAGTAGCTGCAGACATACTTGAGGGGGGCAATGTTAAGTCAACCTGGTTTTTACCCCTCAAAGATGTCCGCCGCTACCAAAAGACACTTGTTGACGCCCCCTTCAGGATTTTTGGCACGCTCTATAGGACATTACCCAGAGGGTCTCTACAGTCATTGTTTCATAGGCATGCAACAAACTGACCCACTAGAAAACCCCAAAACATTTTTATCTTTCTTTACTGCCTAAAAGTGACAGAGCAGCTAATGGTTGGCAGATGTCCTAATGCCATTGCTTTACCTTAAGTAAACAAATGCAGGATCACCACAGCATCATGGGCCACAGCCATATAACCTGTACTTTTGGAAACTACTGCATGGCAACAAGAACACAAACAGTATGTAATTATAATATAGAATATATTATATCGTCGGTGTCCAGGACGAACCAGCTAACTCCATTTTCATCTTTTTTTTTCCATGAATCAATGCTATTGAGCACCCTTTAGGTCTGTGTAAAAAATCAAAACATTTGAACCAATGAAAAGTATTAAGAAGCGCCTCTGACGAAAACTCCATTGGATCCTCAAACTGTCCGTCAAAAACAAACAACTCCCCCCCTCTCCTCTACAGCGCTGCTTTTTAACAGCATGAGTAGAGCGCATTGCGCAGTGAGCGAGGAGGAGGAATACGTAAATATTAACTCCCCGTAGTCTGTTAAAACTATGCAGTGTACCTGTTTATCAAACTTAGCACTGACGCTAATGTTATGAAAACAAGTAATTATATTTCTAAAATCTATGAAGTGTTTAGTGAGGAGAGCAATGTGACAAGAAGAAAGGCGTTCATAGCATTTCTGTCGCGCTTCTGCTACCTCTTTGCAGAAGTTATTGTACTATTTAAAGTCCTGTTTATTATTGTAGGCCTATATAATAAGTGGCATGAAGCATCAGGGCATTAATTCACACGTTGTTGTGATGCATTGTGAGCTTAGAGATCCATTGTTAGCTTTTGAGAAGTTGTACCCCTTTGAAACCTCTCCCTCAGCAGCGAGTGGCTATTGTTGTTTGGACACCTAACTCCACTTCAGCTTGATTTCTGCTCGTCAGAAACTGCTAACTCCACTTGCGCTGGGTAAAGTGTTGATTTACCCGCGATTTGGGTACAGTGTTGATAATATAATGACACATGCAAGTATCTGACAATATATAAAGTCACTATACCAACTTTGATGAGGCAGCATTGCTTTGTTTTAAAAAATATAAGGCTTTCTTCATTTCCTGAAAAACGTATATTTTGTTTTTTCGTTTCCTGAACAATGAGCGTTTTGGAGTAAGCAGTTTCGCGCTGGACAGCAAAGATATTTTCTTTCTATGCCTTTCACTATGTCATTCACACATTTTATTTCAATCTGACTGTTGACATTCTAGCTTAAGGCAGTATTTGTATACAATTTACTTTTTTTTTTTTGTGCAGACATGACTCATTCAAGTGACTTACAAGTGAGTAGTCCATAACATATATCTGGTATTGCTATGATTATTATGTCCCGCTTCATAATCAAATACGTTACTGAATGTTGCTTCCTGCATGGGTTTTCAGTCCAATTATACACTTGTGTTGCGTTGACATTCTAGGCCTGGGCAGGATTTTGGTAATTTAGATGAACTGTAACTGTTACACAACTTGCTTGAAGTAACTAATTTGAAAATCTCTTTAAGTGACTTATTGAAATGTATCTTGTTTGAAGTAGCTAGCAGTATATGTTTAAAAGGAAAGATGAGAAGCACGTGTGTGTGTGTGTGTGTGTGTGTGTGTGTGTGTGTGTGTGTGTGTGTGTGTGTGTGTGTGTGTGTGTGTGTGTGTGTGTGCGCGCGTGTGTGCGCACGCGTGTGTGCATGCATGCGTGTGTGTGTATGTGTGTGAGGTGTGTGTGCATGTGTGAAATGGAGCAAGAGTACAATGCATGCATTTTTGTATTAGTGCTCAGAAGTGTATAAATCAATAGACATGCGCACTGTATAAGCAGCTGATGAGCATATGCGTTAGAGACATAAAGATATAAGCTACATGTTTATGTGGGCTTTGTGCCACGTGGGTGGCACAAAGCACAACTGGAGGAAACCTCTCAGTCGGTAAGTGCCTCAATTCCAGCCTTTTAAAGCATCCTGAGGTCTCAGCAGGGAGACGGGAATATGAAACATGGGGAGCAGGAGGGAACGCATTCCACTCATAAAATAAAACAAAAGCCTGGACTGTCTTTATGACAAGGAGTTTACTGTATACCACTGGGCAAATCCATTTCACTAGTTTTCAACTTAAGAATACTAAAGTCCTTGTTAAATAGAAGGCTGTGTTTTAAGTGTACATGTTGTAAGGTAGGCCAAGTGTTTGACATGATTGCAGAACTCTGAGAGGACATAACCGGCTGACCATAATACTAACTCTTTCCAATGACAACTAAGCAAACAAGGTAGTGGTCGCTTAAATTGTACAGAGGTTAGAGCAAAAAGTTGCCAGTTTACATCTGCAGATGGTCCTGGAAAAATCTAAGCTGGGGACATTAGTGAGAACATATTTCATCTTTCTCAGAATCTATACTGCTAATGTGCCCTGCTCCACTTAACAGGCACTTTGAACCTTGACCCTTCTATAGTGGAGCTGCTCAGGGCCTGTGATCCAACAAAGATTGCACTGGGCATCCAGTGGCAATGAAATAAAATAAAAATAATCAATGATAATGAAAAATAATGATAATAATCGTAATAACCATCATTTAACACAGGGGTCTTCAACAGGGGGTCCGGGACCCCTAGGGGGTCCTCAGAGTTACTACAGGGGGTCCGCCAAATCTTTGTGTGATAGGATTTTGTTTACCTTAACCACTTGAACCCTAGCATCCCTTTTCTGAGGAGAACTTTAGCCAAAAAATAGCAGATCTACAAGCTCACAACGCCTCGCAGCTTGTAGATCGGCTATTTGGCAAAGAGGTGTTTGGTGTAGAGGGGAAAAAAGAGCAGACCAAGTAAACAAAAAAAGTAGAATCTGAAACACGATTTTTATACAATATAGAGGGGGTCCCTGCTTCATCTCTCTCAGCTAGGGGGTCCTTGGCCTGAAAACGTTGAAGACCCCTGATTTAACATAATATGAGAGAGGGAGCAGAAACAAGTCTATGACCCATCTTCTATCACTGGCAGTGATAGAAGATGGGTCATAGACTTGTTTCAACATATGGGGCTGTTATGGTATAGGCAGTGATTCACTGCCTATACCATAACAACCCCATATGTACTTTATGTAGACCTATGTGATGCAGTAGATATACCTAGCCTACACATTGTGTATAGGCCTACTGTAGATTATACCATAACCATCTGAGTTTAAAATGAGAAACCTACTATTGCAAAAGAGATAATTAGCTAGGTCACAACGGGACAGCTGAGTGACCAAAAAAATGCCACAAATTACACCTCCTGCTGTGGAGAAAGGAGCAGCTACTGTACATCTAAAGTGAAAGAAAACAATAGCACAAACCTTAAACAAAACAAGTTCATTTTTTTTACTGTCATTCTATTCTATTCAATTCTATTCTAAAAAAATATAAATTAGAAAGAATTAACTAAATTAGCTGAATTGACATTAAAGCAAAAGTCAGGTGTGTTGCTCTGGTAAACTTATCTCAGCATGGCTATTTAAAACAAACAAGGGCATGGTCTCAGTTCAGTCTGAATAAAATGGGAATGATGGTCAAATTAAAAGTTCGCCTTCACATTGATGACACTAAATGAAGTCTACTCTCACATAACATCATCTGCCCACAGCAGCTTGTGTAACTTGGAATCTGTTTAAAAGTGGAACTCCTCCTCTGCCTCCTCTCCACTCTCCATCAGCATGCAGTAGTTAGATGTGGGGACCACTCCAATAGAACCCTTAGTTGTGAAAAGTAGGCCTATGCATTTGGGCAGCAACTGGATAGAACACATTCTCCCCAGCATTATTTTTAGTTTAATTTATTGTTTATCTCACCTTTAGGCATGAAGGGACTGTCATTCGATGCATTTTTGCTGTCTGTCACACAGTTATGTTTTCTTTGTAGTTTCTTAGACAAGGGTCGTTGTCAGGAGGAGGACGGCCCCCGGACAGGTGCGCTGAGACAGGGCTTAACGTGGCAGCACAATGGTCAGGTTTTCAGCATCCGAAGCGGCGGTTCTCAGTACCAGCCGTCAAACCGGAGACATGCCCCGGCCCATCAACGAAACCCCGTCGTCGTCGTCAGCAACAATAACGAGATTAACGACACCTTGGCCGCTCCTTCTCGAGGCTCTCCCAGGCTCCCGGCTAGCAGCGGCGGTGCGCAATTACGCGCCGCGCGCCAGCAGCGCGGGAACCGGCCAGCAGCTCCCCGCGCTGAGGATGATTCTGCTGCACCCGTTAGGCGGGAGGACATGATGGTCGGAGATGATCCATACAACCCCTACAAGTCCTCTAACTATTATCCTTATTACAACTACTACAACTCCTACCACAGACCGAGGCCCGCCGCCAGAGCCAGAGCTGGTGCTGGCACCAGCAATCACCAGGCTGGTACGTATGGGGAAATTACATTGTCACATTATTATGAAGTGTAAATGTAGGCTATTATTACCCAGTTTTCTACCCTCTGGTCTTTTCCCCATAATAAAATGATCGGACAGTGTTTTTATGGTTGCTATTTTAAGTTCACAAGATTTCAAAATCTGTGTAAGATTGTATTAATGTTTTATGCTTTGAATGTAACTGTTTGGCCTACTCTATTTGAATGTTTTCATAGTCCAATGAGATTGTTTAGTTCTTTAACATGTGCTGTGTTGTATGTGACTCATAACTCTGAGGCACTGGCAAGATGTTAGGTTGCTGATTGATTTATTGATTTATTGATTGATTGATTGATTGATTGATTGATGTCAAGTCCCATGCATATTGTACATGCATGAATTAGATTAAATCCTATCAAATTGAGAGTGACAATTTAGGACATGTCAAAAATGCTTTTAGTAACTCACTCCTAATTATTGCTCATGTTGTCCTGCTTGCTCCATACAATAGGGTGCTTGCATGCTTCCAAATACTTTTTAAACAAATCCCAACTGCTATACTGTGAAGTGAAGAATTGACTTAAATATTCAGCCACTAGATGTTGCACTTTTACAACACCTGTAGGTTCCATAGGGTTCTCTTATTTCCCCATATTTCCCCATCATGACTATAAGACACTGGCAGCAATCATGTCATTTGCAACATTGTAAAAAGAAAAGAAAAATACTTTGCCAACAAAAATGGCTTACAGAGCTGTGAAGTTACCAGACCGTCAAAGTTGAAAAAAATTATATATATATATATATATATATATATATAATAAAAAATCACAATCATGCCAATGTAATTTGCATCTATATACACTAGCTTTGAGATGTGTATTTGTATATCCGCCCATGTCTATGTGTAGTGAGGTAAGGCCAAGGATAAGGCCCCACCCCTTCTGTCATATCAGATCGACAGTTCCTTAATAAATGACAACAGAGATGGATAACAATAACAGTACCTTAACCTTGCATTACCATGCAGGCTTTAGACAGTAACTGTGGAAAGCCTGATTGCTAAATTCTATTTGCTGCTCAGTGCTCTGCTCCAGTATAGAGCTGCCTACTGTGTCTGGTAATACAGCAACAGACCGGATCAGCAACCAGCAAGGTTACAAACTATTAGGCCAAAAGTCCTAAAGCCGACACAGGGGGGGGAAAATGAATAAAATAGGGATTTTATTTGATTAACTCTAAAGGGTTTGAATCCTCGGTAGGACATAAAAGCTACACATTGCTTTAATCTAATCTCTTCTTCATCATCATCATTTGGTTTTGAACGAGCAAACAGAGTGCGTGCGGAAAGGCACTGCAGAAGTTCTTATGACTGCAAGACTGTCTCGAAAACTTGTCTGGATTGCCTTGGAATTTACTGTGCACCTTCGTCTTCTGCAAGGGATGAACTCTCTTGATTTTGGTGACCCCATGGCCTTTCCTCTATAGTGCCACCCACAGACCAAAATGTCCACTTACACAAGATATCAAAAGATCTAATGGCCGGATTACCATGAATGCATTCATGCTCCCCAGTGCATGAATTGTACTGATGCCAGAAGTGATGCCATGGCCTTTTCCTCTAGCACCACCATTAGGCCAAAATGTCCACATGCATGCAAGATCTCTCACAATCTAATGGGCAGATTTCATGAAACTTTCTAAGCACATTCATGCTCCTCAGAGGATGAAACCTAACTATTTGAGTGACCCCATGACCTTGTCTCTAATGCCACTGTCAGTCAGAAATGTCATCCTTGCATGCAAGATTGCAGGAGGCGCCCACTGATTTTGGCGACCCTGTGGCCTTTCCTATTGACTCCTTAATACATTAATTTTTTTCATTTTCTAGCCCCACTATGGAGAATGAGGATGGTGGAGCTTTTAGACTATTTTAAGTCGTATTCAATGTTGGATTGGATCCCTTGTTCTCTCTCAACTGCCATGTTGGCTGAAGGATTTGTGTCCTTGTCCTGAGTGTAGGAGGTCTCCCTGACCTGTACCCTGACCCCTACTACGTCCAGGTTTCTACATATGTCCAGAGACTCCCCATGTACAACCTGCGCTGTGCTGCAGAGGAGAACTGCCTGGCCAGGTATAGTACACTACTCCACTACACTACTAAAGAATACAATGCAATACTAATGATTTATGAGGTTGCATACTATCAGGAGAGCTTTCATATACATCACAAAACAAAAACATATCACATCCTGCCACAGCTTTGCTAATTCTACCCTACACCCTGACTCCACCCACAGGCTTTTTCCTGCACTGTACATAATTACAATTTCATGTGAATTGTGGGAATACATTGTCTTTATTCTATTATTGAACATGAAGCTTCTAGTGGTGACTGCATGATTCACCATTTGCATTGATGACTGAGCACTTTGCATCCCTATTAGCGAGCATTCATTTGAATTTAATCTGTAGTAGGAAGCAAAATTGTGCAATGGGATTTATGATGCTTATCAATATGCAGGACCTGATGTAACTATTCCTTGTCCAATAACTTGTCCAATAACTCTCCTGCAATCCATTCCTAATTTCCTCTCCTCTCCTCTCCTCTCCTCTCCTCTCCTCTCCTCTCCTCTCCTCTCCTCTCCTCTCTGGTCCATACAGTTCAGCAGCTTATGCTCAAGACTATGATACCAGGGTCCTGTTGAGGTTTCCTCAGAGAGTGAAGAACCAGGGAACAGCTGACTTCCTCCCCAGTAGACCTCGCTATGCTTGGGAGTGGCACAGCTGCCATCAGTAAGTCACGTTGACTTTATGTTATTGTGCAGTAATACGACAGTAGTCACACTACACTTTTTTTAAAAATTTCCCACGGTCTCCTAACTATAACTGGGATTAACACAGTACCAACTATAAGTCACATTTATTGGCTCTGATATATCCATTTTGTGGTGGAGGTTGACCTCTTTCACATTGTAGTTAACTAATTGTACATTTGAACATGGGCTTCCAGGTGACATAGAGGTGAAACACTCGCCCACCACCACCAGGCTCTCTAATGAATGCAATTGCCGGTGTTGGGTGGGAAGTTAGCAGGGGATTTTTTCCTTGTCGCTGCTCTAGAGACCTCTACTGGTTGGTTGCCTGGGATACCTGTTCAGCGGGGAGAGGAACTGGGGAAGATACTGCAGACTTTGGTAGAGAAGTCTGCACTCACTCTTGTCTATCTCGCTCTTGTCTAGAGGAGGAAAATGGTTGTCTACTCCATCCCGAGGCCAGAGACTGGGACTGCAGTACACATGGGGGGAATTGGCAATGACTGAAGTTGTTGGAAAATGAACACATTTTGATTTGAGTGACATTAGAGCTGTCACCTCATAGTCATTTGTGATTTGTTATGCTTTTTTCCTACGCTGAATTATTTCTTGCTAAATGACATGCAAATGTAGTGTAAACTCTAGATATATAACCATTTATTTCTATCAATATGTAGGCCAATAGCCAGTAGGCATTGTGAAATCGACATTAGAATGTTCCGTTCTCACCCTCACCAACCTGAAAAGTCTGATCATTGCCTCATTGTATGTGACAAACAGCTTTACAGATTTGTCAATTAAATCAATCAATCATTAGTTGATACATTTGCATGTCTATTAGTTGACTAATATTTTTTTTAGTCGAAGACAGCCTTAAATGACCATTTCTTATGCTGTGTTGTTCCTCAGTCACTTCCACAGCATGGATCAATTCAGTCTGTACGAGTTGCTGGATGCAAGCACCCAGAGTCGGGTTGCAGAGGGACACAAAGCTAGCTTCTGCTTGGAGGACACGTCCTGCGACCATGGATACTACCGCCGCTACGCCTGCACCTCTCACACACAGGTTTGGATGATACACATGTACAGTATGTAACGAAATCCTGCCAGAAGCCCATAAGCCTAACATCTCGCTTTGGCAGAGAGGATTCCCTACACAGACACAGATATCTGATTTGAGGATGTTGTTGTTGTTGTTGTTGTTGTTGTTGTTGTTGTTGTTGTTGTTGTTGTTGTTGTTGTTGTTGATGATGATGATGATGATGATGATGATGATGATGCTTTTTTTCTGTCCAGGGTCTGAGTCCTGGTTGCTATGATACCTACAATGCTGATATTGACTGCCAGTGGATTGATATCACCGATATCTCACCAGGAAAATACGTACTCAAGGTCTGAGCATTATAGGCCCTGTCACAGGGGACAGTCCATACAGTATACTGTACACTTTATTTAACCATGTCATTCCTGCTTTGTTGACTGCTGTCCCCCAGGGGTCTATACTTGGTCCCCTCCTTTTTGGCCTGCTTACCAAATCTCTTTGCTGAAAATAGCCAATCTACAGTCTCACAATGTGGCACGCTGCGATGCATTGTGAGATTGTAGATCTGCAATTTATGTTTATCTGTAAAATATTTGCCTATTTTCGCTGATTTCTCGCCTGTTATGACATGCCCAGAATAGGACCTATTAACATACCCTAAGCCCTAAAAGCCAAAGTGCCGTGACCACGTTTTTGTACACACTTCTTTATTTGTTTGATTATTTTTGTAGTTACTGCACTTTGGCTTTATAGGGACAGCAAAGTTTGCGGACAAGCCAAGTACAGTATGCTTGTATTCCTATATTGTGACAGGTCCTGTCACAGTGTCCACTCCATACAGTATACTGTACACTTCATCTAACATGTAATTCCGTTGACTGCTGTCTCCCCGGGGTCTATACTTGATGGTCCCGGTCCCGTACTGTTTTGCCTGCATAACAAATCTCCTCGCTGAAAATAACCAATCTACAATCTCACAATGCACCACGCTGCGACGCATTGTGAGAATTTAGATCAGCTATTTTTGGCAAATATTTGCCTCTTTTAGCTGATTGTTCGCCTGCTATGACATGCCCAGAATAGGACCTATTAACGTGCCCTTTGACTAAGAGGAATTATGTAATTTGTGGACAAGCTAATTATGTTTGTATTCTTATATTGCAAGTCGTAGGCAATAGATTCTAATATAAAAATATTGTGTTTTGTCTTATCAGTTGACAGTAAACCCAAATCAGCAGGTTCCAGAGTCCAACTTTAACAACAACGTAGTACGTTGCGATGTACAGTACACTGGCACAGCAGCACACGTCTCTGGCTGCAGTATCACCAGGTAAGACTTGCTTCTCCTTTGTTATAGTCAATCTATATTACATTTCTGTCGGGATCGGGAGTCGAACCCGCGGCGCGCTGTCATGCTACATTTAACTTAGGTGCCTGGACCGCTGCGCCAATAGTCCAGGCCAATGACTTAGATTTTAAATGAAGCCAGCATGGGTGCATAGGGCTCCAGAAGTTAAAGCTTTGACTATTACTCCATGCATTCCCTACGCATTTTTGCTCTTGTCTATTTTCCAGAAACAATACTACTATGCACACACTGATACAGTGATACTGAATTCAGTAACCCACACATATTACACACAGCTGCTCATTGCTCTTGCTAGCTATTGAATGTTGCCTTTGGAACAACTTTATAAAGCTCACAAGAGCTTGTAGATCAGCTATTTGAGGAAATTATGATGTAGCCTAATGTGAGCCCATTGTTGTGAGTGATTTAGTCTTTTTACACTGTCTACTGTAACATAATTCTATCTGTCCATTGCTGATTTAATGTTTTTCTGTGTTTTCACAGCTACTGAGTCTGAAAACAACAACTAAACCAATGCAGCGGAGCTGAGGAGAAATGATGCTAAACATGTCAACACTCAAAGGCTGTTTGAGTCACTTTTACAGTAGTTTTGTAATTGCCTGATTTATTTCCGTACATTGTAACAATAGTTTTTAACCACTTAAGCCCATATACTTTGTTGTACTACGAATAGTGAAAATAGCCAATCTACAAGTTCAAATGGCATTGAGATGAGACGTCTTGTAAACTTGTAGATCTGCAATTTCCCCCCCACATACTTTTGAACATTTGGGAACATTCGGGAACATTTGGAAAGATTTTCTCCTATTAGGGTTAGCCCAAAATATGGACGCCAGGCTGAAAGTGGTTAATACATTAATGTATATATCTATGTATTTACAGGGAAGAAATAGAAATTAAGGACCGTATGAGAGAGCGAGAGAGAGAGAGAGAGAGAGAGAGAGAGAGAGAGAGAGAGAGAGAGAGAGAGAGAGAGAGAGAGAGAGAGAGAGAGAGAGAGAGAGAGAGAGAGAGAGAGAGAGAGAGAGAGAGAGAGAGAGAGAGAGAGAGAGAGAGAGAGAGAGAGAGAGAGAGAGAGAGAGAGAGAGAGAGAGAGAGAGAGAGAGAGAGAGAGAGAGAGACTGCAATAAACAAAGATATAGCCTACAGTAATAGAGGGAGTTAGAAGGGAGTCGAGAAAGGGAAGAAAGAGTGCAGAAATCATACACAGATTAAATGAGCTACTGACATTTGCTTTCTCAAGTACTGTACTTAAGTAAAATTTTGAGGTATTTGTACTTTACTTGAGTTTTTCCAATTTCCAATACTTTTACTTCTACTCCCCTGCATCTCAGAGGCAAATATTGTACTTTTACTCCATTACTATTATTTGACCACTTTAGTTACTAGTTACTTTGTGTAGATTTAGCTTACAAAACATACATACAACTACAGCCCTGAAAACTTTGGCTATTTGAAAAAAAGCGTTGTGAGCTTGTAGATCTGCTATTTTCAAAGGCTTTTTGTACATTTCATATACTCTAGAAAACTTGTGAAATGGGACATTCTGCATAATGAGTATACTTTTGGTACTTTAAGTAAATTTTGATGCCAATACCTTTGTTCTTTTACTCAAGTACATTTTGAATTCCGGACTTTTACTTGTAACAGAGTATTTCTATATTGCAGTATTGATACTTTTACTTAAGTAAAAAAAAAAGGTACTTTTTTTCCACCACTGACTGTAACTGTGTTTTCATTATAAGGGTTGTCTTCTATTTTGTGCCATTGTGAACCTAAATCAATTAAACCTACTGGGAGGAATCACAATGGCCGCAACTTGTAGCTGTAATTTCTCATGAAAACAGGAAGTGTACTGAGAAATATAATGGATTTAAGTCTGAATTATGCTTTGGCGACTAATGACAAATAATGATGTATTTTCAACTGAAAATATGCCTTATTTTTGTTGAGTGATATATTTTGCACAACATTTTGTTGCAGAAGCATAAATCAGGCTTTGGAATGTGGTCGTCAGTCTGTAAGGAGAGATCTGTATATAGTGCAAGATGTATTTTGATGAAGGCCTGTACTTGTGAAGTATAATATCTGCAGAGCATGTATATTGGCTGTCAGGTATCAATAAAGTTTGCTTGAATGTGAATGTGTGTGATTTATTATCATTATTATTAATAGGCTATGTGATATGATTGGTTACTAAAATATAAAAATAGAGATAGATAAGTGAATAAGAAAGTCATTTTACATGTTAGATCCATTTATGGGTATAAGATGGCAGTCTGCAGTGGTTCTCAAGCTTTTTCATATCAAGGAACCTATTTTAGTCAACTTTATAGTCATGGAGATGTCATCTCTCAGACATACATTTTGGAATATTTTGTTATTGTTGGATATGATTTAGTCCAACATTCCGTATTGATGTGGTACAGATAATAGCCAGGCAAACTATGATCAAAAGTACGATTCTTCTACATTCTCTAATTGTGTAAACTTCTGGTAAATTAAGTAATGCTGATGTTTAACAATTGATACTTTATGGGGACCACTTGGAACCCCCTCAAGTACCCCATACTGAGATACCATTCATGTCTCACAGTTACAAAACAATGTGTAAATGTTGGCTCATTTGGGGGAGTAAAAAAAGTGGAGTAAAAGTACAATATTTGTAAAGTGAAAGTACCTCAAAATTGGACTTTTGTAGTAAATGTACTTAGTTACTTTCCACCACTGCCTACAGTAGGCCTACCAGTACCAGTACATGTCAATGCACCATTGATGGAGGCGGGTATTTATATTTCGTTACTATTAATTCAATGTAGATACATTATTATCCTCAGCTGTAGATTTCAGAATAACACGAGATAAAGCTAATATATAAATCAGTTGTCTGCCTGCCAGCTCCCTTCTTATTTTTATTTTTTTAATAATCAATAAACCTGTGTACGTTTTGGATGTGACACTAGATGGCACTATTGTATCTAAAATGTAAATGTTGCAATCTTATAATACCCACAGGCATTCAGAAGGCTATAATTATGGAACACTATGTTTATGTCCGCAGTGCAACTTCTTTTTTTTTTCTTTCTTTCTTTTTTTCATTTTTGCTGACACGATAAAAGTATGGTTGCATGATTTGCAATATCAAAGATCTCGTTTCGTTGGCCGAATATACAATGCCACAGCTGTCACGCTATTAAAATAGAACTTTACATATAAAAAATGGTTCATAGTTCCAACTAAAACCACTAAAAAATAAACACATAAAAACATAATTTAAAATATTTGAAAAAATATAATAATAATAATAATAATAATAAGGGTAATAATAATAATTATTATATTATTTTATCAAAACAGATGCATGTACTTAGAAAAAAAAGATTATCAGCTTTGGAATATTTTTTGGGAATATCTTCAGACAGAGAAAATAAAATTGTTCGAATAGCCCTTGGTGTAACAACGTTAAGTCGTTAACGGGTTTTATTCTAGGCTTTATTCTAAGGATAACGGACCGGCCCACTGCAGCCACTTCCGCTCTCTCAGTAACTCCCATATGTCAAAGCCTTTGTGCTTCAAGACAGCAAGAAGGAAAAAAACAGCTGGATCCAAGGGGTTCTAGCTTAGCGCTGTAGCTAGCTCTGCAGTTTATCCAGCTATTATTACTTTCCTCATCTCACCATCTTCAATAAGGTACGGTAGATTAAGTCCTTCAATTGTTTTCAGGAAAAGTAAGTCTTTGTATAATTTTGCATTTGGTTAGTGTTGTGCTCAATAGTGCTGTACGACGCGTTTTACCTGAACCATCTGTTTTGACCTAATTTTCCAAGTGCTTGACTGTAGCTAGCCAGCAGGCTAACTTAGGAGCTAGCTTCTTGGGATGCTGATCATCAGCCATCTAGCTGAGCTATTTAGCCAGCTTTTGCTTTTAGATAGCCTCTAGAACTGAGCAAATGATGGCTAAACTGACTATATCCCTGTGAAGGTACAGTACATGATGCTACAGTAGCTGGCATGGCATATAATGGAGCATTTAAACTTGCAGGGACAAAGCTTAATGGTAGAAATGCTTAAAGGCTGGCTATCAAGGTAGACTATCAGCATTTCCGATGGTTAATGTATCTGCTTATGTTGTCAAAATGTTTTGACTTGTTGTTTCTCTGTGTTTGTCACAACTGGGTATTGTCTTTTCAAAGTAGCAAGTCACACTTACATAAATGGCTGCAATGTTGATTAGCTAATCAAATGTCAAATATACCATGTCCTTGGATATTATGTATCCTCATATATTACAATAACTGTACATGTAAGAATAGAGTAAATTCTTGGTATGAGATATTTTTTTCTTGAAAAGTACTAATGACAGTCAGGTTAAATTGTGGGCTAGATCCAATTGACTCAACAGAACAGTCAGGCTTACTAATTTGGAATGGATGACAGCTCTTTTCCCATTCTGCACCAAGTTAGTTTCACTACAGGTATGCTTTTGAACTTAGCTTTTACAATTATTAGACATTCAAACTGACACACACACACACACACACACACACACACACACACACACACACACACACACACACACACACACACACACACACACACACACACACACACACACACACACACACATGCAGTGCTTTGATTGGGTGCATCAGCCTAAACATTTGAAGTTGACTGAAGTTGTACAGTTATCCATTGTTATAAGATTACAATGCGAGGAAGATTACAAAAAGTACAGTGGTTAATTTGGCTGTGCAGTAAGGGCTGATTGGTACAGATTATTGAAGAGAAAATGGAAAACAGCCTTTTTGTAACATTCTGAGTCCTTTATCTAACTCCAAACATCCTTCCACACTTCAGTGTTTGAAAAAAACACTACAATCCTAAATAAAGCTCTGGAAGCTTCAACCCTAACATTAGAAACTTGTGTCCAGCTGTTGCCATTGTATCGAGAGCTCAATCACTCAGAGAGTTAAAAACATGTCTTATGTTTGGGTTACAAGGCAAGAACCCATCCTTTTGTTTTGAGCACAGGCCTAGGGTGGGAAATAACACTAGTCACCAGCCAACTACTGGAAAGTCTCAGCTATGGTTGGCAAGTGTGTCTACACTACCAGCCATTTTAGCAAGTATAGCCTACTGTAACCATTCAAGGGTAACTATTCTATTTAGTTGTTGAAACAGCTGCACTGTGGTTGGGATGTTTTAAAAATATAGTGGACTTGTAATGTTAAATATACACACTTGTTAAAGAAAAAGAAAGGTCCCTACTGTGTTTGTATGTTAGGGTGGTGAAATGCTCCTTTTAACCCATTAAAACCGGGAAATCATGACACAAGCATCTGTGTCATTTTAGATTTTTGCATTGGCTATTCAAAAATAGCAGATATACATCAAGCTCAAAACGTGTCACTTCGTGCCACTCTTTTACATCTGCTATTTTTGAACATTTTTGAAAAATCTTGAAATTGTTTGAAAAATCTTGACATTTTGAAGGACTACTGATTTAGAAGGCATTTGTAGAACTGTTGTGTGGAAATAAGAAAAACGCCCCCTCAGCCAAAAGTACACCCTGCGTATGTCACTGATCACATGACCTCAATCAATTATCCAGTTCTAGGCAACATAGAAGGGTTTTTTTTCTTTCCTTATTTCCACACAACAGCTCTAAGGTGTATTAACGACATAGTCCAATGTTGAAAATGAGTGGTCTTCCCCTTTAATGGGTTAAAGTGTGTCACACTGCCGTCTAATTATACCTGATTATCCTAGAACTTTTTGTTGGCTTTGATCTATTCTAGAGATTAAGCAGTTTGTTGAGGATTAAGTAGTTTGTACAGCATTGGTCTGGTTTTCTACATCCAGGACCCAATCAGAAAGAGGCTAGTTATGTGTGTTTAGCTTGTTGGCTGCTAAAGGTAAAATCCACTCTAGAGCTTAATTCATGCTCCATCGCGCAACAGTTTCACTTGCCAAAAAGAGCAGATCTACATGTGAGCTTATAGATCTGTTATTTTTGGTAAGCAACAGCAAACATCATACTTGAATTAGGCTTAGAATAGAATCAAAGACAGTGTATCACTATTGTATGAGTATGACACAACATTTTGTAAAAACAATGGCATATCGAATGTGACAGTATATATATCAGTAATGTTGTGTATATGTTTTGTACAGTACACACAGGTCCTGCGGCTGATGATGGTGTGTGAAGATGGAAGCTCCTGAATACCTGGACCTTGATGAGATTGACTTCTCTGATGATGCAGTGGTCAGTATTAATTACAGTGACCTATAAAAAAAACACAAACATGAATTGAACCAACCTTTGGTCGAATCTGCCCTCAGTTGAAAAAATCGAAATGGTACCACTGTGTACTGTATTTTGGAAATTCTTGGAAAGTTTCTTGCAAGTGCCCCAACACAATAATTTGCACCGATTAAAAACGCCTGGTGGCTGCATTAGCGACTCCTACAGGTTGGTCGAAGTGCTTGTTCAGCAGTAGCTCATCAGGAAGTGGGTAGGGCTGTCACGATTACAAATGTAAGTTGACGATTAATTGTCACACTAATAATTGCGATTAACGATTTAATTGTGTTTTTGGCATTGAACATTGGAATGTATGAAAAGAAAAAAAAAATCAGTTTGCCTCGTGATCAAAAAAGTGCACAGGGCAGATATGACAAATAACTGAAATAAACAAAAAAATGACTGACATTTATACATGTTATACTTAAAAAACAATTTAAACGCGTTGTAAGCATGTAGATTTGCTATTTCTGCTATTTTATGTATGAACATGGAAAAGATTATGATGATTATGACAAAATAACAGCGATTATCTCAAATAATTGCGATTAGACGATTATGTAATAATTGTGACAGGCCTAGGAGTGGGACTGTGAAGGTTGGCACGTTCCTCTGGCGCCGTGCGCCCTCCCCGGTGAAACTCTTGTCATGTGAAAAGAAGCGGCTGGTAACTCCATGTGTATCGCAGGAGACGCATGGTTGCTTAAACTTTCATTTGAACTGAGCTATTCATTAGCCTTACTTTCTCTGTTGCTCTCTGCAGTATTCTGTGACGTCCCTAAAGAACATTCCAGAGCTGTCAAGAAGGAGTGATGTCCAGGGAGAAGAGAGACCAGGTATAGCTCCCTGAAGCCTCCTTCTATGGTGTTGTTCAGTATATGGCTGTAAATATCGATCATTTTCTTATCGATTACTTTGTATTTTCTTTCTTTCTTTCTTTTTTCTTTATTATCAACTAATTGATGCAAAAACATTCTACTTGATTTTTTATAATAATCTAAATCGATTAGTCTGATGAACCACTTAAGCACAATTGTATTCTTCGTCATACTGTACAATAGGGTTGCACAAAAATGCTGATCTATAAGATCACAATGCAATATGAGCTTGTAGATCAGCTATTTTTGGTATTTTAAAAAAATGATCAAGGACATCCATATACATGGTGGCATGTCCTGCGGTAGCCACTCCAAACATCAGTCCTGGAATATAGCTTTATCGACCTCATTTTCCCCTCCGTATTCAGCGTCTTATTTGATCTCTTTAGTGTTCTTGCCACTAATGAAGTAAATATTTACGCTGAACTAAAGCTGTGCATAGCTTAATCTTATGTTAGTGTGTCTGTGTATATGCTGTAATTATTCCTTGTGCACACTAAATTAGAGTGTCGTTGACTAGCTTAAAGTGGATTAGTTTCAATTAAATGACACTAAAGTTCAGGCATCCTGGCAACATAGTCAGTTAATGTGTTTACCACATGACCTGTGTCTCTACCCTCTCTTCCCTGTCTCCTTCTACTGCATTGGCCAATGTAGCAGAATTACCCCCAAATACTGTGCATTTAAAAAAAAATCACACCTGTGTGAAGGTAGCGGCGCCTTTGATACATTTTGTCATCAATAAGTGTTTATAATGTGTTTATAGCCACGTGTCACGTGAAGCTTAACCAATCACTTTGTTGACGTGTCTGACCAATCAGAACGTTGACGCAAAAGCCAGGTATAGAGGGCTAGCGCCGCTAAAAAGAAAAAGGAAATGATGTCTTAACTTTTTCCCCGGCTTCCCCCAGCGCCAGCCATCAACTGGAGCCGCGGTGTCTCGTCTCACTCTGGAGGAGGGATCAAACCCACAGGCCTCGCTGACGTCCACAGCAAGTTCCGCCCGGTGAAGAGGGTCTCCCCTCTGAAACACCAGCCAGAGACCAATGACACCGACTCAGATGGCAAAGTCCAGGGGCAGGGACAGGGGCAAGGACAGGGGCAGGGGCCGGCAGAGCAGGGGGAAGACAGCAAAGAGGACTCGGGCACGGATAAACCAGCCCAGCCTTCAACCTCTTCTGACGGTCAGGGTGGGAAGGCAAAGGGCTTGGGTGTTGGCGGCGGAGGAGGAGGCAACAACCCCCAGGCTCTGTTTGGAGAGCTGGAGCACTACGACCTGGACATGGATGAGATCCTAGATGTGCCTTATATTAAATCCAGCCAGCAGATGTCCACACTGCCCCGGGTGCCCCACGACAAGCGCTCCATCACTGGGAGTAACCTGGGAGGAGGCACTCTGGAAAGGAACCCACGAGGGAGCCTGAAGAGCTCAGCCCTTCCCCACAATGAGCCTCTCAGTGCCCAGACACAGGTGAGGAGGTCTATGAGCTGTGGTGGACTCTCTTCCTTGAAACGACTACCTGCACTTGCTAGGATCTGATGACTACGTTGGACCTCTTGTGTTTGTTAGTGGTAGTTTCAAATAAAACTCAAGAGTGAGTGGTACGGTTTATTTGCAGTAAATCTGTCTAAATTGCTGTAATAGTGCTCTCAACTACCAACTCTACAGGAAAAATGAGTCTAGACTAGCTTTCCATTCAACTGCCATTCAATTATGTGCCCAACCATAATTATGTTGTCTCATCTGAACTGGTTCTACAGTAAGTTGTGTAATTCTGTGGAACTTACAAATCTCTCTCTCTCTCATATGTTCCTTTTACCTACCTTAATGTGCTGTTTTGTACTTCAGTAATACCATCATATTCCTGTCCATTGTGTTGTACTGTACCGTTTTAATATAGTGTATGTAGCAGAGTATCCCTGTCAGTACCTAGGGCAGGGTAGCTGGTGAGCGATAGATGTGTGGTTTCCCAAGGAGTCCAGCTGGTCATGCATACATGTGCATTGTATTTCCCTGTAGTACTGTGTGCTGTCGCCAGTGAAGTGGTCAGACCTGAGGAAGTCTAAATCCATGGACCCAGACTTCCACCACCATCACCTCCATCGCTCCCCGGGTGCAGGAGGGCCCTACATCCCTGACCACCACTCCCCTGGACACCTCAGCTGCTCCTCCTCTCTCTCCTCATTCTCTGATGCAGGTCTGTTTGATAACACTATTATCTTTTACCTCCTTGGCTAATGCTTGATTGATTGTGTGTTGGTTGTGGTTCATCAGGGATTTTGCATGCACATTCCCACTAGGCCAAACGAAATTCTTCGAATCAGCCTCATGGTGGCGCTACAACAGGCCGATTTGCGTTTTTACCCATAACTGCACCGATTGGTGATAAACTTTGCACTTCTTCCTTTTATAGCACCACCAGGAGGCCGGCGTTTGTAAAACAAATGTTTTGATATTATTTTTTTCCAAACATCACGCAAATCGGTACATATTATCTCTATCGGCATGTGATCAAGACGTCAGATTTTTCATATTCCATCCTGATTGGCTAAGATATGCATCTAAAGTTTGCAGGAGTAGCGTCCGATTGCTGTGAAAGTTCACACATGCCTGTTTTAGCGCCACCAGGAGGCCGATGCATTCCGCACATTGCTGCCCCACAATAACCTACCTGACCTGGCGGAGACCTGTGCTCCGATAAGCACTTTTTCTAGTCTAAAAATCTATTTTCTGTCTGTTATTTCATAGCTTTTTCAGTTTTCAATAACTGTTTTTCGTATTGTTCAGTAAAATATAGTTAACGTTTTATTAAATACTTTGACAGTATATCACCTAGCTGTAGCCATATCTTAATACCTAATACTGATGTTCATTAATTTCCAGATAAGCTGCTGTCAGCGAGAGTATACACAGACTCCCAGAACCAGAGGCCTGGTGTGGAGGCTCCAGGTGGCCAGCTCCAGGGGATGAAGTTCCCCCTGCCAGGCTGCAGTCTGAGCAGGCAGGACAGCTCCAAGGGCAGGCCCCCTGGAGTAGTTGTCTCCAGAGGATTCGGAGGAGCAGGAGGAGGAGGAGAGGTGGATGAGGAGACAAAGAAAAACCAGAACATCATCAACATCATCAGAGAGGGACAGATCTCACTGCTGGTGAGTGTGACATCATCACAGAGGGACAAATCTTGCTCCTGGTAAATGTGACATCACAAGAGTTAGGGGGCGTTAGAGGAAATAGGACATAAGATTTTATGCGCAAACTGAGACAGTATAACAATATAATGGGAAAAAGTGTAATGGTACTCTTCCATTGATCCTTCATGGAGAGTGCATTAACTTTTTGTTTTGTTTCCTGGTATGGCTCATTATCATTGGCTAATAAGAACAAACTCCATAAAATCATCAATATATCCAGCAAGATAGCTGGGGTACGACTTGAGAGTATGGCAGCAATGTATGAGACCCGGGTACTTAGGAAAGGGGAAAGCTATTGCTAGGGATAGAACGCACCCATTATACAGAGTGAATACAATCTTTTACCATCAGGACGACATTGTATGTTGTAGGCTAGGGCTTCAAGATCATTTGTCCCCACAATTATAGGACCTCTAAACAAACAGGCACCATCTCAGTTCTGTGCATAAAATGTAATGTGATGCCTCTTGAACTATAACTGGTAGCCTTTTCTTTTTTCCTCTCTGTAAGAGAAGAACAGTGTAGTATTGTCAATGTATTGTGTGATATGTCTATGTATTGTGTATTTATGTTTCCTGATTGTTTTTGTATCCTGATGGTTGCTTGGTACAAAATGAGTTTCCACAAGGACAATAAAGCATCTATCTATAAGTGTTGTTTCTGCTGAACTCGCATACAAGAACCCACTCGGTAGGATGCAGAGTCCTTATTTATTGTTCTTAGTGTTAGTGTAAATAGAGCCTTTTTTTTAAAACCAGCCTCCTCTAATTTACTGTAGCCACATCTAGCAGCAGACAACCTGGAGTTGATCAGGGACGAGGATGGGAACAACCTGCTCCATATCTCAGCCTGCCAGGGCCATGCGGACTGTCTCCAGCACCTCACCTCTCTGATGGGGGAGGACGGCCTCAATGAGCGCAACAGCCAGCAACTCACTCCTGCAGGCCTGGGGGTCAAGGTAGGGCAAAAGGAACTGCACAAGAACACTAACAACAATAAAATGTTTTGGGACAGCAGACAATCTAAAAACAGTGGTGGTCATTAGCAAAAAGCAGGACAGCTTTTACACACTGAATACTATTGACAATATTAACAGTATAAGCTGGAGAAATCTTGAAAAACGTGTGTGTTTCAGAATGGCCATCTGGAGTGTGTGAGGTGGATGGTGAGTGAAACAGAGGCCATAGCAGAGCTCAGCTGTACCAGAGAACACCCCAGTCTGATCCACTATGCTGGCAGATACGGACAGGTAACCAACACACCATTTTTTCTCCTTAGAATTGCCACACCTACTGTATGACACACAGATTGTGTGCCTATTTTGGGCTTGAAAATATAAAAGTATTTAGGGTTTAAGTGGTTACATGTAAGTGGTTAACTGTAAATTAGTTACACACACTCACATCTGCGACCTGTTTCTTAGTTTGGGGAATGTTGTTCACCAGATTAAACAAGGGCGGTGATGCTCTACGTCGCATTAATGATGTCTCTGTGTGTGACTTTCATCTCACTCTCTCTGCAGGAGAAGGTGTTGCTGTGGCTGCTGCAGTTCATGCAGGAGCAGGCCATCTCTCTGGATGAAGTAGACCAGCACGGGAACACTGCTGTTCATGTGGCAGCCCAGTATGGACACCTCACCTGTATACAGGTAGGGAAGGCGGGAGGGAGGGGTGGATATAGTTTGTACGGATGGGTGATATATGGCAGTGGTGCTCAACCTTTTTTGGGCCCGCGCCCCATCCAATATCAAGGTCCCTTAGTCCAACTGACTGCTGTACCGCCCCCGTTGAGAAACATTAATGTATGGGACCACTGCTGTCCATGTGGTAGCCCAGTACAGATGTCTCACCTGTACGCAGACTGACAGATGGATGACTGGATGGGTTGATGGAAGGATAGATAGATAGATGGAGAAAGAGGTTTCAAGCTACCGTTCATAAGACTCAAGTCTCCATCTCAATACACAACAACCAAACTGCATTGTATTCATTTTAACACATCGGGGTACTGTGAAAGCCATGGAGTGTTTTCTTTTGGGCTGTCTATGGAGGGCCCGACGTTATCAGTCATGCCTGTTTCCTGTGGGCCAACCTGGCCACCAATCTAAAGTGTGGAATGAAGATACTTAATACCTCCACAGGACCACGTAGTCAAGAGTAACATATTATGTAAAACACACTTCATACACCGAAAGACCCCCAAAGAGAAAACAAATGATGCTAATTTCCATTCATGAGTGATTACTACACACAAACAATTGTTTGCACAAACGAAAGAATGTGTAACGTGCAGAAGGCTCTTAACTTTAAGTAGGCGAAACAATACAATAATTTATCCATGTGTTACTGTGGAGCCTTATGGGTCCATTTGGTTCCATTTGTACCCTCTCAGGGTTAAATTAACACTGAGGATTTTTACTGTGTACAGTGCAGTGACAGAAAACATGAAGTTAAATACAATGGATAATGAGTAAGCCTTGCCCAGCGCTGTAGTGCAAATAAGACTGTTGAGTAGGTGCCAGACAGGAAGTATGTACAAGCTGCTGTGGTCAGATTAGTGGGCTGACGACCTGATCTTGAGCAAAACATTGTGATTCTACAGTAACCTTGTTCTTAAATATCTGTGTGTGTGTGTGTTTGATTTGATTTTTTATTTTATTTTATTAGACGTTATACAGGAAACAACACATGTTACATGATGTTCATCGTAGAAACGTCAAGGATACTGACACATAAAAGTCTTGCGACTTATTTTCATTGTGTGTGTGTGTGTGTGTGTGTGTGTGTGTGTGTGTGTGTGTGTGTGTGTGTGTGTGTGTGTGTGTGTGTGTGTGTGTGTGTGTGTGTGTGTGTGTGTGTGTGTGTGTGTGTGTGTGTGTGTGTGTGTGTGTGTGTGTGTGTGTGTGTGTGTGTGTGTGTGTGTGTGTGTGTGTTTCCAGACCCTGGTAGAGTACGGCTCCAATGTTACAGTACAGAACCAGCAGGGAGAGAGGCCCTCCCAGAGTGCAGAGCGGCAGGGTCACACCACTTGTGCACGCTACCTGGTTGTTGTTGAAACCTGCATGTCTCTGGCCTCGCAGGTGGTCAAACTCACCAAGCAGCTCAATGAGTGAGTCCCCCCCCCCCCCCCCCGTGTCTCTATTACTGTTGTTAACCACTTGTGCCCTATAAAAAACAAAGTAATATTTGTTTTCAATTCTTTCACTTTTTTTTTTTTTTTTTACATTGTCACTTACATACATATATAATGACATGCCCAACATAGGGATGCCAGGTTTACTATCACTGTGGCCATAAAACCCTAATATATCAGGCATAGCAGAAAATCAACTTAAAGTAGCTTAACTGCCATTACCGTTTCAGGCACTATTATGGTTTACTTACTAATAGAGATCGACTTACTTACTGTTATTGTCATTCTTAACCATAACAGCAATACTAAGCTATGTTAGACTGTGTTGGTGGTCGTACTCATTTGTAAAGAGCATAAAGTTCATTTTAGCCAAAGTGCATAGACTATGTTTCCGAGATCTTAGAAAGGCCATGTAAGAGAGTTTAGCACTTTCAGTTCCTATGTTGTGCATGTCATTATAGGCAAAAATATAACATTTCTTTTCAAACATTTTCAAAACTTTTTGGACATGAAAATATATATAGCGAAAATAGCTGACCTACAAGCTCAAAGCGCATGTGTGTTGTCCCATCTGCAGACAGGCCACAGAGAGGCTGACTCTACAGAACCAACTGCAGAGACTACTGGATCCTAATAAGACAGAAGGAACACCCAACAGGTCACCCAGGTAACAAACACACACATGAACACATGCACACACATCACCTCTGTCCCCTGGTTTCTTACACTGCAGATCAGAACCCCAAATGGGTGTGGTGTTAATATTGGTGGGTTCCCATGGAGTATGTTTCTAGTATGTATTAAGCCATGGTCCCAGGGTGAAAGGCTACTTATCAAAATGGTGTCATTCGCTGAGAAAGTTAACTTTCCCAAATGCCAAAACTGTTTTACTTCAAACTAAAACAACACTGTCCTATTGAAGAGAAATTCTTCACAGAAAACACAGATTGCTATCTCTCTCTTACAGTATAATCTGTGAAAGAATGGAAGAAATGAGCCAAGTCTGTCCAATTATTATTATTATTATTATTACTATGATGAATAGGCTCCACAAAGGTATTAAAATCACAACATACAATTTTCTGTCATAATATCTCAGCTAACCTATTGGTTGTCCTCAATGCCCCCTTCACGAGTGAACAGCACTGCACACCCCCAGTAGACTAAAAAGCACACATTTCAAACTGCCTTCCCTCTTATCCATTGAGATTTCAAAACATAATCTGGATTTGGTAGACTTTTATTCGTCCATGCGTAAAATAAAAATTCTCTTGAGGACAAGAGCTTACAATCTGAAGGCACTCTGCTCAGCTAGTTTTTTGTAAAACTGTGTGTGACGGCTGTCATTTCTTCTCACGTTTTATGTCAGTGTCCCCTAAAGGGACATTTCAGAATAGAGCTTCGTGTAATCACTTCTATAGTACTGGTTTCGGGTCAGAGAGAGAGAACATGCTTATTACATGATCGTGATCATGTTACAGTTACATCCACATCATTGCTAGAGATATTGCCTAAAATGCTGACGACAGCAAATTGTTGTTAAAGCTGTCTACATAAATCATAAATAAACAGTTTTTATGCATTTGCATCCAAATAATTGTACATGTATAGTTGGTAGCGGTGTGGGTAGTAATAATATCATAATATACATAATATATGTCAGTGGAAGTACTGTAGGTGTTAGTGATGAGCGGGCCGACCCGTAACCCGCGGGACAACCCGCGGCGCGGTGGGTCGAGTCAGGATTTCAGAGGCAATTATGCGGGTGAGCGGGTCAGCCGCTCTCACACGCAAAAAAAAATAAAAAATCACATGCTCTTGTTTTGTCTTTATTCCTAATAAGAATAAGAATAATAACAATAACAGTTTGAATACACTTGGGGTGTATACTTGAAGATTATTTTCCTTCATGATTTTACCGATTCTTTGTTTCACCGCGGGTCGCAGGGCGGGTTGAGCCATAGATCTACATATGGGTTCGCGGGGCGGGTTGAGGCGGGTTGGGTTCCGGGGCGGGGCGGGTCATGAAAAAACCCGACCCGCACATCACTAGTAGGTGTGCATGCCATTAACAACTTACCTGCCAACACTGATTTGTGAAAATAAGAGAGATGTTCTCTCTCCCTCTCTGGACTACAGTTCCCATCAGCCCTCAATGGAGGCATGGTCAGAGATGACACTGACGGCAGAGGGTACTCCTGGAGACAGCCACTGGGTTGTTCGACAAGGGGGTGTAGCTCCAGACTCGGTGATCCGGCAGCTCCTGGGAAAGGACGTGTCGGAGACACTATGTCCCAGAGATAGGCTGCCCACGACTGGCAGCCTTGCCAGAGATGGCTCTGTGGCTCCTGGGGGTCCCCCCGGAGGTCGCAGAGTAGGACTTGTCGAGAAGAGAGAGCTCAAACTAGCGAGACTCAAACAAATAATGCAGCGCTCTCTCAGCGAATCGGATTCAGACACTTACCCACCGGAAGAGGGTAAAAACCCTGGAGCCCCATCCGCAGGTGGGACACGCCCTGATAGGCCTACCCACCTGCCAATCACCGAGGAGGAGCCAGCCACAAATAATCTCAATTCGGTGACGAGGAAGCACCTCCCCTCGTCTTCCTCTTCCTCTACTGTTGAACGAAAGGGGGTATTTGCTCATGGGGGTTCCAAATCAATTGACGTTGCCGGCTGCAACCGCTCCCCAACCTCTTGTGATCCAGAGACTATGGATGGTAAACCGGCAGATGGTTCTGGCGAGTGTCATGACCAGAGTGGTCAGAAAGCTGCCACCAGTCCCAAAAGCGCCCTGAAGTCCCCTTCATCTCGCAGGAAGACATCCCAGAATCTCAAACTGAGAGTCACCTTCGACGAGCAGGTCCACAAGAGCTCCAACCAGGAAGCAGAGCCAACCAAGGGGCATCATGGGAAAGAGAGGACTCCTACAGGCGGTTCTGAAGGTAAACGACCATTTGGAACATTTAGATCCATCATGGAAACATTGAGTGGTAACACAAACCACAGCAACAACAACAGCAGCAGCAGCAGCAGCAGTGGTAGCAATCAGTCAGCCACCGCTGTTAAACATTCTGCTGGTGGAACACCTGCAACTAAACATTCCGTGTCCGGAAGCACTCAGAACTCGCCTGGCAGGAAGTCAACAGAAAGTAAAGGCAGTCCTGGACAAGGCCCCAAGGGCAAGAACAAGACCACTAACGTTTAGTTCAGAATAAGTGCCTACTAAAGGGCAGGGAACAAAACCGTAGCAGTGGGTTTTATAATATTCAGTTTATTAAGGTTTAGATACAAGGGCAACATTTAGAGACAATGCCTGTGGGTAATTTTAACTAAAGTTATGACCAACTATTAACGTTTTGTTATTTATTGTCCACTCTGTTTTCCAATTTCGGCACAGATTTCCCAGCAGATTACAATAAATTGGCTTTTTATCATCCATCCGGTCCCTGCTGAATTTAGTGTTGTTAATCAATAGTAAGACTTTTTCTCTCTAAATGTTGCTCATGTATAATAACTGTTTACAGTGTTTTCATACAATGTGGGGCTGAAACATTCGGAAAAACTTGTTTCTAGTCTGTTGTTTCTATGTTATCGTTGGCATGATGTATTTGATATGATGTCAACCGTAAGAGGTGAATGAACGAGAACCTGTGTATTTCATACCACTTTGAGACAGGGCGTTTAAACAGATTAGCTCATGGATGTTATTCTATGGTCATGTTGGTTTGTTTCTATTTGCTTGTCAGTCCTACATAAACCATATCTCCAGAACAGACCTTTGAATAGGAAAACAAATAGATTTTCTTATTCATACCCATACATTTTACACAAATAGTTTGACTTAGGCCTGAGTTATACTTATAATGTGCGCTGTACCAAGCACCGGAAATAGCCACTCTACAAGCTCACAAGTCATCACAGTGTGACACGTTATGAACATGTACAGTAGGTGTTTGGTGCTCAACACTGCTGTGCAACTAAGTATACACCAGGCATGAGACCCATGGTCATAATATAGGAGAATAGAATTATCAGCGCATGTAATCAGAAATTACATGTTGCATGCAATATTTTTTTGTGGTAGACCAGTGGTTCTCTGCCTTTTTTTTGGACCAGGGCCCACTTGAGAAGTCCACCCATCTGACCACTTAACACGGCAGCCGAAACGTGTTAAGTGGTTAACACATGCATTTTCAGAACATTTATGTTAATGACCAATCAATCCGTTGTGTTCAATGCGAACACAAAGGTAGTATTCTATCTAAGTTCCTATTTATCGGTATCACAATGAAAACTCACTTTTCAAGGTTTTAAAGAAAAAATACCATGACATTTTTTTTTTACATATACCGGTATATATATTTTCTATTCATGTTATATATATATATTACCTTTATTAGAAGGATAACCCCTTGAGATGTGTCATCTCGTTTTCGAGAGGGTCCTTATGACAAAAATACAGAAAGTACAATAGACAAAACAATGCAACAAATACTGTACATCCATGCATACTGTACATAAACAGGACAAAACAAACTTGACAACCTTGACAAAACAAGAACAAAACAAAAGCTCTCCTGAAACTGTCCACTCCCACCCCACCTGAACACCCACAAAATAACAAACTTCATTCATTAATGTACCCATGTAAAGCTAACTGAGCAAAAAACAAGAGTAGCAACTACAGACCGTAACATACATGCACATGCGGTAACATGTTTTGTTAACCAAGATTTGTATCATCATACAAATCTTGGGGTTTTGATGATTATTTGGGGGCCCACTTGCAATATCCTCACAGCCAACCAGTGGGCCCCGGCCTACAGGTTGAGAACCACTGTGGTAGACACTTTTATTAGTTTTATATCATGTCTAATAGTATTAAGAAAAAGTCAAATCGGAGTTAAAGGTTTTGGTCAGGATGCTGACCCTGCGATACTGTAACCACACATGTGGACTTTGTCCACTCAATACTAAAGTTGAAATTGTAAAATACTAGAAGTTCTAGCGTGACGCGTACAACGTCTAGCGTGACGCGTCGTTCACTTTGCAGTGCCACCTTACAGGCACCTCACAGTGTGAGAGAGAGTTTTGTGCTCTCCTAAATCCACGGCAGGCTTTGAAAGTACCCACTTCAGAAAGAGGTGACGTGCATCACCTCTCCAATGACCAAAACCCACTATGGAAGCCGTCGAACTGGTGCGATCTGATGGCATCCTAGAATTTATAGGTAGGATGTGATGTCATATACCGTCTCATCGTGATGTCAGATTACGTCACACTGGCGTGATGTCAGATTACGTCACACTGGCTACATACAACGTTACAGACAACCGAC
The DNA here is from genome assembly GCF_963454915.1 of Gymnoscopelus microlampas. Lineage (NCBI taxonomy): Eukaryota > Metazoa > Chordata > Actinopteri > Myctophiformes > Myctophidae > Gymnoscopelus > Gymnoscopelus microlampas. The sequence continues at coordinate 32,719,193 of NC_139941.1, forward strand.
ATGGCGCAGGATTCAAATTGTATATATAAAGATTAGTATTTATGTTTTATGCACACAATTATATAATTAGACGTTTAAAATAACGTGGTTATGTTCACCAGCACAACAAATGTATTTGAAACCACTGTATATGTTTAACAGTATTTAATTTTTTTTGTTTTTTTATATTGTATTCCACTATTTTTTATTCTCTTGGTTATTATCTATGCAGTATTTGTTTGGCATTACGTAGAAGTTAGTTGGGTGTTGTGACTCTGAATTGTAGTGAGATTGGGAGGTTATGGGATGCACCTTCTATTAACAAATAACTGTAGTTGACCAGCAAGCTGACTACAGGACAGAAAAATGCAGATGAGAGAATCCAGAGAATGTACACTCTGTCACTAAGCTGTCCTGTCATCAAGTGGAGCTGTGTTGTTAGCCTATTGAAGCCTGAGAAGAGTTCTACAATGTTTTTGAGATTGTTTTCAAATGACAAATAATATTTTATTGCAGTGTGTGGCCACTTGGCTGCTTGCTGCTATTTTGAGTTCGGTACATGGCCCCAACTATTGACCGTTTGTACATCAGCATGATGTAACCACAAGTTAACAAAGTTTTACTTTATGCCTGGCATCTTAGTTATTTTACCTCTAATTTTGGGAGATGCATGTTCAGATTCACATAGTGAAGTTGTTTTAATGACAACTCATGTTCACAAATTAGGCTTTTTTTAAATGACAGCAGAACCTCATTAACCCCAATCTCCTCAATAATGGTTGCTGTGAAAAATTAAAGAAATATACTGATATCATATAAAACAGCTTCAAAACACACACATACACACACACACACACACGCACGCAGGCGTGCGCGCGCACACACACACACACACACACACACACACACACACACACACACACACACACACACACACACACAGTATAAAATATACATGCATGCACAGTTCAAATATATATTTTTTTTCCCTTAAATTAGTAAGTTCAATAACTAGGCACAACGTATAGCATTTACTTTGAAATGACTGCATGTGGTGTTCAATGTAACTATTCAGTAGTCAGAAGTTTGAATGAGTAAGGGTTCTTCTGTGCAGTCGATTCTTGTGTTTAAACACTGCCATTGGTTTTGTGTCCACTCCATAGTTCATGAGTGATGGTGCATCTGAGATGGGTAATATTTGAAAGACATCACTCCAATTTTACACAGGGCAATCTTCAAAGTCTTCATATATTCCACTCACCCACACCACAGCTTCCTTTATAAGCATTTATTACATAAGGTCAAGGTTTTGGGATCTCTGCAGTGCAATGACCCTAGCCCAATATTTCAGATCACATATTTCCCTGAGCTCTGAGCATCACCAATGTCCACTTTGATTCATTAACCATGTGGGAATGAACCACACACGTACAGTGTATGTCTCAGAATCTTGAGAAATGTGGCTGGACATTTGATACAGACAAAGACGGTATTATCTCAGTACACACACTACACAGTAAGGACAGGGATCGACAAACTGGGATAAAGACTTTGTGGATGACATTAAATATTGATTTGATTGATTGAATACTTTATTAATCAGAAGTGTATTATTGGTGAAATTGCCCCTCCACATTGCCTGAACTTCTTTTGTGTCTCAGCCTTACGAACCAGTATGATTTATGTCTGTTGTGACTTGCTTGGAATGCAGTCTTTCTGTTTGAATTAAAATCACAGTTTTATAGCCATAGGAAATAGAATATTTCCTGTTACAAATCATGGGATTGTCAACAGAGGTGATTTTGTTTTGTTCCATGTTTTTCTTACCTGATTTACATGAGATTGTAGATCGAGTATTTTCGTTTTCTGGCCTTAGGATTGATTGACATCAGTATAACCAGCCACTTGGATGTTACTCTCAATACAAAAAAGATAAGACAAGTTATTACACTACTATTGAATGTTGAATCATGATTGTCTGATCTTAGTGATATCTTCCTTTTGCGTCTTGTTTCTTAATAACCTACATGTACGTATACTGTACAGAGACAGACAGAGCTCGACATTGAGCAAACACAATTTTCTCTTATCTTTTAATTATTTAAACATTTTGTTGATCAATGCAGAACTGAAATAAACTGTAACTTTGTTCTCTGTGTACAAAATGTTTTACTTTCACTGGATACTTTCGTGTTTAAATGTCTGATAGTTAATTGCAACACAGATAAATATCTGTCTCAACAATGTTGAGCCGATATACTTTTCCAATCTAAGAAGGCAGGACAATAAAATGTAAGTAAATTAAAACATTTCCAATTAAACTAATGTGTATGACATTGCTTATCGTATCAACTTGGTGATTGATACAAGACATTGTGAGCTTTGGTGTATGTTTATAATGGCTCTCATACTGCATTATAGGACATTAATAATATCTTTGTAATGTTTGCTTGGAGTGATGTCTTAGACGATGTTATAGCTTAATGTTTTGTGTAAAGTCTTAATACTACAGCCATTTGGAAAAGATCAAACAGCTGTCAAAACTGAGCTCTAAAATTGGTCTGAGACCCAGGGGAGATGGGGTTGTTGACAGCTGTCAGTTGCAATATGGGCAGAGCTTTATTTATACTGTGTCATAAGTAGGCATGTGGCATTTGTTAGTAATAATAGTGCTAATAATAGTAATCCATAGTGGGCTTTAAAGACCCAATCAGTGATACAAACTAAAACAAATGGGCAGGCTCACCACCACAGTAATCAATTGACATTGTAGTAAAACATACCTATATTTTGATATATGATGCGGAAAGAAAGTTCCAAATAGAATATTTCCCATCTACCAATCAAACACTAGAATGATAATATATCACAAATGTGAATTAATGCCATCTGTAGCCTAAATAAACTGCAGTTTGTATTGGCAAATGCCATTTTTGTAGGGGGGAAATCCGTAATTGGAATTATTTCCCCCCCCAAGCCATAGCCTATATAGGATCCATCTGTAAAATTCTAACCATCTTATCAGACAAGTGCTGTAGGTCCTGCTTTTCCCACATCTTATAAAAGTCCATGACATATATTGTTTAGTTTGTTTTGGGGTTTGTTTATCATTTTCTAAGATTAGAAGTAAAAAACTCAGAACATCCAAAAAGGAATTGTCCTAATCTGTATAGGTTACATCCGGTCTGAGTGAGAAACTCCCCTGACATCTAGATTGATTTCATCTGTGAATTGTGTCTTCTGGTTATTTAATGGATAATACATAATGGACGATATATTTATTTCTCTGAGCTTCACAGTATCAAAAACAGTCACTTAACAGGGCAGGATTTATGGTGTTTGGGTAGCAAATTGGCCTTTGATGCTTCTCTCACAGTCCATGGGTTCTCCCTGCGGAATCTAATGGGTCTCGCACTAATAGTGTCCCTCAATCATAGTCTGGAATATGAAACATGGTTTTATTGCCTGACAATTAGCAAAACAACACTGAGAGATGTGAGGACATGGTATGTAAGGAATGCAGAAGCACACACACACACACACACACACACACACACACACACACACACACACACACACACACACACACACACACACACACACAGACTTCTGCTATAGTCACCCCGCAGACATTTTCCACCCACCACCACCACCACAGCAACATCCACTCCCCCAGTTCATGTAACAAAAAACAAGACCTATTCTTTTTCTCTCTTCTCCACTCTCTTCCTCTTCCTCCTTTCCTTTCCTTGGTGGGAGAGGAGAGAGAGAGGGGGGGGTGAAGTTAAACTGATAAATTAGACCTCATTTATTGGACAACAGTCTGAGTCAATACCCAGGGTGCCTCTCGTCCACACCTTGGAAGGAAGGCGCGGGGAGCCGGCTAATTGGTGCATGCTGTGAGGGGAAGGAAGCGTTTAGGGTGCGAGGCGAGCGGGGCGCGTGGTGGTGCTGGCGGGCAGCGCACGCCACTAAAACGGACGAGACGAGCGCTTGATTTGACAGTTGGGGGAGTCGTGTATAGATTTTTGTGTCTGTTGTTTTGGCTTATTTGTGTGCTTCTTTTACTCAGTCAATCAAATTTAATTGACACCGCTGGGCTGGGGCGGGGGCGCGCGGTGGGGATGACAGGTCTTTTAATGCCAAAGAGAGGAGGTTCTTCTTCTCCTGAAGGGGTGGAGGGGGGGGGGGTGTTCTCGCCGTGCCCGCCCCAGTGACAATTCCTCCTCCGCCGTCAACGGCATTAATTGATGTAACGACAGCGATGATGGATACTAATAAACACAACCTTTAAGAAAAAGCTAATTAGATCGCCTCCTGTGCATGCCACCGCAGACACACTGGGGCCGGTGGGCTTCCATGATAAACACCATTTGTCTTCTTGGAGGCCGTTCTCTGGTCCTGTCTGTGTACTAGGCTAAACTCATAGACTGAATTATCATTCTTAATAAGCATAAGGTGTTATTAAATCAAATGTTAGGTTTGCATTGTGAAGCATTCCTCTGTGTAGGCCTATAGTGGCCTAGACTAGGCCACTAAAGGTAAATCTCATGAGGCCCCCTGACTGTTGAGGCCCCAAGCGGCCTAACCTTGACTAGTGCAAAAACCGCCCCTGGGCCTATAGTCAAGGAGTGTTTAGTGATGATTGGCTAAATGGTTTGACTGACTGTCTGATATATTGAGATATGGAACACTAAGTATTTACATGGAAATCAAAACCAACCATTGTTCTGGTGCTCTGCCTTTGATGTCAAGTCGTGACCCATGATGACCTGTGTGTGTGTGTGTGTGTGTGTGTGTGTGTGTGTGTGTGTGTGTGTGTGTGTGTGTGTGTGTGTGTGTGTGTGTGTGTGTGTGTGTGTGTGTGTGTGTGTGTGTGTGTGTGTGTGTGTGTGTGCGTGTGCGTGCGTGTGCGTGTGCGTGCGTAATGTGGCCCAAGGGCAGCGAGTATAGTGTGGTCATATCCCTGAAACATGACATGTCATACCATGACAGTCATGGCGCAGAGAGTTCCTGGTTTAGAGTAGTGTTCGATTTTTTTTACATTGCCAACTCTCACATGTACATAAACGTTCAGATTCAAAATATAAAGTGCTTACCCCTGAGCCACGGATGTTACAAGTTGATCCGTTCCGCGATAAGTACCCGTATCTCCCGTATTGTTCAATAAAAAGCATTTTAATCCGATCATCAGAGTGCAGCACACCTCCCAACCATTAGTGTCGCATGGTTGAAAGCATCGGGAGAAAATTGGGAGAAAATGGCCGGCGATCGGATTAAAATGCTTTTTATTGAACAATACGGGAGATGCAGGTGCTTATCGCGGAACCGATCAACTTGTAACATTCGTGGCTCGGCCGCTCGGGGGTAAGCACTTTATATTTGAAATCTGAACGTTTATGTACATGTGATGATGTGAGAGTTGGCAATGTAAAACAATCGAACACCACTCTAAACCAGAAACTCTCGGCTCCATGACGCTTGTATACAAGCGTCATGTGTGAACCATGGCTAGTGTGGTCACAAATAATGAACTGCATGCTAATACATTTTAGAGGAAACCCACAAAAAACTATTTTATAGGCTACCATCACCCACCAAAGTGTGGATGTAGCTTTTATAAGATTTGGAGTTAGAACCCATTGTCCCAGAGCCAGCCCACTTACTCTACTTGTCAAGATAACCGTGCAATGATGATAGTAGTTATATAAATATAGGTCCTACTATATGGTACCAACACATGGCTATAAATGGTGATGATTTCTCACAAGTGAGCACAGGTTGGTAGTGTTCTAGTGCAAGAAGTTGCTGGTGAGCCCACATCTCTGCAGTAGCACCAACACTGGTACAAATTAGGACTGTCCATTCCCTGTTGTGCCAAAAGAGGGCAGCATTGCTGTTCTCATTTACCCCCACTGTGAAAGTACACATGTAATCAGATGAGCTCTTTTGGTTCAAAGAAAGATTTGCTCAGTTTTAATAGGCTTAACTCCAAGTCAGGTCAACCATATATGAAGTCTCTTCACGGTGGCATTGAAGTGCAGTCAAATGGTCAAAACATGCTGTAGTGTTTCCCCTAGCCAGAAGGTGTAGGTGTGGGGGAGGATGTGGGTTTTCAAAATGCATATCTGTGCTCAAACATTAAGACTTATATATAATAGAACATGTGCACAGTAATGAGCAGGAAAATATCTGTATCGTTTACATATGAATTGTCTCCAGATTTAGGAAAATATACTTTTATTAGACCAAGTAGTATAGACAAACTGTCATACATAACAAAAAAGACAGTGGTGGAAGAAGTTGGTTCTGTATTCTGTGTGTGTGTGTGTGTGAGAGTGTGAGTGTGAGTGAGAGTGAGAGTACTCTGAGTGAGAGTGAGAGTGAGAGAGTGAGTGAGTGAGTGAGTGAGTGAGTGAGTGAGTGAGTGATAGTGAGTGAGTGAGTGAGTGAGTGAGTGAGTGAGTGAGTGTGTGAGTGTGTGAGTGTGTGTGAGAGAGAGAGAGAGATAGAGAGAAATAAAGGTGTCCTAAAACACTGGACTTAACCTGTGGGTCGGTCCTCACATGATTTTGAGGGGGTCCCCAGTTGACAGTGAAGTGATAATTTAAGGACTTGTAATACAAAAAAAAAAGAGAGAAAAAGACCATTACTGCATCAAAAGTAAAGTAATCAACAAACTATACTAGTCAAACATTGGCCAAATTGTCAAATAATATAATAAAGAGACAAACATTTTAAAAATAGCCGATCTACAAGCTCAGAGTCACAACGCCTCGCAACGCGTTGTAGATCTACTATTTTCACAATATTTTTTATTTTCTTTCCTTTTAGGACACCTTTTCGTTTTTTTGCCTGCCTGTCCTGATTGAACATTTTAAATTAAAGTTTTGGATCATTGTGTTATTGAATAATAACACAATGATAAGAGAGAGAGAGAGAGCACAATAATAATGACAAGTGTAATCCATGGATTTTGCTTTTAAGACAAAGAGGAGAATGCTAGATGGGTTTCAGTAATCTAAGAGTATTCTGGGCTTCAGCCCTCCTTAATTTTGACTAGGGAAAAGAAGCCATTTTCAGAGTACAACAGCCATTCTTAGTGCACTGTAGCCAAACATAAACCTCCAAAGGGACACCCAATTAATCATTTTACTTTGACACAGATTGTTTCATTTAACATTTGAGCACAATTTCATGACACTCATGAGCTCACTCCTTACTTCATCTGGGAACAGAGCTGGCCCATGGTGTGCTGCTGATGGTTGTTATGGGGCAGAATCTGGCAATCCAGTTATGACTCCCACACCAAGATATTCGCTGAAGGTGGCATTTGTACATATTCATTAGAGACTGAGAGTGAAGGAGAAAGAGAAATGCTAACATTGTTAGTGCAAACACTAGTGGCATGAGAGGGAGCAAGACTGATAGCTTGATAGGTTGTTCAAATTAACACGATGATACAGTATGTTGCCAGTGTAGAGCAGCATTTTTCAAACAAAAAAGTCCAGTCTGGCTCAGTCACAGGAAATTGGACCCTAAAATGTTCTGGAAAAAATGGTAGAGAAAGCTACTGGTTAGGTTCCATTACCGAAGTTTCTTGTCCCTGCAGGCTGAATATAACACTGTATATGCATACACTGTACGGTAGTCTTCAACAACAGGGACTAGTCTGAAATACAGTATAGAGTTAATAGAATAAAATACTATTAACTCTACTACTATATAGAGAAAAGGTCTAGCAGCCATGTAACACAGGAAACTTCATATATAGGGGTCTGTACCCCTTCATTTTCCATCTACACAAAATGTGCTAATTGTTTGTCTTTTATGACATGGCCAGAATAGGGACGCCAGGGTTCATGTGGTTCAAGGACCATATACCTGATGGCATGCTTAGCCCATTGACTATGACTCATGGTTTACTTGGCACACATTCTGACCATTTTCCGAAGCTTGTTACATTGTTTGACTGGACGGTATGGAAATCAACTTGAACAGCAACGTGAAACTTTCTTGAACCAAGTAATTCAACACATAAAAAAGCATTAAGATTATTTATTTTTTAAATCAAAGTTACGTTATGGTTGTGTTTTAAACGTATGGTAAAGCACAGATTTATTTTTGAAAGTCTAGCTGAAAATTGTCCCTGGAGGAAAGATTGATTTATTAAACCGCACAAAGATGTTTAGCCAACATTGAGTCAATTATTCAGGTAAATTCGGTTACATTTTAATGACTTTGGAGAAAATATGAACAAATGTAAAATCTAAAAATGACATAAAAGACATTAACAGAACAATGGTGTTTAATATGGCCGAAGTTGTGAATAGACAATGTCATTTATTTATGCCAGTATGGTCTTTTAAATTAGACTATATAGCGAGTGTTAATTGAATTCTGAGGGTGTTTAAAAATTAACTCTCAGGACTTTACTGTGAAGCTTGTTAATGTTTTGGTTCTGAATATCTATTTTCATCTTTTCCCCCCTGTGTCGAAAAAAGAACAAAAGGGAAAGAAACAAAATGTGAAGGAAAGAATCGGTCCTCTGAGGGAACCAGTATAGATCAGACTCCCTATTAGGCCTGGTATGTGTTTTTTATGGTGTTATTTGTATTCATCTACAGTCATACATACCACACTTCAGCCTGTATTTACCCAGCGTGGGCTTCAACCATGTGGGCAAAAATATTGACATGAATTCTTTTCATGCTACTATGGGCGAGTATGCATCAAATGGGTTTAACTAGCCACCAGAGGTTTGGCAGAGTATAAACAATGTTAAAATGACATTTTAAAGGGCTACATTAAACACAGCAATAATATTTCTGCACCACGTTTCTCAGCCAGTGGTTTGGGACCCAAAATGGGTCACAAGATATTCTGATAAGATTCTGGACAAAGAACCATGCCATTGGTGGCTTGAATCGTAACCAATAAAGGCTGCTGTATACTGTGTAAGTGTGCATTTGGGTACAAAACTTTAGTCAAGAAGCCCAAGTGACAGCAGCACCAACAACATAAGATTATAATGAAGCCTTTGACTAGATTATGGTTAGTGTTGCCAGAATGTCAGAATGGCCTAGTGGTTAGAGAGGCCCTGCTGTAACTACAAAGTCTCATGTGATCCCCACAACAGTGCTCCTTTAGTCCCAGAAACACACAGATTAATTGTAAAGGCTCATTTATATTTCATCGAGTCGCTCAACATAATATATAACTGCTATGTTATTCTTGAAGTATAATTTTTTTTATACTTTAAAAACTTTCCTAAAATAGCAGATCTACACTACATTATTAGCTCACAGAGCATTGCATAGTGTCACCTTGTGAGATTGTAGACCTGCTATTTCTTTTATTTGAGAAAACTCGATTTTCAGGCCGCTACGCAGCTTTCAAATCTAGTCCTACATTGTGCTGAGCAGAGCACTGGCCACTGAGTTATGGCCATTTGAAGTGTTAAACACTGCTGTGGCGCCCCATATGTGTGCAATTTAGATTTTTCAGTGTGACTATTCTCATGCCAGACCCCTGAACAGTGTTTGTGCCAAGTTTGGTTGGTGCGGATTGGAGCAACGGTGCGCCTCAGCGACGTGTGGCCCCTGGGGCGCCCTGGTAGCAGTAAGCTGGATTGTACAACGTGGCCCCTGGCATCACTAAGCTGGGCTGTACAACTGCTGTTTGTCCTGCACCTGGGTATTGAAGTGGATGTGTGTGCACTATTTTAATTCAGTCCCATAATACAAAATAACAGTCTGTATTACTGTGAGTTTACAAACAGTCAAACTATACTAAATGTAATGTAATGTAAACCGATGACTCAGCAATCACGTACTGTCATTTAATAACATTAAGTGAAATAATTATCCCACATAAGGCCTATACCGATGGTGGGATGATACCAGAGGGTTCGAGTGAAACCTATCAAATAATAATTCTTATTGGTTCTTTTTAAATAAGAAATTGTAATTCTTATTCTTAGTATGTCCTCATTTTGCTATCTCTCCAAATGACCATGTACGGATCCCTGTCTCCCATGTCGAGAACCATGTTTTCCTGGCCATGCAGGTTTACAGTGTCCAGTAATGATGCTGGTTGTCTGGCAGCCTGTAAATCAAACCGACATTACTGCTGTTATGGCAACCACAGGAGACATGGCGGGTCATCACTAATCCCAACCCCTGGAGGTAGAAGACTAAGGATCTATAATACTGGACAGCTAGTGTCTGCGCAATAGTTTTAAGCAAATACAGAATAATATTTAACACCAAGTGGAGAGAGGACTGAAAACTGGGCCTGCAAAGAAGTTATTATTCTAGACAGTAAAAACATGTAAAGCTGCGTTTTGCTATTTTTGACGACATGCCTTAGAAGCAACAACATGGATGGGTGGTGCTGTGGACATATGTGTTGTTTATGTCTCAATGAAACCATCAACTATTATTGATTGATGATCAGAAATATAACACAATGCAGGTTTAAGTGTTTCCTGATTTCAGCTACCATGGATCATTTTAAATTTCATGTTACCATGTCAAGCATTTAGTTGTTTCTCTTTCCTAGAGTGATCTACGCTACAAGAGTAGCATAAGAGTCAAATCCTGGATTATTGACATTACCATTGAAAGAAATTAACCAGAAGGTATAGGTTGGTCTACAATCTACAGTCTGTGGCTTTGTCAGACAGCCAGACATTTGAATTTGTCAATCAGTAAATGTGTGTGACGTGAACTTGTGATAGAAGTTTGTTCTGATAGGGCCAGTCTTGACTTCAACCACACTGAACCTTTGACCCCACTACATTAGCAGCGAAGTGGTTGGTGGATTGAGAAACTGAGGGGAAAGTATTTATCGACACAATTCACCACAACACTAATTAGTTCATTATGCTTAATACCTGTAACCCCCCAAATAATTAACACAACTTAACTGAAACACTGAACTTCATTTTTTTAACATGCTGTAGCCTAAGTACTTCCATTTGGCATGTTTTATAGTATGTAAAACAAATAATATTGTATCAAATGTTTGTAATGCTTATTGACATCTATTGCAAAATATCCACCTTAATTTGAAATTCTGCTTGGAAGAATACAGTGCTGATTTTAGTAACTGAACCTTTACCATCAAAAGTTTTTATTTTCCTGACCATTATCCATTCCTTGGGCGCTGTGCGAAATGTGCTGCTTTATTGGCATGGCCAGCTGTAAAATCAGTAACTGTCAGCGCAGGGCAGAGACTAACCTTTGAAGACCAAGAGAGAGAAACAGAGAGACGGAGAGGGGAGAGAGTAGTTTGTTAGAGGAGCGAGATATTGGACTTCAGACAGTAAACAGGAGGCAGCCAGCAGTCCAGAAACACACCACAGCTTTGTCATCTCAGCGCACTGCCATTATTTCACTTTCACACACTCAACACACACAACCAGCGCGCACCGACACACAAAAATGAGCACACAGCACACACATGCAGGCATAAACACACACAAACACCGACATTGATCAGCAAATATCTCTCACACACACACACACACACACTCTCTCTCTCTGCACATTCAGTGTGCCCTGAATTGACTCTTTTCCCTTTTCGACTGATAACGATACCATTTCTAGTCCATGCTCTTTGTGTCTATCTGTTACTGTATATGTCACACTGTTAGACTGTATCTGTTCCCGACTGCTCTCAGCTCTAAGGCACTTGCAGAGCCAGCCTCCCTCTGTGGATATTTATTGGAATGCAATGGCTCCTTTAACCTATTCTATCGACCACTGAGTGGCTCCCATTAAGGCAGGCTGGGACATCCCCAGGGACATGCAGTCAGTCCCTCACTGCCTGCATGTGTATAGGCAGTGTGCGTATGTGTTTATCGAAGGAAATCTTTAGGGGCCCTGTCTCTTGTGTTTCTTAGGGTGCTTGTGTGTCTTCTCGTGTTGGAGAGGGCACTGTGTGTGTGTGTGTGTGTGTGTGTGTGTATGTGTAGACATGTTTTAGGATGAGAGCCTTGAGTGTTTATACGTGTGCTGTGTTCGAAAAGGTCTATGTATGTATATACGTCTGTTTCTAAGTTTGTGTGTGCTTCATTTGTGCTCGTCACTCGATGTCTGTACAATATGTGTGTCCGTGCGTGCTCAACTTCTCGTTCATGTGTGTATCTATGTTCTGCAAGTATATGTCTCTGTGTCCCTGTTGTGCCCCTCAAGGGACCACATCACTTCTAGCAGAGTGTCTTCCAGGGCCCTGCTGGCTTGGGCCCTTTTATTTGGTGTAAATAGCAGCTCATTACTGCTCAGCAGACAAGTGCAGCACTGGCACATGCCTCAGTGGCTGGGGGGGAGCGTGTCTCAGGGGGTCCCATCAACCTGACAGGAGTTCAAAGGGACACTTAGGTTTGAGGATGTAAAATGTTTGGTTGCACACTCCAGCTATGGGAACACACAAGGCAGAGACACACCTCACCTCCACCTCTCTGAATGTATGCACTCTTTCGCTGTCACGCACATGGCCCCCTGGTGGTGAATACCTGTTAGCAGTGACAGTGAGTTAGAGGGGAGACAGATGTTGAGGCAGTTTTCTCTGGTCAGCCATTTACTGAAGTGCTGTGCTTCATCTGCCTCCAATGTATGTCTTCACAGTCCACACAGCACACATGGGCCATCATAGCTCCATTTGTTGTGGCTGACACCGATGACAACATTTGTGTCTTCACTGACCTCTCTCTAACTCTCAAATTCTCCATCTGTGCTTTTTCATCCTCCCGTCTCCCCATAAAAAGCTCATGACATGTGATTACTTGTGCACTGCTGCAGACAAAACTAGATATTACCAATCTTTACTTTAAAAGAACTTTATTGTATGTCATTGTCACAGTTTTAAACTCATTTACACAAAAACCCAAATAGGTCTGGCTTCAGTTCACTGTCTATCGGATGGACAGTGAACTGAAGAGTAAGTTGTATAGTGTTGGGATAGACTATCCCAACACTATATAACATTATATAACTTTAGAACATGAAACATTTAAATTAAAAAATAATGTTAAAGTAATTCAACCTGAGTCCATTTCAATGTTGATTAAAGGCTATTAATATTGTATAACTGTGTTTTTGTGTTACATTAATGTCTTCACAGCTGGCATTCTAAACTAAATGATTCAACAATACTGATATGCAAATATTCAATGCTAATCAATAGTATGAACTAGTTCCCGATTTTCAACCCTACATGACTAACTGCAGCCCTCTGGCGAACTGTGACGTCTCGTTAAAGACCAGCATCATGTTGATATAGAATATCATCCTCTCATCCCTGAATCACTTGCAAGGACAGAAGGGGCAGGCCTGGCTTTTACTGGTCTGGAGCCAAACGCTGATGCAGTCCCTGTGGACAATGTGAGAGCAACTCAGTGGATGCTGGCCTTCTGCCTCCACATGGTTCTGGCACACCAGACACAGCTTTCTGCTAGTGGTGGAGGCTTGCTGAGGGGAGGGGGGCGGAGAGGGGGCGTACGCAGGCTTGTTGTGGAGGGTCTGAGGTGGGTGCGGGGGCCTCTGAATGGGCCCTGGGGGGTGCTGGGGTCCAGAGAAGCCCCTGACTGCTGCGGTGGCACTGGCGGTAGGCCTGCTGATGGGGCCCGGTGCCGGTTTGTCAGCCAGTTTGAGCCCCACCTGCTCAATGACCTCGTCCATGGAGAGACCGGCCATCGTGCCACGAGAGCTCTTGATCTGCTGGAGCGCAGACATGAGCTGGGCCCTGGTGTACTGTGGGAACTTCACCCCCAGCTTCTCCAGGAGCTTGTCCAGTTTTCCAGCAGAGGCGGGTTGGACAGTAGAGGAGGAGGATGTGGCGGTGGGTGCGGGGTGGAGGGTTTGGGTGGGGGACTGGGTAGATGGAAGTGTGGGGGATGGAGTAGCAGGGTGGCGGGTCTGGACAGGAGAGGAAGAGAGTTTGGGTGGTGGGGTCACTCTCATCGGGGGTCTGAATTGTAGATGTTGTTGCTGTTGGTATGAGTGGACCTGGTTTGGTTGTGGGTGGGGCTGGTTTTGTTGTGGTTGGGGCTGGTTTGGTTGTGGTTGGGGCTGGTTCGGGTGTGTGTGGAGCTGGTTCTGGTGTAGCTGAGGCTGGTTTGGGTGTGGCTGGTTTGGATGTAGCTGGGGCTGGTTCTGGTGTGGGTGGGGCTGCTGGTTCATGTGTGGGTGGGGCTGGTTCATGTGTGGGTGGGGCTGCTGGTTCGGGTGTGGGTGGGGCTGGTTCGGGTGTGGGTAGCGCTGGGTGGGGTGTGGAAAGGGATAAGGTTGGAATGGATAAGGTTGGTGTGGGAAGGGGGGACGTTGCCGGGGCATGAACCCCATGTTAGCCATATTAGCCATATTAGGAGGCGGAGGCCCCATTTGATAGGGCAGGAATGGGGGGCGGGGCATTGGCTGTGGCCGCATCTGACTGATTATCAGATCCACCTATGAGAGTAGAGGGGAGGAGCCATTAGATCCAAGTCTACCGACATACACCATAAAACAAAACAAAAAACTTTCATTCAGCTCTGGAAGAATTCTGATTAATAATATGTCTTATTTCTATGGTGTTGGACAGGAGTTCTCAAACTTTTCTGAGCACTGAACCCCTTCTGTCTCAAAGGTTCAACTGAAGGACTCCCTATGATGATTGTTCAATAGGAATACATGTTTTAATTGCAGTTTAATAAGGTAGGCTACACATTACAACTCTCAGTCTCACTTTAGACTCAGTCTCACACTTGTATCACAATTAACATTCGTTGTCTACAACCACAACTTTCCTCACAATTTTGCAAACCCCCTGCAGCACTGGCAGTGGCAAGTACCCCTGGGGGTTTGCGAACCCTTGGTTGATAATCCCTGTTGTAGGAGATTGCAGTCAAAAATGTTGAATTTATTGGTTGTATTATATCACTCTGTTAATCTACAGAGACAGGCAGACAATCATGCAAGTTACCATGGGAGTCTGCGGTAGAGTGGGTACGTTAATCCTGGATTCAACCTCGTGGCCCTTTCGGAGCTGCTGCAGGACTTCCTGGAAGGTGACTTGGAGCTGGCCCCGACTGTTCCTGACCAGGCTCTCGTGTTTCTCCCATTCCTGTCTCAAATGGCGCTGCTGTGGCGAGGGGTCCATCCTCAGAACATTCAGATACTGACCCACCTGCAACATAGGAAGATACAACATTAACACAGTATATCAGCCACATCTTTGTTTTAAATTTGACTTTGATTGCCAACTGGATGGAAACATGAACAGTGATGGGTTTGAATACATTTAAGATAATGTTAACTTATTAGCCTGTTCGCCGTTGAATCGCACCTCTTTGAGCCAGGCATCGATGCGAGCCATGGTCACCTCTCTGTGTTTTTCCACGGCAGTGATCTCGTCCTGCAGGGCAAGGGCCTCAGCATCCTTCGCATCCTTCTGCACCCTCTCCATCTCCTTCCTCAGCTCCTCCAACTCCTGCTCCCATGACTGCTTCTCCTCAGCCTGCTCGTCCTCGAGGAGCACCAGCCTTTTCTCACTCTCTTCTAGCTCCTTAGACAGCCTAGCAGCAGGAGAAGAGAATGGAGGAGGGGTGAGCAGAGGAAGGGAGAGGAGACAGAGGGGAGAGGGGGAGGAGAGGAGGCAACGGGTTAAGCCTGTCAGGCAGAGGTGCACTGATTTTATGAGTACTTCATTTTATGCACACCGATACCAATAATAATTGCAGATCTGAATAGATTTACTAACATAAACAAGCTGGCTACACAACAGAACGTACAGAAAACATTACCTGGAAGATAAGAGCTTGCAGTGTCATCCTGCTTCACTGACTAAATGTATTGGAATTTAACCAGATGAAACAGTGTACCTATACTTGGCATTTAGGCGAACATTCGGCAAAAATAGATGATTTACAAGCTCACAACGCTTTGTAACTTACAGATCAGGTATTTTCATCGAAGAGATTTGGTGTAGAGGGAAAAAGGAGGACACCAAGTATAGACCCCTGGGGGACCACGTTCAACTAAGTATACTAGTGTTTAAGTGGTTAAAGTTCTAACTTAACTTGATAAAATGAAGTACTAATCTGAATACTTACTTACTAATGTTAAACATTTCTGGCAATGCTTTATTTAAGTTGGAGTACAACAGACCCATTTCCTCCTAAACAATGTTCAGTGGGTATTACTGATACATGCCCATTTCTTTTCTTTCAAAAACTGTCATGTAAGTGTTAAAAAGCGGTGTGCAGCTCATTACTGGATTTGACTTTCCACTGTCCACTTGTAGTCACCAAAGCACTTTTCTCCCTACCCATCTATCTCCTTTGCCAAATAGAAATATTTCTTACACTTCGATCAATAAAGTTAATCTAATCTATTAATCAAGTAACGACTTCACAAAAACAATGCTGATGTACAGTAACTTAGACATTAGCTGCAAAAACTAGCTTTTTACATGCGTGGATTACAAAGGAATGTGGAATGTGAGAATGTGGAAATCAAGGAGTTCCACATTTTCGACTATCTATGCATTTCCTGGTTGAGGTACATTCACAATGGGCATGAGTCTGGCACAGTTTTTATTTTGAGCGACGCAATTCGATAAGTCAACTTTTGCAGAACCTGTTACCAGGGTACTTGGAGGCCAGTCTTTGACGTCAGTGATGCATGACGTCTCGAGACAGATATACAGTCAAGGGAGGCAATCTTGGAACCCATCGGCAAACACATTTTTATTAAAAATTCCATTGAATTAGCCTCTGGGGGCACCGCCCAATTCCCGTGTAGAGACCGGATGTCATCCCATTTACACTCCTTCAGCCCTCTTCTTCCGGTGGTGCTCCTTTGTTTTCATTCCTAATAACAACTTTACACGTTGTAATGGGAGTTGCCGACAGATTCAGCTGCGGGGCTTTGAATGGTCATATGTCAGGAGTCCAGTCCGTTATTTTTGCCCGTTTCCCAGAGAAGCTTGCAGCTTATCAACACTGGGTGGACTAGAGAAGTAATGTCCACTTCTTAGATGAACGAACAAGTACCCAAATCATGGAAATGCATCTAAAGAAAAAGAGAAAACAACAACTTTGACCTAGCATTGAAGGAGTGTTTACCTGTTCCTCTCCTCCTCTGCTCTGGTCTTCTCTGTGTTTAACTCCTCTTTCTTGGCTAGGAAGTTCTTCCTGCTGGCCTTGGAGTTATTAAGCTGGAGCTTAACACGTACAGAGTCTAGTTTATCCATCAGGACCTTGGAACAGAGTTGCAAGTGTTGTTAGTGTTTTCTCTGAATGTTAACTTGCCACAGCATGTATGGACATGCACATGAGTGTGTGTGTGTGTGTGTGTGTGTGTGTGTGTGTGTGTGTGTGTGTGTGTGTGTGTGTGTGTGTGTGTGTGTGCGTGTGCGTGTGCGTGTGAGTGTGAGAGAGAGAGAGAGAGAGAGAAAAATGCAGTGCATCCGTACATGTTGCTGGCGTTTTCCCTCCACCTTCTTCTGCTCAAGTTGATGTTTTGTTTTCTGGTGCTCTGCCTCCTCCTGCTCCTGTTGTGTGAGCAGTGTACTGTGCTGTTTCTCCAGGCCGATCCCGTACTCCTCCATGGCTTTAATCTGTGCCTCCCAGTCCTCGTCTGTGTTTATGCCTATCTCTGACATTAGGCTGTTGACATGGCCACCCTCAGAACAAAGCTCTAGGTGGGGAAAACAAGGAGAGCAAACTCAAACTAGGCTAAATTGTCACAAATAATTGAAAGCCATTCCCACATCATCTGCTAAGGGAGATTAATGTCTTAATTTCACACTAGCAGCAGAGGAACAATTTCCACACTTAACTGTGGTGATATACAGTACTATAGAGTAGACTGTAGCAACAAGTCTATTTAAGCTATATAATGTTTTCAGATGACACTTAAAATGTCAATTTTCTTTACCTAGATGTCACTAACAAGTCATACGGACTCATTGTAATCCCATGAAGAATTCTGCATATAAAGTGCAAATTATTGGACAAATACAGTTGCACACAGTTGATTTAATTAAGCACCATAGAAAGATATTGTTCAAAACGTTGGTGGAGCCAACCTATGGAAAACATAAGGATGTGACAAGTAGTGAATATGGCAAAACTTAGTATAGTATAGTGATGCTACAATGGTTAATGGTTACAGCCAACGCCTGAGGGTCTGTCTGTTTCATGAATGGGCTCTCAATGGAGGGTGTTGCAACTTAGATGCAGATAGCATCTAGTCATGTACAATGCACTGCCTTGTCTTTGTTGGTGTAGTCTAGCACCTCAACTAAAGTCCATAGTATATATCATGCACGTATACATCTGCTGCTATGCTCACGCACCTTTATATCTTATCTCAGGTACTATGTGTAAATATGTAGATACTTTGTTTTCTTTGATTGGTCACAACACGATAGAACTTGCAAGAAAACGAATTTCACCCTCTTTTTTTTTTTACTTCTGTAAACCTGTGATGTGACAATAAAGCTGATTCTGAAGTAGCTGCTAGCCTGGACCAATGCTATACATTAACACTAATAAGTTCCACGTCTCTTCTGCAGTATGCAACGTTGCGTCAAAGTGAATTAAAGGGCCTCCCCATGAAACAAAACGCAGCACGGTGACGTGCATGCAGACCATTAAACCAACCCGTCACATCTGCTCCAAATGCAGCACAGGAAGCAGAGTTCTGGAGCCAACATGGCGGCCATGACAAACTAAATTCCTTATTCACTTTTGATTACCTCGTTCTAGTCGATTCACCAGGTTTGAATGGGCATCGTTTCCATTATCTCCTGACGAAGGCATCGCTGTGCGCAGCTGTCCAACAGCGTCCATACCAGCCTGGTTGAACTGAAACGAAACGAGAAGTAAACTTATATCAACACACTCACTGCAGTGGTGAGTTGACGTTACCTGGTCTAAAGTTTTAAATCACTCACGCGCCTCACCAAAGTTAAAATTTCACGAGCAAACACGAATAAGGCTTCAGCGTTCTTCCGCGTAACGTTATTATGTGGTCGTCGTCTTATAATAACTACTATTACTATTACTACGCAAGTAACAATATCAACTGTGTGCCGCTAGCACGAATATGGGCTTTGACACGGAAATGATTGAAACCAGTGTTGCCAGCTTTTGAGAGAGAAACAAGCAACCAGGTCTATGAAATCAAGCCCAAAAGAAGCCACTGGGCTAATTGAAAATAGCTGATCTGCGACGGGTTGTGAGCTTGTAGATCTGCTATTTAGAAAAAAAAATCTTGAAAAAGAACTACCAATATTTACAAGCAACTTCACAGAAAAACAAGCCCAAAGTCGCTTATAATACGCGGACATGGCAACGATGATTGAAACAGACGGAACACTATCCTCATGAAACCCTCCAATCACAGCTCAACGCAACTGTTTACATCCCATAGACCAGAGTGACGTCCGTGCTGTCATTGGCTAGCTGACTGTCAACGTCTAGCCGAGTGGAAACAGCAAATGACAGAACAATGGGATCATATTTATAAATTACTTTGATCACCACGCATTTACTATACAGAATATATTCTGTAGAAAAGTACAATGCCAGACAAATAATAATAATAATAATAATAATAATAATAATAATAACAACAATAATAACAAAAAATAACAACAATAATAGTACATACATCGATCTGATATAGTGCTTTTCTGGGTACTCAAATACGCCTTACAAAAACAAAACTATTATAATATACAATTTTAACCAAGTTCTCTCACAGCGTGGCTGTCCCTTCGGACACTGGGATCTACACTTTAACCTCTTTCCTGTGAGAAGTCACATGACAGCAGTGGGAGAACCTCCTGACTCCCTCTCCTCTCCTCTCCTCTCCTCTCTTCTCTCTCTAGTGTCTATCGACTGTTTTGTCGATCGGGAATATTATTGTTATTAAAGCCCAGGGAGTGAAGATGGCGGACACGGCCAGGGATCCTCCACCGGACCAGACCGACTTCCAGGAACTGGAAGACGGGGAAGATCTTTTCCCAGAGCCGGCCACAACACAGGAGGTGAGGAGGGGGTGGTGTGGGTGGGTGATGCGAGGCCGAGCAGGGGACCACTCCACTGGGCGTGATGCTTCCATCTGACACATAAACACTGGAATCCTTTTTAACTCTGAGAGTTTACACATAATACAAACCAAATGGACACGCAAGGGTCCATTTGGTTACATGTGTACACCCTCAGAGTTACAAATTGGTAAAATAACACTGGGGAAATTACTGTGTGCACTGTAATTCTAGCTAAGACTAGCTCAGTGTTTTCATGAAGTGCATACTTGCGCATTAAAACGCAGAATGTGTATATATTTGCCCTCTTCCGGGTTGCACTGTGTCAGTCAGGTCAGGTGACAGTCAGTCATAGGTAGCCAGGCAGAGAGCCAGCCAGGCAGGCAGTCTCACCTCCTGTGAACTGCTTTTAAAGTCAACAATCTGTCTGGGCCCAGACTCAAGACCCCTGATTATCTCAGAAGGAGAGGGACCCTCCCCAAATTCTTCTCGTCCACAAGTTCTAGCTTGAAACAAATACATGCTATGTGTACCTTGCTGTTGATGAATTGAATACATAGGACCACAATGGAAACAAATACGCATTTTTGTGTTATGCTTTTAACCCAAATTTCTGACTGTACCTCGTGCTGTTTACTGTACATTTCTGTCTAATAAAGTATCCAATCAATCAAAAACAAGCCTCTCTAAGTATGAGTTAAACATAGGCAGAGAAAAGGGCTTGAATGGTATGAACCTAAAACTTAAATTAGCTTACAGAACACCTCAAAATCATATTTTGGTCATAAGAGTGGAAACAAATACACAAGCAGCTCTCTGGTTATACAAATATGTGGCATAGCAAAGCAGAAAAAAGTAAACATGTCAGCTTCTGTCCTGACATAAGTATTGTTTGTGCACAAGTGCATACTTAGTTAATTTTACGTTTAAAGGGGCATGAAACTCTCGGCTGATTTTGTAGTTTGTTTTCCATTTCATGTTAAAAACTAGCCTGGAATCCAGACGGAGGCGCTCATTTGTTTTTTTTAGAAGTGAGAGAAAAGGAAATAGCCGAACATAGCGAATCAGTCTGGATTCCAGGCTAGTTCAAAACTATACCATAAGGCTAACCTTATAGTACTCTGTGATGTAGCAACACTGTAACTTAAAGGTAGCATTACAGTTGACTACTGTCTATGCTTGCACATTGGGACAACCATGCCACACCTGAATCTAACACATCAGTGTGACCAGAGTAGACTGCTCCTGCGTTGCTTACTAGCCTGTCATGTTTTATCCTTCTGCTGCTTTTCACCTATGTAGGAAAACAAACTACAACATCAGCTCAGCCTAGGGTTTCATGCCCCTTTTAAAGAACAGCCGAAATGAAAAATACCTTTTTTAGAGAATATCTGCCGTCATGATTGGGACAAAGTTACTAGAAACTGGTGCTCTGCGGAGCACATATCTCCGTCAGGTTGGGTGTGTCTTGTCTAGAGTTCTCAACGGGCCGTAAAAGCAAAGCCCAGCCAGGCCCGAATGAGTTGAAGCCCGAGCATGATCATAACGTACATTTATGAGCCCGAGCCTGTTCATGCCCAGTTCATCTTACCCAACAGCGTCATGGCAGTCTTCAGTAACTAGACTTCCTGGAGCTGGCAGGGGAACTTAAAAATAAACCTTGCAATGATTGTGCAACCCGAACTCGACCCGACCAACTTGCATAAATTGTTGTCCGGAACCCGCTGGGTCCGGGCTGAAATTGCAAACTCTAGTCTGGTCTGGAGGTTCA
Source organism: Gymnoscopelus microlampas (assembly GCF_963454915.1). Classification (NCBI taxonomy): domain Eukaryota; kingdom Metazoa; phylum Chordata; class Actinopteri; order Myctophiformes; family Myctophidae; genus Gymnoscopelus; species Gymnoscopelus microlampas. Next base: position 32,740,986 of record NC_139941.1, read on the forward strand.
AAGCTCTTGTGTGGTTCAACCCCAACCCCATTGCTGTGTAGCTGAGAATGTGCATTGCTCCCCTTTCACTAGGAATTACTTCACAATACAGAAATACTCTCGAAGTACCATTTCAGGTCGTCTTTGATAGTACATAGGCCTATGGCATAGTCTAATCTTGACCTATGACATTACATTAAAACATAGGCTGGGCTACAGAGTAGTTAGTGGTATTTGTCTTTCTCTGTAGGCTGTTCAGTGGACATTGTAGGCATTGTACTGTCACCACCCTGTCTATACACTGAAGAGAGACAGTTTTTTAAATTAAGATTTAAAGCTACAATACAGGAATTATTTAATGCATGAAAGCGTTATTTCAATCAATCTGTAATTAATATAATTAGCAGATCTACAGCAGTGGTTGGAGGTGGTCTCCTCTTACTCTTCAATTGAGAGATTGTGACCCTGTTGTTGTCAGGTGGACACCCACTGGTTGACAAATTCAGTCAAGTTATTCGAAGCACACCGGACACTAAAGGTGCGTTCGGATAAATAGCACTGAGCGCACTGGCCAATACAAACTAATACGTGAGTGCGCTCCCGGTGTGCATTTCTGAACGCACCCTAGATGTGCCGCCATCTTTTGTTGTAGTTTGGACGTCATTGTAATGACCTTTATCCACCGGGAGAGGGAGACAACGGACATACATCTGATAGTGTAGCTGTTGCTAATGGTAACACACCCTGTAATAAACGATCAAAAGCAGTTTAGACACGTTTTATCGTAGATAGCATGCTACATTTCATGTATAGTGGCTGCCTAGTCATGGTCACACTTTGGGCTTCTATCATTGTATCCAGTGCAGTACTGTGTTGCTCAGTGGCTAACTACTGCTTTATGCGGTTGCATCTATCAGGGATTTGTCATTCTTATTATGCCGGAAGCACTTTCCACCAGTACTGGCCTGGGTATTGTGGCAATGAAGATTCTTGTTCTGCCTTTTCATTCTCTTCCCTTCCTTACTACCCACTCTATTTTCCCTCCTTTTTACAAGTGCACTGTGCAGATACGTTATGAAAAATAATCATATATTGTCCACGCAAAAGGTGAATGCCAAGTCTGCAATCACGCTGTGGTCAAGATGTGGAACTATTTGTAGTGGCACTGGCATATCCTCTTCTGTACAACTTTGCCCTTCTCTAACTCTTCCCACACACACACACACACACACACACACACACACACACACACACACACACACACACACACACACACACACACACACACACACACACACACACACACACACACACACACACACACACACACACACACACACACTGACAGGTATGTGGTGATGCTCACTGCGATCGTGAGACAGGCAAGCTTGAAAAGGCCATATCCATACCCATGTTTGGATGTCATCGTGCAACCTGCACAGTGTAGGGTTGTGGATGGGTCGTGGTTGAACTTTTTGCAATGGGATGCATGAATACAAATAATATATATAGTCCAATATCACCTTAACAGATACAGTACTGTACATAGAAAACACAAAATAAAAGTCTTAATAAGTGCATCTTTAGTAGTCAGGGAAAGGCTGGCCCAATTCTGGTAAGAAGAGTTATTGTTTATGACTTCAAGACAGGGATGTGAGTTACTCAACATCTGGCTCTCACTTGCGCACACACAAACACATACTGTACACAGAAAGCCTTGTTTTTGGAACACGTCAGTATTCTGTCTTCACTATCCCACTGCCTGAGCTCTGTTCCTGCACTGTCATAGCTCTGTTTCTCTGGTGCACTGTGTGTGTGTATTCATACTTGTGCATGCATGCATGCACAGGTGAGAGTGTATGTGTGCACACTTTGTGTGAGTGTGCATGAGTTTTTGTATCTCTGCTGTCATTTGTCAGTGGTGTTAGAGCTGTTAGAGTCATTGGGTCTGTCATCCTCCTTCCTTGTGATCAGCGGAGTGAGTCTGGGCTTTTATAGTTAGGACACTCCCTTGACTGTGTCCAATAAACACAGAATACATTGGACCTGCACGTGAACTCCTATGACCTTATACACATAGCCTGCATACATACAAAAGCTTTATGGCGGACCGTTGTGTTAAGTGGAGTTTTGCCAACACAGATCTGTAGCGTTAATTTATCGCCACGGTTAAATTAACAGCACGGATTTCAGTCTGGCTTTAACCTGCCACTTTTTCCTCCATGGTCTGCAGCCTGTGCAGTGATTTTGGCAGATAAATGGAATTTCAGACAGTCTGCTATGTCATTTAGGCAACTAAAGTGATGGAGGTTCATTCATTGGCAGCACTCAGGGACAGATGTTTTTTTTAGGATTTCAGTTTTTAGGACCATTCGTCTACTCACCACCAAGCCATTCACCTTAATGTTTTTCTGTGGATTGTGTTCACAATAGTGTTACAGAATACAGATAATTTAGTTTATGTTAAAAAAAAACATGTGACACTGGTCACAACAAGCTGGTGTTGAACCGAGGACATCACAATCTAGGGATCCATGATATTGCAAATTTGTCTGATACCCGATGATCGATACCGATAACCAAGACCCATATTGCATTTACCTTACACTGTTATACAGTAACTCTGTTTCTAGGTGAAAAAAATAGAGACTTCTAAAAAAGACAGTGCCTTCTTATTACCTGATTCTTTAGGCCTAATGCACATTTTAGTTGAAGCAACTTGCATGTAGTAAAGATGTAACCTTTATCTTTACTTAAAATGTCAGTCATCACGAAAGGCTTTTTCAGCTTTCGGCTGTCGGTATTATTTTGCCAATGCTGATTTCACCGATATTGCATTTTATTTAGTAAATATGTCCAATACCGATATGATGAACGATTAATTGTGCATCCCTAAATCTATGCCTTCGATTGTTGTAAATGTGATATATAAATAAAGCTGGATTTGATTTGATTACAGTGTAGTACAAACAGTATTAACTGACTGAGCCACTCTTAAGCTGTCTGTAAAACCGTCTACTGCTAGCTGACCAATGATACCAATAGACTGACCTGAGAGAGTGTGTCCAAAGGCCTGTGGTGTCCCTTTCTTGCTCTAGCATACCCGTGGAATCTCATGTTTCTCCTCCTATCGCCTCTCTCTTACATGGTTTTGCTTGGATCACAGGAATATTTCTGAGTATAATGGCTCTGGTAAATGTCTATGTAAAATGGTCAGACAGAGCTAAAAATTGATAGGTTGGCCACTTCCTGGTTATCTGATATGAGAGATGAGATTTACTGGAAATTCATGCTTGCAGAACGAGGGATGCACAATTAATTACATGTAATAAGAAAATGTATGATCATAGAATATAATTTTGCCTGCATTATCTGAACTTTTAAATTACCATGGCTTCTGCGCTTGAAAATGCCCACGTTTTGAAATGCATTCATGATTTGATTTGTCTGTGATCACAATATCTTGCACATGATTATCATGTTGGATAATCAGTCATCAACAATAAATCACTAATGTAGGCTAAACCGCCACACACACACACACGCGTGCGCGCACAGTCGCACACACACACTTTTGCTGAGTAAGGAAGGAGGAAGCGACTCTTTATCATCACTCAGATCCTCTCCTTTCCTGTCCGCTCATTCCTCAACTCCTCACATCCTCCATTCATCCTTTTCTTTTATTCTGTCCTCTCAGCTAATTCTTCTGTCCTTTCCTCTCCACAGCATCACGTCTTCCTTCCTAACTCGTAACCCCAGGCCAGTTCGACCCTTTCTGAGTACTGGAATCCTTATATGAACCCAACAAGTATTTGGTCATAGGTATTCACAACAAAGAAGCAAGGAAACGGAAGCAAGGAATTTCGTTATATCTTAAAATAGCAGATCTACAAGTCACATTGAGACGCATTGTGAGCTTGTAGATCTATTTTCACAATTTTCTTTGCTTTTGGTAATTGTTCATTAATAGTAATCGAGGCAAAGGTTTGAAATAATCGTTATGATTTGAAGTCATTTCGCCCAACCCTACTTTCTACGGGTCTGTTTCTACACTGCAAAATCATTTGTCATTTTAACTAAGAGATGACGCTCAGAATCTTACAGTGTACGTTTCTCTTGTGGTGTTTCAACTGTGGTCTGCATCAGGGATGTTCTGTGGAAGAGCAGATCAGAGGGGCTGATTGTGTTTCCTGTATCTATTAGCTGTCAGGAAGAGAGCAGGGCTTGTGCCATGATCTGTGGTTAAGTCAGAACGATGAGACATGGCCCGTAGGGAGAGCGTTTCACTGGAATATGCACACATACAGATGTGGTTGTTGTGCAACTTCTGCTTTTTATTGTGTGACCTGCCTGCACTGAACAGTCAAAGAAAAATAGTAAAAGTAATAATAAAAATCTTCTAACGAGTCATATTTCCTGGCACTTCTCTCTTAAGTCCTAGAACGATGGTCCTGACCTTTGTATTCTTAACTATTTTGTTGCTGGTGCTGCAGTAGAATGTGTTTTCAACACTCATTAATCTTTATACAAGTTGGTGGAATTCTATAACCTTGGTTTGACTAACCAGGAGGAGGAAATTAATTATCTTAAGGTTACTATCTGGAATGAGTCCTAAGCTAAGCCTTTTCCTCAAACGCAGATTCCAGTCCAAAACTATTCTGGGATCAAGAAGGTTTATAGCAGTTTTTTATGAGATGTCCATATTTAAAGTTGCCCAGAAAAAGATCTATAAATCTTGAATTTGGTGTAGGTCACTCAGGTCTGTCCCAAGACCTACAGTAATGTGTTTGTGTGTGTGTGTGTGTGTGTGTGTGTGTGTGTGTGTGTGTGTGTGTGTGTGTGTGTGTGTGTGTGTGTGTGTGTGTGTGTGTGTGTGTGTGTGTGTGTGTGTGTGTGTGTGTGTGTGTGTGTGTGTGTGTGTGTGTGTGTGTGTGTGTGTGTGTGTGTGTGTGTGTGTGTGTGTGTGTTTGCAGTCAGAGCCTGCCAGTCTGCCAGCGGAGGATGTCAGTAGCAACTCTAATGGACCCAAACAGGACGCACTCTTTGATGATGACCCTGAAGACCTGTTTGCAGGTACACACACACACACACACACACACACACACACACACACACACACACACAGAGAGAGAGCTTATTTATTTACATACAGTACGTCTACTAATATGTATATTGACTTTTAGTTAATATTGGAGAAATTACTGTCAAACATAATGATACATCCCAATTTAAGGAAGTTCTACACAGGCTAGAGAAACAAACTAGAAGTCCTGGTAACATTCATAAAATAGTACATATACTGTACATAAAATACATACTAGCAACAACAAGGCAGCCTAGAATTGTGCATAGTTGAAGTTGAACTACGTTTGGCATCTTCAGCACCATCCAGTGGACAAACATTCATACATCTACCTTACAATTGGAATCTACAGTCATGCGCGAGAATGTTTGTACGGTTCAGTGTTGCCAGATTGCGCACAAGCAACAAGCAACCAGCTTCATGCAAACACACCGCGCTGCGCACTGCGCATGCGTGGACGCTCTTTCCCTAACCAATTACACGCCACTTCACGCTTACAACTCCTGGACATGGCAACCCCCGCAACCCCGCCCCCCATCCAAATACTACTGTCTGTCTGACTCTTTGGGAGGGTTGAACGCAGCGAACGCCGTCTCGCTGGGCTGAGCGGGCTGCTTCATCAATCTGTGCCGCACATTCTGGTCCTGCAAGAGCCTGTGTGAATAGATAGATAGATGAACGGGTGAAATGTGTCCGTCTCTCAGTTTGCTTTCGTTTTCGGTTTGCGTCTCGAAACAAACACTGCTGTTGCTCTCGCTTTTGGTTTGCGTGTCGAAAACGTCTACAGCCTACTACACGAGAGCCTCGCGCCAGCGACTAGACGGAAGGGTCGCGTAGCGACCCGCACCTCTAGTGACTTACATTCAGGCAGACAGAGGGATATACTCCTCATTACAATAGTTTCACACTCAACTAAAAGACCAAACTTGATGTTGCCAAAAGTAAAATGAGAAATTAAATATGTTTTCAGACGTGATTTAAAAGATGTATAGTCTACTTTTGTGAAAGTATTTGGACTAGTTTGTCATCCTATCTGTTTGTGGAATGCCATGTGTGCACTTCAGTTTGTAACTTCCTCATTCCCTCACAGACTCAACTAGACCACATACATACACACACACGCACGCACGCACGCACGCACGCACGCACGCACGCACGCACGCACGCACGCACGCACGCACGCACGCACGCACGCACGCACGCACGCACGCACGCACGCACGCACACACACACACACACACACACACACACACACACACACACACACACACACACACACACACACACACACACACACACACACACACACTCTCATTCTCTTTGTTTCCTTCTGTAGTTTTTGTGTGCAAAAGAAGCAGCAGAGAAGCATACTGTACACTTGCGTACCTGGCGCATGAACACACACATACTCTGACCTAACCTATTTTGTCTGTGTGTGGTGTGTTGTAGAAGCAACAGAAGAAGTATCATTGGACAGTCCAGAGAGGGACGTCCTCCTGTCTGATGGCCCCTCCCCTGCTATTACTCCTATAACCCCGCCCATCTCTGTGATCACGCCCCGCCTTACGCTGGACCACGATGACCTGTTCACACACACGTCCTTTGATGAGGTACACATACAAACACACTTTGACCTGCTCACATACACTTCTTTTCACAAAGACAGTGGACCTCATTCACTAAGCTCGAGTTCGCACATCATTTGTAGTTGTACTTATGCGGATATCTGCAACTTTCTACGTTCAGACTCTGATTCATCAATCCTTTTTTTTTGTGCGTGGATTTGGACGGACGTACACTCAAACTCACGTCTGCCCTGGAGCAGACATATGGGACTAAAGCTTGCGTACCTGTCAAAATGCCTTATAATTCATGCAAAATCAATTACAATAGTGCCAAACCTCAAATAAAATATTTGTCATCACATATAAAAGAAAAAAGATGTCAAACGATCTATTGATTGAATGCATATTATAGGCTAGACATGATACAAATTCAAACCGATTTGTATTTATTTATCAATGATGAAAATAGACTATCATGCCTTAATGTCACAGGAGCCAACAGACCCACCTCCATGTCGCGCTATTAAATGGTAATATATTGATCACATGAACACCACACAATAGCCTAATAAGTCTTACCATCTGATGAGGATACAGTATGGATGAAATCTAGCTGTGTCCAGATCCATTCCCCATTCCGACATAGGTGGATAGGATATGTTAATCCAAAAAACAGATTTCCCCTCAGTAATCAATAAAGCTCTGGTCTATAATCTATGGATAGCAGCGTTCCAGTATGCCCTGGATTCCAGCATCATCTTTTTTACCTCAGCAAAGGTGAGCAATGTTCAGTAGAAAAGGCTTAATATCCTTTCCATGGTTACGGTCCCCGCAGCCTGTGGGATCAGTAGGACTAGTAGGAGTAGCGTGGACTTAGCTTTAGGGCTGACAGTATACACACACCCACACACACACAATGCCACTCACACAACGGCAACAGATAGCGCTACAAAGATTTAAAGGACATCCTTTTATAGGCTGAGGGCCGCTTTGGATATCATGTCCATAGCACTAGCACGCAGATTGACATGCTTCGACACCGGGTCGCAAACACACCACACCACTGACCACACGCCAACAGGATGAAATGAGCACCTCTCCAAAAGTGTAACTATGTATAATTGCATAAGGAGTGCATAACCCAAAAGCCTGCATATAGTTTGGGTGCGCACAATGGCCGGGTATGGACTTAGTAACCCAGCTCACCCAGGGATATAACAAGTATTTTGAAGGTTTAGGAACCTTGTGTCTCGTGCTAAGCTTAGGTTTGTTATCCATTAATTAATAATTCAAAGTAAAATGCTGTTATTGTTCTGTGTAGATTGAAGAGGAAGAAATTGGAGACTTGATTGACATGCACATAGCAGTGTCTGATCCAGAGAAAGTTGGTGAGTACACTGGATGATACAGACTCTTACATCCTATTTAGCCCCCTACATTCGTACATACATTTATGTATGTTCATAAGCTATATCAGGTATCGGTAACCTTTTTGACATGAAGTGCCAAGTTTTCATTTTCTTGATAGTCAGTGTGCCATATCAACATTAAGTTTAATTATGACACCAGTCACGCCACGTCCAAATTAAATATTTCCAACTGATTTTGATTGTCCATAGGCTATACATAAGAACCTTTATTTTTTCTTCTTCAGAAATATTTCCTTTGATGATCATTAGACTCAGAGCGATAACTCCACGTATCTCTCAGACTCCCTCTTTTTTTTCTATTTCTATACTGTAGATATGAGGGGACTTAATTTAACAGTCTAAACTTTTTATGAATATTTAATTTTAAAAGAAAAAACCTCTCTCTCAAACTTATGCCAGTGTGCCAGTGATCACCCTCCCCCGTGCCAATGTTGGCACCCGTGCCTAAGGTTGCCTACCTATCATAGGCTGTGTGTGTGTGTGTGTGTGTGTTTACACAAGAGTAAGATAAACAAGATGTAGTGTCAATTTTATTTCAATGAAAATAAAAACATGGGGGTGGTTTATGTGTGTGTATCTTCCAGGTGACGGGATGAATGCTTACATGGCCTACAAAGTATCTACCAGGGTAAGCTATCGCTTGATTGTGGTGTCCTGTCTAGGATGTCGGAGCAAAAACCACTCTAGCAATGCTATAATGACTTGATATAATGGAATTATTCATAGCAGACAAAATAAACTCCATACATCATTATTATCTTGTTTTTTGTCACATAACCGTGTCTACCTGACATTGTATGATAATATAGTAAATTGAATCAAATCTTTTATGTAATTAAGATTTTAAATGTAACCTTTTCCCCTCTGTCTCTTTGTGTGCATCTCTCTGTTTTCTATCTCTCTCTCCCTCTGTTGCTCAGACTTCTATGTCTATGTTCAAGACAAATGAGTTCTCAGTGAAGAGACGTTTCAGTGACTTTCTAGGCCTTCACAGCAAACTGGCATCCAAATACCTGCACATAGGATACATAGTCCCTCCTGCCCCGGAGAAAAGCATTGTGGGTAAGTCAACGTCATGGATTAAAGTTCTCAGTCGTCACGATTTCAGTCATTTGGATTCCATAGAAGCCAGCATATCCTCTATGGAAGCATGTCGCGCACCGAACATAGCAGATCTACAAGCTCGCAACACATCCGGCTGCGACGTGTTGTGAGCTTATAAATCAATGCCTCAAATCTATGATTTCCTCCCTAAACATCATCAAAATGTCATGAGATTTTTTTTTTTTTTTATATTGTTCATTTTAGCTGTAGTTTACTTGATAAAAGCTAAAAAGAAATGTGTAAAGGTAAGAAAAACAGAAAGAAAACAAGGCTAGTAAGTGAAACCTATCATGGCTGTACCATGTATCGGCATTCGGCAATGTGCAACATTGTGGCCAATTTGTTAGAGGGATAGTCAGTGGCAATGTCTATATTGTGAATTCCTGGACCAAAGGAAACATTACCCTTTTGGAGGATTAACACCAAACACTAGTGCTTCGTACATGACAAAACAAAGAAGTATTGGTTATATGGTCAGCATATCACCAGGGATGTCCCATGAAAACACGTATTCATTGGATGAAAATACCAAGGGGGAAGGTCCTATGTTGCAGCTTAATTGACCCTGCAGATGGACAGCGTACATGCTTAATATGCATTTTAATTAGACATGCTTCTCTGCCTTATGTTAATTCCTTATGTTAATTTGTCTCTAGGAATGACCAAGGTGAAAGTCGGGAAGGAAGACCAGTCTTCTAATGACTTTGTGGAGAAAAGAAGATCTGCCTTAGAAAGGTAATTAAGTCACAATATTGAGTGCTGGTAATTATCCAGCTGCAATAGGGTAAGATTTTTCATCAGAGGGGAAGGGGCGCTCCAGATGGACAAAAAAGGATGTTGTGTGGAATCTCTGGCTGATAAGTTAAGTTAGAGTAAATGTCAAATAGCAAATTGAAAGTGACCATATGATATACTTCCATGTCAAACACGGAAGAGGAAGTAATCACTTCTATATGGGAATATGAAAATGCGTTGGTTAGGCCACTGGTTCTCAACATGGGGTCCGGGGACCCAAGGGGTCCTTAATCCATTAAGACCGGGCGATTCTACAAATGCCTTCTAAACCAGTAGTTCTCACACTTTCAAGGTTCTTAAAAAAAAAAATAGCAGATGATGGCAGATATATATTTTTGGGGCTTTTTTTATGCCTTTATTTTAGAGAGGGATAGGGAAAGTAGGCTGACAGGAAATGGGGAGAGAGATGGGGGGGGTGACACGCAGCAAAGGTTGTCGGGAATGGGAGTCGAACCCGTGACACGCTGTCAGGCTGGCATTGCAGCCTAGGGTGCCTGGACCGTCACGCTACGACCCAGGCCGATGACAGATATTCTTGAGTAGCCAACGCAAAAATCTAAAAGACACAGATGCTTTTGAGCTGAGTATTTGGTAGTTACAGTAAGAACCAAATGGACAGGTATGCGTCTGTAGCTCTGAGAGTGACTATAACTTCATTAGTATTGCTACTTCAACCTTAACCCTACTAGACATCTAAAATAGAGGGACAACTAAGCTAAAGTCCCTCAACTGGGTTTATACAGTTATGAGGGCAAGACACACATTCTATCATGCAAATACTTATCTATTCACTGATCTAACTCTTTTTCTCGTATACATGCAGTCTCTCTTTCTCCCCTCTCAGGCTTCCTTTCACTAACACACCTTCCCTCTCCCCATCTTGGTGTTAGAGGCTAGTTAGAGTGCTGTGTTGTCAGGTTGTCAGCAATAAAGTAGGAGGTGAGATCCTCAGCACTGGAAAGATCAGACCTGTTCAGATCTTTACTGCTTCAAAGGTTAAACCACAAATATTAGGTACATCATTATCACAACACACACACTGCCACCGCAAGGCTGTCAGAGATATACTGACACACGCACACGCACACGCACACGCACACACACACACACACACACAAAATAATCCATGTATACACATAAAGAAACACGCACAGCTACAACAGAGGCATGTTGTTTAAGTGTTTGTTGTGTGTGTTGATATGCTTGTACATGTACACGGCACGCCCACCTTTGTGTGTCCGAGTCCTTGGTGTGTGCATTTATCCGTGAGCGTGTGTCCAAGGGTTCATGTGAGTGTGCGCACGTGTATCTGTGTGTGCGTGTGTGTCCAGCTTTTGCCCTCCTGATGGATTGAATAAAGATGAGGTGAGGGCTAAAGAGGGCGGGGCTGACATTCTGCTGCCCTTTTCTACGCCAGCAGTGATTGACAGGAAGGTCAGCCAGTCTCCTGAGCCCAGTGACAGCTGATGGGGCTCAGAGCTGGAGAACTGCAGCCTGATGGATGCTGCTGGCTCACAGATACACATCGTAAAAATATCACCAACTGTGATGTCAAATATTACAGTCTATTGTGATCAATGCTAAAGTCTTCCTCTCTGGTGTTAGCGCTGAATTGCTGCTCAGGTATTATAGTTGTGATGTTGATGGGGCGCGTCCGAAAAATTCAGATTTCACCCAAGTTACACCTGTAAACCTGTTATGTGACAATACAGATTATGATATATTTCTGATATTCAGAAGCCTGTTGTTTGTATTAATGTTCTGGGCGTCTGGGTGGAGCAGGGGTAAAGTTCCTGCCCACCACCATGGAGACTAGTTTTTAGTTTGTTTGTTTTTTATTACCTTATCAGTCCCGCAGTGGGAATTCAGTTTTCTGCTGCACTCAGCTGATGGCTGCTCAGATGGTTGTAATGAGCCCTCTGAGGGGAGCCCCATAGACTGGGGCTGGGAGGAGAGCCAGTGACCTTCTGATTACCAGACGGCCTCTCTACCCACTATGCTACGACTGCCCCTAAATCCTTCTGTGTGTCCCGTTTGGCCGGGTGCTAGAAACGAACACAACTGGAGGGAAGCCAGAAAGGGCTATCTACAGTAGTTTAAAGCGACTTTGGGTACTAAGAAAAGCGCTATATAAATGTGATTCATTATTATTATTATTATTATTATTATTATTATTATTATTATTATTATTATTATTATTATTATTACAGTATGTCACTGCTCTAGTGACTCCTACAGGTTTGTCGGGCGCCTGTTCAGTGGCGAACTGAACTGATGTGCGTTACGTCCTCCCTGTGAAACTCATCACTGTGACTTAAAAAGAAGTGGCCTGGTGATTACACATGCTGGCCTACACCCTCCCTAATGACCAAACCAGTAGGAGTCAGCAGTGACAAGGGACTATAGTACAAAGGGGGAATTGGCATAATGACTAAATTGGGAGCATTTGCTAAAAACGTTTTTTTATCTAACTATATAAATGGCGAGCGACTTCCGCACCCTAGGTGCGACACCCCACAGCTCTGTTATCGAATAAAAAACGCACCGCCAGACCACATGTCGCCAACTCACTCGCCACGGCGGCCGCGCTGAATTTACGCGTCGCGTAGGGGACATCTCATTGCTCACTACACCTTTTCCACCGCGCAACATAATTAATTCTACTCACCAAATGTCGGACAAAACGGAAGGGGAGACAGCTTCGTACCGTTTACCGTGCACACCACCGACACCGCACGGCGACGGGTTTCGCCGAAACAACACGAGCGGCCGCCATTGCACTCTGCCCATGTCCTCCACAACAGCACACACACAGCTCCTTTGCTTCACCCCCCCCCCCCCCTTCTTACGTACCTCCTTTGTTCCACCCAGGCCGTTACTTTCACTTCACTCATGTCTCCATCACAATATGTCCGTCCTTCACGTGCCATGTTCATCCCAAACACAAAAACAAACAGCCTGCACGGCCACAGCACAGCACGCTGCTCAGGCTAATGTGGTAAACAAACCTGCCTAGGTTCATGACACCACAGGACTCGACAGTGATGTCATCATTATGCAACCCGGAAGTACAAATACCAAGGATAGGTCAGTGATGTCAGTCGGGTTGCCAAGTTTGCTGCCAGGTTTTAAAAAACAAGCGACAGAAACAAGCAAACCGTGCATGAAAAAAAAAAAAATGCCGAAGGGGTCCACCATGTTCCAGGGGGGTCCCCGGGGGTCCCAACACTCACAGGGGTCGGCGGACCACCAGGGGGTCCGCGGACCACCAAAGTAACAATCACTATTAACATTTTTTTTTTTTTTTTTCCTTTTGGACACTTTTACTCCGGCGATTTGGGTACCCCAATATACACGCACCCACGCTGGGCCCCGTGCGCGGCTGGGGTTGAGGGGGGCGTAGCCCCCCGAAACTCTAGTTAATGAATAATTTGCCAATCAGTCAGTTAAACCCAACAAGCAGCACTTCCCAGGGTGTTGATTGAACTACTTCAGAATCAACTTTATTGTCACATCACTACACAAGTAAGGATGTAAAAGAGTGGGTGAAACTCTTCTTCGTACAAGCTTCTTTACTTCCAACTTTGGTACTTACGTACAATAAAGGTGTAGAGGTACATTTTAAAGGTAGGGTAAGTGATTTACTTTGGTTAGAATAAGTGTTAAATAGCTCTATATTCTGATAGTTCTCATTGCTATAGTGTGTTTGTTCTGTAAAATGAGTCTCCCATGTCTCTCCAGCTCTTTATTGAACAGAAAATGTATTTTCAGTGCTCTCTCCTGATTGGCTTAAATTTTGTCACCTACCTGAAGATTTACTATATTCTGTTTACTAAAGAGCTGGAGAGACCCCTGTGACTGAACAAACGCTCTGTAGGAATGATTACTATCAGAATATAGTACTTTAACCTTTTTAACAAAAAATAAATCACTTACCCTACCTTTAATGTTCTATCTTTTATTGTTTATACATTTACATTTTAAATATCTCCCATAGGTGAATGGATATGCATTGAACCAGAAATATAGCCTCTGCCGAGTTGAATCATTCAATGGCTTTATTGCAAAGAGTAAAGATATTCATGCATTCATTTCAGATGAGTATCATTAGAACAGAATCCTTAGAGCTAATTATTAGCTCACTTGTTTTTTTTGCTGCCTCATCTAAAACATGTTTGGAAGTTTGGAAGTGCCAGCATTAACATCTGATGCTGATTAGTTGCCTGTCTCCATGACAATCTGCCAACTATCCAACCACGGAACTGGCCCCCCGTATAGACTATGCCTGGGAACTCTCTCTGTCAACTTCAGTAAATATAACTCTATAGCGAGTTAACACAAGTTACTGTGATTGTCATACAAGTGCTTTGTCCTTCATCACAAACATAACAAGCAGTAGTATGTCTTACAAGGGTACGAGATTTACTGTACAACTCAACATTCATGTCAAGCTAGAAGGTCAGATAAGCGGAAAGTGAGTGCCAGATAAGAGATTAGGTTTAAAGTGATTGTATTTGGTTGCCAAGATATTGTTCTGGATGAATAGAAAACATGAATATTGTCTCCATCTTGTGTCCCGTCTACCAGATATCTGATGAGAACAGTGAAGCACCCTGTCCTGCTGAAGGACCCAGATGTTCTGCAGTTTCTGGAGAGTTCAGAGGTACAAACCAGATGTTTTTACTCAGAAAAGCCTCTGTGCTGGTTATGCTGTCACTGACAAGTGAATATATTCTTTCCACTACAAGAAACTACTGAAATAGTCAGGAGTTGTTAACCACTTAAGCCTTATATAATCTGTTGTATGATGAATAATGAAAATAGCCGATCTACTAACTACTCACTCGGAAATCTGCTATTGACGCAAATTTCAGAAATGTATTATATCTTTTGGGATACTTTGCGCCTATAATAATGTTCAAAATAGGGATGCAAGGATTAAAGTGGTTAAAGGAGAATTAAACCCATGACCTCCTGGAGTTGCTCACAAACCTGTTATACTGATAGTCAGAAAATAAATTCTACCACACTGCTAACTCTATAGCCCATTTCATAGCGTGTTATACAGAGTATGGACTGAACGATCAACATCACCGTCCTTATAGCGCTGCAGCTAGTGGAGATACAAATACAGAAATCTAACAAGCAATTTGCACGCTATGCCCCTTTGTGCTTATTTTAAATTATGCTTATTATTATCATTATCTTCTTGCTATTTTGTGTTGTTGTATCAGCACAGTCTTTGCAGACTTTAGGGTTTAGTGTGTGACAAATAAACCCCTCATTATTCTTGATTCTACTGTCCTTTTGTACTGTAAAGGTAAAAACACTCCAAACATAAGGAAACATTCACAGAATAGTCCTGGTTTGGGAAAGGAAAACACTAGAAGAAGAATCTGTTTCAGTTTTTCAGTCGGCTTGAACCCTCACTTCCTTTACCCGTAACTGGGAGCTGCAAACTTTCCAACAGGGGCAAACAAACAAACAAGGGCCCCTGTTAATGGCTAAAAACTAACTGGTTTTATTGGCTTCCCAGCTATTTTCTGCCTCATTTTATTGCTGGCCATCGTTTCAACAAACCCTCTCTAATTCTTTGTTATCAGGCCTCCGTTCTCCATTTAAACCATGTTGGGGGGATTAGGTTTAGAGCTAGCCCGGTGTCATTTGGGTCCCAGAATAAATGGCCCGGTGTCACAGCTTTAAACAGATGTATCGGTTGGCCGCCTGACCGAGCGTGTCCCTTCATCCATCTGTCCGTCTGTCTATCCCCTCTTAATGAAATGCAACTAGAGAACCTAGGAGGGGACAAATGGGACCACTCTCAATTGAAAGCTATTTTTGCCCTCCTCCCTCCTCCCCCCCTCTGTCACCTCTCCTGAGGGTCCCAGGGCTGTGGTTTTCCCCAGGCTGCTGCCTGCTCTATTAAATGAGATTGTACTGGTCTTTGGAGGGAATTTACTACTGTCAGCTTGGAGGAAAAACCTAGTATCTCCACTCTAAGTAAACTTGGCTAGAATGGAGGAAAGGCAGACTTGTTTTCAGATTGGCATCCTGTTTTGGAGCTGAAGGTTGTCTTTTGTGGGATGTGGGTGCTGGTGAGTTATAGAGTTACACGTTTTTGACATTAAAGCATTTGTATGAAATATGAGAGGTGAGAGAACCCGACAACACCTTAAAGCTAGCTGTGGCTTAGTGTTACGAGCAGCAGCTACAAAGACACAAAGGAAAGATAGAAAAGATAAACAGTTAACAGGAGCTGGATTAAGAAACATTGTAAGACCTGGATGACGTGAACAGAGAGACAAAGACAATCAGAGAGTATAACAGAATTAGAGCAAGACAGACACATAATTAGTGAGAAACTGAGTTAAAGATTGCAAGACAGAGAAAAACAAACAAAAGCTTAAAGACAAAGAAAAATGTGGGGAAATGGACAGCGACAGAGAGAACCAGACAGAGACTTGAGAAAACTATGTGAGAGAAACGGCAAAATAGAACAAAAGAGAAATGGAGAAAAACAAAATGAGATGTGAAAAGAGAAATGTGGGGTGCGTTGCATCGTGGGATACACTCCTGGGGTCATGGGCCTGCTTTTTTTCCTCTCTTTTTTGCCTACTAACCAGTTTGTTTGTACCTGCTAACCCGTTTGTTGGCCCCTATTTGTCTTGGTTTCCAAGCTGCCGCGGGCCGTTAGCACCCAGGCACTGAGTGGAGCGGGACTCCTTCGTATGGTCAACAAAGCTGCTGATGCTGTCAACAAGATGACCATCAAGATGAATGAATCAGACGCTGTAAGAGATATGAATTAATGAATTAACTCTCTCAGTGCCACACAACGAGATATCCTGAGTTTTTTTCTGAATGCCCTCAGTGCCAGAACGAAAAATCCAGAGTAAAAATAAATAAAAATAAAATAAAAAATAACTTATAACTGAAAAAGGCTGTATCTCGCTTCCTAAGCACTTTTTTTTACTTTGAAAAAAAATAAAAAAAACTGCTGGCACAGTATGAACATATTTTTTTATTTCATTGGCACTGAGAGAGTTATGGACAACATGATCACTAAGATGAATGTATAAGATGCTGTAAGAGAAGAACGAACAAATGAATGAATTAATTAATTAACAAGATGGAATCAAGATGAACAAATCAGATGCCGTAAGAAAGATGGGGGGAGCCAAAAATGAGTGAATGATTGAGGGGAGGAGGAGATGGGGTATATGTCGGAGGTGTGGAGGTGATGGAGATATGAGGAGAGGAGAAGGTGGAGAAACCTGGTGGAAGGAGAGATGGAGAGAGGAGGGGTGGATGAAGCGATTGATAGAGGTGGAGACGAGGAGGATAGAGGGAGGAGAGAGAGGCAAGAGAGAATGATAAAGGGTGTGAGGGGTTCATCAAATGAATTTATGTTTACATCTGTGCCTTGAGAAACCATGATGTTTACCTCTTTCTCTCTCTGTGTGTGTGTGTGTGTGTGTGTGTGTGTGTGTGTGTGTGTGGTGTAGTGGTTTGAAGAAAAGCAGCAGCAGTTTGAGAATTTGGACATTCAACTGAGGAAGCTTCATGCCAGTGTAGAGTCACTGGTCTGTCACCGTAAAGGTATTGTGTGTGTTCCTGTTTTATACCCACCAGGACTCCCTGGATGTTCATCTGTGGATGTCCTGTTGCCAGATGGTGACAGAAAATGCAGGCGGCTATCACCTGATAGTCCTGCACACATTCATGCAAAGACATGCATTCTTGCGATCTAACAATATTGTCCTCTCCTCTCCAGAGCTGTCGGTGAACACAGCGCTGTTTGCCAAGTCGGCGGCCATGTTGGGTAACAGTGAGGACCACACAGCTCTGTCGCGGGCGCTATCCCAGCTGGCGGAGGTAGAGGAAAAGATAGACCAGCTCCACCAGGAACAGGCCAATGCAGACTTCCACCTCTTTTCTGAACTTTTGGGGGACTACGTACGCCTTATCATTGCTGTCAAGGTAAAATGAACGCTAGTTCATTCTACTCAAAAACAGAGCAGAGTACAATTTGTATATTAGACTACTAAATAGAATAATAGGTAGAAATGAGACCAGACCAGCACAAACCTCTAACTCCTCTCTAAACTGATTGCAGACGATGTGCTACTCATTATTGCTGTCAGGGTTCATTTAGCTTCAGGTATTTCTACTTTAGAGTAGTAAATACACCAGGACAACCTGCATCAGACCAACACAGATTTCTACCTCTTTTGCACTCTAGCTCTTCTAGCTCTTAATATGTGATGATATCGGTATCGGCCATATCGTCCTTAAAACATTTTTTAAAGTATTTTTTTTATGATGAATGCTGCAGATTCAATCAATGTTTTCTGGGGAATCTTTCAAAAGAGTTAAGTAAAAATACTACATTTAAGTTGTTTGAACTAATATATGCACCTGTAGGCCTAATAACCCCAGAATCACAGTTACTGTATAAGAGGTGTACTCTAAGGTAAACCCTACAGGTAACTTGTATTGCAAGTGTATCGGTATCATCCGATTTGACCGTGCAATGAATCGGTAATAAGATATTGGCCAAAATGTCAACATTGTGCATCCCTAGTTGCAAGTCGAAGTCCCACAATCATATCTGTAGATGATTTGGTAGATGCGTGCAACAGCCTCTCTTGAGCAAGGCAGCGGAACCCTAACTAGAATAGAATAGAATGGACTTTTGCACGAATGCATAGGAAATCTTGGAGCTCAGCTCCCAGGGTCAGCATTTGAAAAAGACAGAAAATACAGACAAGACAGAGAAAACATTCATCCTACAATCCTACATATACAGTATCTTACCATACTCTTTAAAAGGCAAATATAATAAATAAGTACTTCATAGACTAACTAAAAACAGTGCAAATAATAGTGCAATTCATCTATCATGATTCAGTTAATCTGTCATGATTCAGTTAATCTGTCATGATTCAGTTAATCTGTCATGATTCAGTTCATCTGTCATGATTCAGTTCATCTGTCATGATTCAGTTCATCTGTCATGATTCAGTTCATCTGTCATATTGGCTGCCGTCCTTAATTAGGCAGGAAAAAAACTGTTAAAGCGTGTCCTGTGGATGGAGATGCTCTCTGGCCTGTGGTGTCTCAGGTTGTATCCCGAGTCCCTACTACTAACTACTTCAATTAATACATTTGTAAAGCAATGTATCACAAATGAAAATACGTAACATACCCATATGGAGACCACTTGAAACTGGATTTTCAGGCCGCTTCACATCCTGAAAATCTAGTATTTCAAAACGTATAAAACATATGGAGTGCTGATCTGTCCAGTGGTTTGCAAGATTATCTCTAGACGCACTCCTCATTGACAGCTATCCTCTTGCAGAGCCACACCTGGTCCCATTCATGCCACATTATAACGCCTTTCTTTACACCATAACACCATTGTCTAGTAGTCGCTATTCTATTAGCTCCGTTGTTGCATTTGCCCCTTTAGAGCTAGGTTAGTTGCATTATCTGAGTATAGAGCAGAATAATTGCCCCTGTACTGCTGACTTACCCATCTACCACCCCTCTTGTTTAAGCTGCTGGATCTCTAACACCAAAGTCCAGGTAGGATTGACTCACTGAAAGATAGAAGACGGTGCTGAGCACAAGACCAGGCTGAGCAAATGGACCAGAGTAGAGTAACAATGATAATATATCCTAGCTATAATACAATATACCCTCAACTGTTACATCCTTGCACTATTAGAGGCTGGATAGCTCTGCTGCTGATCCCTTAATGTTATTGGCAGTATCCATATTATTTTTCTCAATACAACTGCCTTCCCATGAATGAAAATGCAGACAATTTTGCACGGAGCTCCAGTCCCAAACCATGTACAGTGTACTCAAATATGGGGCCTATTCTCCCGATGATGGCACCATAGCAACAATCTAAACATTTTTTATATGTTTGCTAAAAATCAGCAGCATGGCTTTGTAACTTTTATAAACACTAGACCATACCCGGTCGGCGCAGCGCATCCGTGGGGGGATATGCGCACATGATCTGGCAACCCGGGAGGCAGTTCGTCCCATAGCTGGGCAGCCCCGTAACCATGGCGACCGTGTTTGACACAAAAACGCTAATAAGAAGCTGAGATTTGATGAAATTGAAAAACAGGCTTCACAGTTAAGTTCAGATGGTAATGGTCAATGGCTGTGTGCAAAATCAGAGCAATTGGTCCAGCCAGTGAGGAGAACCGGGTGTCTTCACCACTACAAACGCACAGAGGTTACTAGAATTATAGTAGGATGTATGCTCAAATCAGAAGTTCAGCCTAATGGAATTATTATGAAGTCCATCACTGATTTTTTCCTAACTTTAAAACGGATTAAATACTTCTAGTCTTATGTATTTATAGCAAATGGCAACAGCACATACAGGAAACATATCTCACTGAAAAGGCTACTGTAAACATTTACTGTAAATTCTTGTATATTGAATCATCTTCAAAATAAATAGCAAAATTGAGAATACGTTTGCTTAGTGTGCCAAATTTCACGATTATCATGAAAGCTGGTTTTCCATGGAGTATGCGGTGCTCCATAGAAAAAAGAGCATATTAAGCTGTTTTTGTCTTCAGTATCATCAATCTAACACACAAACGTTTCCACCATGTCTAGATTACATTCATAAACCTTTCACCCTTATGTGTTGCTTTTGTTTATCAAACACGTTTTCCTAATTTCTCCTCATCTATTTCCCCCCACTAATGTGCAAAAACTGAAACCTGTTCAAGATCTGCCGTCCTGTAGTGTTGAAGGTTGTGAGTTCAAGCCCTTAGTGGTACTTTGTAGATTTGACTGAGAAGCAAATGCCAGGTGTCTATGGAATGTTCTATTGCCTGTATTGTTTTAACTGAGGGTCTAGCAACAACTAAATGACTAAACGTCTGCTAAATGACTGACTGTAATGTAACTAAATTGTTTCTCAATACCAATGAGGAACCTTGAGGTTTGCGCAATAAAATGCTAATTGTTATTATATTTCTGCATGTTACAAGGCCTAATATATAGTCAGCCTTGTCTAGGGAAATGCTCAACAATTCATTTCTATACATATTTCTTAAAACATTTAAATACACCTCATAAATACTGTATGCAAAATATCTGTTTCTTATTCCTCTTCATCTCACTCCTATTGGTTATACTGTTTACCTATATGGCCTACTAAGGCCGTAGCCTAGTGGTAACTGTAAGAGAGGCAGTCTCATAATCAGGAGGTTACTAGTAAGCCTCCCGGCTCGCCCAGCATGTTGAAATATGCTGGGCGGGATCCCTAACTGCTCCCACA
The DNA here is from genome assembly GCF_963454915.1 of Gymnoscopelus microlampas. Classification (NCBI taxonomy): domain Eukaryota; kingdom Metazoa; phylum Chordata; class Actinopteri; order Myctophiformes; family Myctophidae; genus Gymnoscopelus; species Gymnoscopelus microlampas. The sequence continues at coordinate 32,762,262 of NC_139941.1, forward strand.
CTGAGTGCTTCTGAGCAGCCACCAGCTGTGTAAAGCTGCAACTGAATTTCCCATGGCATTAATTGTCTACCTTGTGACACAGTGGCTCAGTGGTTAGAATCATTGCCTCACAGTAAGAAGTTGCAGGGTTCAACCCCATCTGGAGCCTTTCTGATGTGGAACTTCCCTCTCTCTTCTCCTTACCGGCCCTGTGTCATTGCTGCTTGCAGCTATAATTGAATTGGATCTTTAGTGTTACCCACTTGAGGCCTACAGTTTATACTTAGTCGCGCGATAAATAGCGCAAATGGATACAACTACAAGCTTGTGAACTTGTACTGTAGATCTGCTGTTTTTGAAACATTTTGACTTTTGTTTTGCTGGCGTCCCCCAAAATGGGGACGCCAGGATGAAAGTAGTTAATGAACATGAAAGTGCCCTTTCAGTAATATTCTCTCTAAAAACACTAATTTCACCTCTCAGCGTCTCTAATAAGCTTATCAAATAAGCTGACTTGCGCCGCTTCCGTTATAAAAGGGCCTACTGCTCATACTCTTTTTTTCCCCCTGGTGTTTACAGCCCATTTTAAATCAATACATTTTTATGACCAAAGTTACATCCAAAACTCCTGCTAAACACGAAACTTCTGTACCAACAGCTCTTCAGGTGGGATGGAAGATGAGCTTTGAAGTAGAGGTGGAACAGTTAATCAAACTTATCGATTTATTCGATTAAATGTTTTTATTTTACTTTTTTTTTAATACAGAAAATAGAAGAAATCCAGAAGCTCTGCTGTGAGCTTGTAGACATGCTATTTTTGGTATTTTGTTGGGCACCGTTTAGCGCTTAAGTATAAAAAACTGCTTAAGTTCTTGATTAATCAATTTAGTTAATTATAAAAATGTATACATTTTATACAAAATTGTAAAAACTATGAAGATATATTAAACAAGCTTCTCGATTATTTGATTAATACAAAAATGAATGGATAGAATAATTGCAAGAAAATTATTGATAGTTGCAGCCCTATTTGGAAGTTTTCTTTTTTTTTACCACCACTCTCACTAAAAGTCATTTTGTTAGTGTGCATGTGTTTATGCTTCCAGACATTGTCTGTATTTTAAAGTGTGTTTTGGCTCATTTCCAGGGAGTGTTTGACCACCGCATGAAGACGTGGCAGAAGTGGCAAGACACCCAGCTGCTCCTGCAGAAGAAACGGGAGGCCGAGGCCAAACTGCAGTACACCAACAAGCCCGACAAACTGCAGCAAGCCAAGGATGAGATCAAAGAGGTAGGAGAGAGACCCAGAGACAGCAGACAGGCACAAGGAGAATAACAAGCAGACAGAATGTAGAAAAAGGAAAAATGGAAAAGAAAGTGGAGTGATAGCAATGGAAATACACTAGACTGTGTGAGTAGTATTTTTACTACTACAGATAATAATAATGAGATGCATGGATGTACATAATAATATAATTTTGTGGCAGCAATAACACATTGAGGCGGCATGTTGTTAGTAAAATGAATGAAGTGCACCTAAACACTTCAACCATACATACTTAGTTGACCGGAGTGCCCCAGGGTTCTATACTATACTATACTATACTTTTCCCCTCAATACTAAATATCTATGCCCAAGAATAGGGACGCTAGGGTTCATGTGGCTAAGGATTAAAATTCATAATAAAATGTATAGTACAATTTCCCTTTGGCCTGTGGACTGGAGCAGAATTCAGTATTCAGTCAAACAAGGTAGAGCAGAGGATAGGAGAGTATAATTTACTGCTGTAGCTGTCACTAAACAAATTCATCCTCTATCATGCTTTGTCAAGATATACCACGTACGCACTCACTCTCTCACACACACACACACACACACACACACACACACACACACACACACACACACACACACACACACACACACACACACACACACACACACACACACACACACTCCCTATACAGTAAACAAACACACACACAGTAAACGGCGGAGGAGAAGGGGAACTACCTTGGCAGGGGGTCTGGTATTAAAAGAGAAAAACTGTCAGAGGCATTGTACAGGGAGAGAGAGCCTGTCAGATAGTGTCTGTAGAGGACAGGCCAGTAGAGTTACAACCAACATTTATTTTGAGAAAATGAGAGTTTTGAGGGGTTGTCAAGAGACAGTGTTTTGGTTTGGTGCCTTGACAACAGCCAAAGAGAAAACAACGACCCCCCCGCCCCCCTTCTCTCTGGTGCTGCTACAGACCAGCTACCTGGTGGAATTCCTAAAGTGCTATCTGTGTTTGGCCTGAATAGAAACACAACCATGTCAGAATTGAAGATGTGGTGTTTTTGGTGTTGCTGCCTTGAACAAACTCAGGACTCGGATGAAACGACAGTTCCAGTAAACTCTGTGTTACTACGGGTCAAGTCAAAGTGTTCCATGCTTTTATCTTAAGTAAGAAAATAGTAAAAAAAAAAAAAAAGAGAAAAACAACTAACTATTAAACAATAGACCTAACATGTTCATCACCAGCAAAAGATTTAATAAAACAAAAATGTGTGTTGGTCCTAATAACTAATTTTAAACAATTCTATTTTTTAAATAACTTATAGGTGTGTGTGTGTGTGTGTGTGTGTGTGAGTGTGTGTGTCTTGTAGTTTTCGTGTATCTAGCTACTTGGATTTTCTCTCATCTCCTCTGTCAGATCATTAACCCACACTGCCCCCTGTAGGCAGTGATAAGTAACTGCACTCAGGGTTACTTTTACCTACTTTTGTGTAGATTCAGATAACTGATCGTACTCTGCGCGTTTCCACAATTAAATCTTTCAACCGTTATATACTATCAATATATCATTTTGTCATCATCAATCAAAATACAACCCTCATAATTGACATTTCAAAACTGTTGTGTTTCAATCACTTTCATCTTTTCCTAAATTAAATTAATTTGAGCCTGTTCCTCATTTTTGCTGGCTAAACATCACATCGCACCTACCTAGGTTGCTGCCAGCTTCTCTCTCGCTCTCTCTTTTTCGCTCTCTCTCTCTCGCTCTCTCTCTCTCTCTCTCTCTCTCTCTCACTCTCTCTCTGTCTCTCTTCTCTCTCTCCTCTCTCTCTCTCTCACTGCTTGGTTGAGTCTGTGGAAGCAGTGCCTCCACACAATGAACCTTTTCTTTCTAACCGCTCCTAACCAGCTAACTGCCTGCCTTAGTACTATCTGGAGATTCCTCTTTATGATTTTGAAGCACAAAGCGTTTTTTTCTCCCTGCCTTTAAACATTTGTTGCATTTTCCCTGCCATGCCTTCAACCAGGAGATTGAGGAGGTAGGACCTGCCCCTGTTTGTTTGTCTGTCTGTCTGTCCATCTACACACCTTTGCTTGCTGGCATTTGCCCATTTAGAAATTGTTTTGTAATTTCCTGCCATTATCATGCTATCATGTTACTTTCATGTTGTTTTGCGTTCTCACTGCTGAAGAGTCCAAAGTCACATGAATTTGTTTGTCATAATGAACTGTGTAGAACACGATTATCTAATACCTTTTCACTTGTTGAACTAAATTTCCACTACTAGTATCCACTACTTTTTATAATTTATTTTACATGCAAACCCCTTCATGTGACAAATTATTCATCTAGCCTAATACAAGCTTATTTTAATTTTAATGCAGTAGCTTGAATTATTGGATTGTTATAGGATAATATCATTCTAATTTGTACATCGTTGTCTTTCTGCATAACATCACCCAAATAACTGGACTAAAAAAGGTGCTAATTTTTATGAGCCTTTTAAAACCCATGTAGCTAGATTGTGGTGGCCAGCATCATTCAGTTAGTTTTAATAATGTTAATACACATCATCTAAACTACAAAATGTGCGTCTCAGTGTGTACAACCAATTACTGGTACGGATGGGAATGACTAAATATTATATAAATACAATATACAGGGTTGTGTGAGCAAAGTACTGCTTTTCCAGGCTTATGAGTTTGAATACAAATTCAAATTCAATTCATCTGGGTTTTAAATTAATATATCCATACATTTTGTTTTCAGTGAGGTTATAATTTCCCATCCCTACTCACCGGTACTCCTGTTCAGCTGAGAATCTCTAGTAACAGTCTATACTGTATGTATGCTTGGGGTCAATTCACTTTCAAGCCAATACTGTATATTCAATATAAAAAGTAAAAAGCCGAAGTTAAGTCTTGAGACAGTGAGCTTACATAATACTCAAATAGAAACATACAGAGCTGTGTGAGTTGTAGACCAATTAATCTCCGAAGGAGGTTTTATGTTTCATAATAACTTCATAATTAAATGTACTATTTGCTAGTATTCTGGCTTGTTGCATGCTATTATTACATCTAGCTAACCATTATGTTTGTTTGGAGAGAAAACCTTTATCTGTATTGGCTATACTGAAAGTGAAGAAACTCTGATTGTAGTGCTGAGACAAAACCTCCTGTTGTTAACCATTGCCTTTAAAATGGACGCCTCAGCTCTCATCTGTAGCCATTCTGTATCCCTCATATCTACAAGTATATCTAATCAGTTTAATTGGACAATCCTACACTTGAAGAATCATATAAGTCTGCTTTAAGTGTTGATGCTTATCTAAAGATGAGTTTAAAACAAACAAACAAAACATAATGTAGTTATCTATCTGAATGCTTCTGTTGGGGATGCAGAATGGTGCAACTAAAAGCAACCATTGAATTGTTGCTGTGGTACTTTTGAACTTCTATGGTATTTAAAGCATCTATCTGTCTGTCTTTCTGTCTCCTTCTCTGTGTCTTCATGTTCCAGTTGGAGGGGAAGGTCCAGCAGGGGGAGAGAGATTTTGATTTAATTTCCAAAACCATCCGCAAGGAAGTCAGCAGGTTTGAGGTTAGTTGACTGGATTGACTGATGAATGAATGTATTTCCATTATGGTGTCATGTAAGCCAGAGACTGTGGTACTTGAACATCAAAGAAAAAAAAAATCTTTCTTAATGTGTCTTTATTTTTTCTGCAGAAAGAAAGAGTGAGGGACTTTAAAACGGTCATCATTAAATACCTGGAGTCACTGGTCCAGACACAACAACAGGTACAGTGTAAACAAAAAACACAGTATTACCTTCCTATCCAGGAAGTGTTCCCTTCACTGTCCTTATAATTGTTCTTTCTCTCTATTTCCACAGCTGATAAAGTACTGGGAGGCCTTCTTACCTGAAGCAAAGGCTATCTCATAGACTGCTGACGAGCTCAAGTCAAATTACACTACCCAGAAGGCACCTCTCTTCCCCATATCTCCCTTTCCTCTGTTTACGCTCAGAGGAAAGAAGCAGCGAGGAAGTGAATCATCTATTACCTTTTCATGGCTGCCGTTATTAAATACCACTGTTTTAATTTTACTGTTAATTTCACTCAATAGCTCACACCCGTCTTGTATACTCACCCCCCCAATCCCCCTCAAATTCTGAGCTACTATATATACCTGTGATGTCATCAAAAGAGGACAGCGTTTATCTCTTGTATACAGCCCCTGATGGTGTCTTTCATATTTTCCACCAACTAGTGATTGTAACAATACTTTGATATTTTGAATTTCAGGGTGAATTTCAGGGTGTGTTATTTTTTTCTCCACCAGGTACAGTACTTATTGCATGGTGGGAGAAAAGCTATGGTCTTGGCACTTAGCTAACTAATACCTTGTTAGCATTATTGACATTCCTCAATCACCATTGGCTTCAATAGCTGTTTCCATCGAGCTGTCAAATAAATGTAAGCAAACTTTTGAAATATACAATGGCAATTGTTTTTCCATTTGTTCTGTCAAAACAAAAAAGGGCTACCTGAGAAGAGAATAACCTCACACTCAAAAAGTGGGAACTAGTGTAATGTTTGGTTCAGTTATTATTCACATTTTATTGACATTGGCCCTTTTTCGTTCAGATTTTCTAATGTGATACTTCATAATGGGCATAAAACGTGGAAACCTGGCTATTGTAAACACTACTAATGTGGTTATCAGTAATAAATATAGAGGAAATGTAGTCTTCTTCCCCCATTATGTAACAGTTGCCTGGCAGTGAAAAAGACCACCCGTAGATGGGTGGTACACCTTTTGATTCCTGCTGTACATTTTGTCACCTGGTTAATCTCTCACGCTCCAGGCATCTGACAATGGTGAACTGATGTGTTGCTGTATGATCATTAGGGAAGGCAACATTTGTTTTTTTCCCTGTATTTTTTGAGCCAAGGAGAGAGGAGGAAGCAACATCCCCCCCCCCCCCCCCCTCACCCCCCCCCCCCCCAAGGCGATACGATAGGTGTGTATTTTATAAAATGACCAAATGTTTGTTTTTGTTTTTTAATGTTTTTTTGCAGATCCAAATCATTGAATTTATTCAACACATACAACAAGAGGCCTATCTGGGTTTTTTTGTACTTATTTTAAAACATTCCTTAAAGGGATATCTTGACATTTTGAATTTGATGCTCTAAATATTCAGCCAGAGGTAGTTACCGCTAGAATGAGGAGGTTCTTGATTATTTTGAAGAAAACTCCAAATCAGTTTGTTAGCACTGCTACAGCACATTCCTTGCTCGCTTCCTGCTCTGTTTCGAAAAATATCTAATGCTGACAAATGCTAACATGCTGTTTTGAAGATAAATGAAGTGTAAACACTGAAATGTTATTTGTGTGAAAAGGTGGTTTGTTTAGGAGGAATAACAGACTGAAATTCAAGAAGACAAAGTATCCCATTAATAGTATTATTAATATTAGTTATAGCGTGTAGGAGACTTTTAGCGTTAAGAGAGAGTCCTGTAACTGGAAATTCCTATTGTAGGTTCAAAGGGCAGCTTGTCCGTTTTAAGTGTCCTTGAGTAAGACACAGAACACCCTCCCTCCTCAATCACTGAAAGTTGCTCCAAAAGCAGAGTAACGGGTAAATGGCTAAAATGTAAAAGTGAGTGGTTGTCAGTTGGTGACAGAGTGTCCGTCCGTCCGTTTTTCCGTCCGTCCGTCCGTCCGTCCATCCTTCTACAGAATATGTTTATAGTTCTCAAACTTTTGTTCAACACTAGGATTGGGTATCTACAGAATTGTTTCAGTACCAAAGTGCTTCCAAAATGTCCAAATTGAAAACGGATTTGAAATTATAATTAGTTCATCTTTATAATATTTCATACGTTTTTAATATTCAGTGAAAGTACATCAAATGTTTTTGTCCTTTTTACATGCAGATTCTAGACAGATTTCTGATTTGATTTCTGATCTCATCGTATTCCATACATTTTTTCCCTTTTTATATGAATACACCAAAATCAATAGGATACCATATAGATCATGGCGAGAATCAGATATTCAGAAGCTTTTTGAATCTTTTGCCAGTTTGAAATCATAGTGATATTGAAACCACAATGATCTTTGGTACCCAGTCCTCATTCATCTCGATTACCCTTTTTCTGTCTTTTATGCCATGTTTTCTTTTGTTTGTTTTTTTTGTTACCTAATGACGTGCAATGATTGAGAGATTTCAGTTGATTTGTGTTTCTTTTTTATTTAGATGGATATTATAAAGCTTTGTGTAAGCAGATTTTTTTGGATTGTTTATCTTTGATTTTGACTGTATGTTCCTGCTTCATCACCGCTGGGGTCGGACAACTTCAATTACAAATAAAGGAATGTATGTCAAATATTGCTGCCATGATTTTTTTAAGTCTAAATCGATAACCTTTGACTCAGGACCAAAGTCATTTCTGACTAAACATTTCCCTCCTCTCTACTGCAGGCATCGGTACACTCGATAGTTAGATAGTGAAACTCTGACAGAGTTTGTTTTTGTTGACTTTGTATGTACAGTAATAAAACAGAAGTACAGTGATGTGTTCTGCTTAATGCATCGAAAACAAAAAAACAATTATATTGCTGACTCATAATATATTATTATTTAAAATTATTGCTCAGCATTTGTAGGTGTCAAGACCCAGTATTTTGATGGTACAGTGTGATTCTGCCTCCTGTGATTGTACGTAGTGAATTAAAGTAAAGAAGTAAAGGAATTGTCTGGTAATATGGTAAAGCTGTACAAAGCAGAGAGAGAACATTGGAGGCATACCGTACAATACACTTCCACCTCTGATTATCTGTAGTACATGACGGGCACCTCCACCCACCGGGCTGCTTTGATCACCTGTATTCCATTATTGTGAATTTCCATTTAGCCGGTGTGAACCGACAGCCTTTTCCTCTCTGTTTTGGCCTGGGTGTCAGTGGACTGGTGTGCTTGTCATAATCTCATCCTGATCGCAGAGCCTAGGGCTGTAAAACACTCAAACCGAGCCTTTAGCAGGACTCTGCTCTGTCACACACACACACACACACACACACACACACACACACACACACTGTCAGGAGACTCTGCATCACTTCTACATATCATTGCTGCCGGAAGGAAACCTTGTATGTCCAAAACCGTTACTTTTCAAGAAAGGAAAAAAAAACATCCAATGGATCCAATGTAGTTAATTACTCATGTTGATACTTTTCATTGGCTCAATATTTATAAAAAACAACCTAAAAACACACACACACACGCACGCACGCACGCACGCACGCACGCACGCACGCACGCACGCACGCGCGCGCGCGCACACACACACACACACACACACACACACACACACACACTTATCCACTTTCACTTAAAAAGTTCAAAAAAGAAATAAAATGTATAGCAAAAATAGCCGATCTACAAACTCAAAATGCATTGCGATGCGACATGTGAGCTTTTAACAATTTTTGCTACTCTTGTATGATACTCTAGTTTGATGAAGTAGGTCATTAATCTATGAAAAAAACAAAAAGTTGAAATATGGAGATACAAGGTTTCTGCACGACAGCGACGATATACATGCTGTAGACACAGATCCATCTAACCCATTCACATACTGTACACACTGACAGACAAGCACACACAATGTGCACACACTCGCAGGCAAACACATACACCCAACCTCTCACATTTAAACACACATGCATGTACTCATACAAATGCACATGCACACATTCACGCAGGGCCTATACACAGTGCTGTCAGAAAGTGGGCTGTACATTACTTTGCATTGCAGGGGTGACAGTATTGAGTAGCTGTCATATTTAGACCCTGGCTCAGGGTGTCTGTGGAACAGGAAAAAATTCAGATCTGAGTTTATTAACAGGCACTGATGGGAGCTCCTGGCTGTGTGTGTGTGTGTGTGTGTGTGTGTGTGTGTGTGTGTGTGTGTGTGTGTGTGTGTGTGTGTGTGTGTGTGTGTGTGTGTGTGTGTGTGTGTGTGTGTGTGTGTGTGTGTGTGTGTGTGTGTGTGTGTGTGTGTGTGTGTGTGTGTGTGTGTGTGTGTGTGTGTGTGTGTGTGTGCGTGCGTGCGTGCGTGCGTGCGTGCGTGCGTGTGTGCGTGCGTGCGCGACTGGATGCTGAACTCTATGTGCCTATAAGCATGGATGTTTCTGAGAGATGATCACTTTCCCCCCAAAATGTGCTGCATGCATATACTGTATATTAGAATCTATCCATGTGTTTGCTGATGGTAAATATCCATAGAGTTGTTGCAGACAGTCTCTGATGGGGATTTAAGCAGCTGTCACTGATCCTGGCTTCTTATCTTTCCAATACGGGGGGCAGACTCACCTCCGGTGGGTCCCAACATGACGAGGGCTGCAACAGTTAATCAAACTAATCAATTCAATCAATTGTAAAAAAAAAAATATATATATATATATATATTTCAATTTGAATAAAATAATCAACATTGGTAGACATTTTTAATTATTATAATCTTTTTTTTTGTTAAATACTGAAAATACATATTGCGATGCTTCACATTGTGAACTTGTAGATCTGCTATTTTCTGTACTTTTGCCAAGATGGCAAGATACCATTGTATGACAAGGTATAAAATAGGGCTTACCTGGTTAATCAGACTAATCTATCTAAAGTCGATTATGAAAAATATATTGGAAATGTTTTGCGTCATTTTGTTGTTGTATAAAAAACACAATTTTACCACAATTATCAAAAAAATTGATTAATCAGAAAAGCAATCAATAGAATAATCACTAAGAAATGAATTGAAAGTTACAGCCCTACTACAGTGTATTTGAAATAGCCTGGTAACCCCACTGAAAAGAAATTACTCAGATTTTGTTACTTGGTGGTAAATTGTTTAAGAACCTTTTTTTATTATTATGGTAATTCTAACCAAAAAATCTAACCAAATTCAAACCAATTACTTAGAAAATGTATCTTAGTTTCACTCATTTATATTTAGAATAGCATAAAACATGTATTTGTGCTTGGATTAAATACCTGTATATCAATGGATAGCTGAAATATGACTCATTCCCTTTCCACCTCTTCTACTGCAAGTTGTTTCTACGCACAGCCACACATAGTAAATACATGGTTTTATCTCTCTCTAACGTCTAACTTTCACTTGACAATAAAGTTCTGTCGGTACATTTAAAGGATTTCATTCCAAAATTATATCAAAGAAGGAAGGAGAAACTTTATTATATATCATTTGTTATTTCTAAAGTCTCCAGTTTGAAAATAAATAAATAGGTTATTGTCAGCCAAGGATATAAATGACTGACTATGCAGATTTGTTTTAGTTTTGTGTTTGGGATGAAACACTGCGTTAATTACATTGCTTGTGAAACTAGCATTAACATGTTACATGACTGTTTTCAAGCTAACAACATGATACGTTTCTGTTTTGAAGAGAGGGGAAAAAAGGTAATTGATCATTATTCCAAAAAACAGATTCCAGATTTTTCCGCCTCAAAAGCACAAATAGCTATTTCCTTCAAATGTCACCGTTTTTATTTAGATTAACGTGATTAACATTGATGCTAACAGTCGCACTGTGATGAGTATTTATTTTTTTAAATAATGGTGGATGTCTTTCAATGAATGAGTTTCATTCCATCATTACTCTTTGGAATTACATTTCCTTCATGATCTATTTTTACTAACCAATGGTTATCAGTATCCTTTTGCCTTCAGAATCAGTTCAGTAAATATTTTATTCACTTTGAGTGAAAATAATTACAGTAGTAAAAATAGTATAAATAATGAATACTAATATTAAAATAAGACTACACTTTCAATACTATCCTTATCCCTCAACTTTGGTTGGGATGCTGTAGCATGGTATTGTTAAATGTTTTATTTCACCTAATCAGTGCTTCTAAAAGGGCGGTCCGGGGACCCCCAGGGCCAGGGGTCCTTGGGGGGTTCCAGTGGGACCCCAGCAAAATGGGTTAATATAGTATCAGAGTTTTACCTCTATACATTGGCTATTTGAACATAGCCGATCTACAAGTTCACCACGTGAGCTTGTAGATCTGCTATTTAAAAAGAATCTTGAATAATTTTAACAACACAGATCTTTAATGGGGGTCCCTGGTACAACATATTCTCAGATAGGGGTCCACGGCCAAATACATATTAATTCGGGGGTTCCTTGGCATGACATTTGTGGAAACCACTGACCTAGATAACCTCTCATTTTCACTATGACATGAGAATAATGCAGGCACATGTATTATTTCAACTCACTCCAGCCCTCCCTGTCTCAGTCAGGTTTAGTATAATGTACCTACATTTATAACCCGGGACTCACCACAGCCTCCCACTATCAGTCCGGGCCTGGAAATAATGGCCGCACGCAGCTGAAACTAGCATTTCCATCTCGCTGCCGTTTTAGGGTCAGAATACATGCAGGTACATTTATTACAGCTCATCAATTACACTAAAACACAGACGTAGTCTCCATATTCTCCTGTGGCTAGTTTAGCATTCACTGGTGTCCCTAGACACACACACATACACACATAGGGATGACACACTCTCAGACAAGGTGTGGAGAGGAACAGGGGTGGGGGGGGGGAGAAGGGAATGAAAGCAAAAGGCGCTGCTATAGCAGATAACAATGTTGTTGTAGCTAACCTCTCTCTTTATTTATCATATCTCCAAATGGCTGTGCTGTGCTGTGCGCTGGTCAGGATACAGTGACCTTAGTTGATCAACTACCCCCCTAGCAGTCTGATAAGAGGACCAATATAATAGAGAACAGAGAGAGGGGTTGTACTGTAATTATTTCTCCGCTGTCAAGGCAACGGACTCTGGACCTCTACGCCGATTCAAATCTCAGCTGCTTCACGGCGCGGTGCAGCATGAGGCACGGTGGTGTGGTGTGTGGCGCGGGGATGGGATGGGATGGGATGGGAGGGCTGGGTGGGTGGGGGTAAGTGGGCAGCGGTGCTACAACACCACCACCACCATCACCACCGTGAGACAAATATCAGCCGGCCGCCGCGACACGCCTGAAATTGGACCAGTTTGTCATGCACACGGCTGCCAAGGCCAGGCACGCGCACAAATTCCACACGCACACCCCCTACGGTCCTGCAGGAAAGCCTACACACACACACACACACACACACACACACACACACACACACACACACACACACACACACACACACACACACACACACACTCTCATGGACATATTGTAAAATATGACTGCTGGCAGGCATAAAATATGATATTGGGTTTGCTCAGGATTTCACACAGACACAAAAGATTTGCAAAAGTATTCATTTGAAAAAGTTGGGTCTCTCTCCCCTCCTTTTCCCCTCAAATTTCTGTTCGTCCTTCACCGTCCTCTTCCTTTTCTTCATGTCCACTTTTTCTTTTTGTCTCTTCCTCTCTCAAAGTTTCTGATTTTTCTCCTCCTGTGTTGAAGATGATGAAGTCTTGACTCAGAGGAGCTGACAGTGATTGAATGTGAATTGAAGCTGGATTTGAGAATGCTTCTCAGGCTCGATTCCCATGGATTTTACATACCGTTCATCTGCTCTGTTTAGAACTTCATATTTCATAGAAGCTCCATCAGAAACAATTGCAACGCTCCAGACAGCCAACATGTAATTATTCTGAAAAGGAATGAAGCCAAATGTTTTCTCAGCTGCTCACTGGGTAATGTTAATCTATGAACCACTTTGCTCGATTCTAAACTGATGGGACTTTGAAACTACAAAGAGAAGAATTCCACCATGCACAGCAAAGTCGTCAGTGTTTGTTTAACTCTGAGATTGTACAAATGGACCCAAACGGATCTGTAACCATTTGAGTCCATTTTAACCTCTCAGAGTTATATAAACGCTGTGAATTTTACTGTGTGTAGTATAGTTTAGTTTAGTTTAGTTTGACCTTGGAAGCAGCATCATGCAGCCCAACACAAAGTAGAAGCGAGCTGGGTAGCTGCTGCAGCAATAATTGTGTATAAAAAAGAAAAGCAAAGAAAAAAACATGTCAATCGTGACTTTTATTGTGAAGCAGGGAGGATGTATGGGTCTGTATGGGCCCGGCTGGCTGGGTGATAGATTACATGATACGGAGGTTTCCTGATTTCGCAAATTTCTATGAAATGTGTCCTGAGTTCATGTAGCCACTGAGATAAGAGGCTGAAAGTGGCTCAGCGGCCAATGGGATTCATTCATTTCTCCTCCTTATCTGCTGATAGGGAAGGAGCGTCTCCTCTCCTCCTCCTCTTTCCTTTCCTCTGCTCCCTCCCTCCCTCCCTCCCTCCTCTGCTCTATACTTTTTCCTGTCCTCTCTTCTGATTTCCTCTTTTCTCCTCTGTTCTTTTTTTTCTCTCCTCTCCCCACTTCTCCTCATTGCTCCATTACTCTCCTACCCTCTCCTCTCCTTTATGCTCTCCTCCCCTTTATTCTTCTGAACTAGGCTTCTCCCCTTTCCTCACCTAGATGATACTCCTCCTGCAAGAGAAATGACTCCCTTTGCACTCGCTTTCATTTGGTGCGTGTGTGCGTGTGCGTGTGCGTGTGCGTGTGTGTGTGCGTGTGTGTGTGTGTGTGCGTGTGTGTGCGTGTGTGTGTGTGTGTGTGCGTGCGTGCGCGTGCGTGTGTGTGCGTGTGTGTGTGTGTGTGTGTGTGTGTGTGTGTGTGTGTGTGTGTGTGTGTGTGTGTGTGTGCGCGCCCGCGTGTGTGTTGTGTCTTACAACCCTAATTCTTAGGCTTGCACCACCGAGTGTCTCGGCTGCCAGTGGTAAGGTCGCGCAAGTCAGGAGAGATGAAAAGCGATAGCCAACGCGCACACACAAACACACACACCAGTGTGCTTCCTCAGACTTGTGCTTAAATGCAGAATGTGTGATAATCTCCATTCAGGTGACTGTTAAAGTGATCCAGAGCTCTGCTAAATGAGAAGGTCAATGGAGCTGAGCCACTGCCTTTGCCTGGAAGCACAGCTGCAGTGTTCACCTTAAACCCTGGAAGCACAGCCAGCCGCATGCAGTGTTTAAGCCACAGGCCGGCAAAACAAGAATGCTCATTGGTTCGCAAAAGCAGCCCAGACAGTTTTGCAATAGAATGGTGAATTGTTAATTTTAAGGCCACTGACTGATAGACATTAGGTGAATCGAATAGAATAATAAAATAGTACTTTGTTTAAAGTGTAGATTTCCTCTACGTATCAAACAGTGTAAAAGTTAGAACTCCCTGGGTCTTCTGTATTGAGCCAGCCTGTCTGTCAACCATCAGTGGTGACACTCTGTATTCCACATCTCTAGGGGTTCAGCAGTCTAAAATTACAGTGTGTCTTGTTTATTCTTTATCTCTAAACAGAAACAAGCCTCTTAATCTTAATTGCTTGCGGCAAAAATGTCCAGCCGATTCAGCCATCTAGCAGAGCCAGTAGATCTTCAGGGTTCTCTCAATTCAGCCCCCCCCCCCTTTGCTCACTCTTTTCTTTTCTTTTCTTTTTTTTCTTTTCTTTTCTCTCTCTTTTTTTAAGATTCCTTAAAACAACATTGATTGTTTCCCCGAATGACTTTCTGTCGTGGTGGTAATGATTATGCAGATGTGGCACAACCTTTCCATTTGACGGGCGGCTCCCATGGGTGGGTGGGCGGTGGTGCGGCGGCGGCGGTGACACCATGTTTGTTGCCACGCCGACAGGACATGGATGTGTCGCCGCCTCCCCCCACCCCCCACTTTTCCCGTTTAGTCTGGTCTTTCATTGTGCATTTTGTGTGTGTGTGTTGCTTGCATGCGTGCCGTTTAATCAGACTTCTTTGAACTTCTGCTCAGTTTGTAAAAAAAAACATTTTTACTATTCATTTTTTTACCCATGCAATATGTTCAAAAACATGATCTTTAAAAGAAAATCCTTTATCGAAAACTTTCACCTCTATCACACAATCATTCTAGTAACATGAGATAGGTTTTTTTTCTTCCATAACCTTTTTATATCGGCAGTATTCTTGTGCGTGTGTCTGTGTGTGTGTTTGAGAGAGAGAGACACCTAAAGCATTTCTGTAAGGAGAGGAACACATATCAGTATATCAGGATGTGAAGTGACAGTAGAAATACGGTACCATAAGAGTGTCCATTACCTCCCCCTCCAATCACAGTCCATCTTCATTCATTTTCTGTGAAGATTGGTCAACTGCTTCTATTGACAGTGGTCTTCTAAGTAATATCTCCTCTTCTCCTCCTCTCCAAAACCGTTTTTCCTCTCATATTAAGTTTTTTTTCTGTGTCTTGATTTTATTTGACAGAAAATATTCCTGCGCTGTGCTGCTGTGGTTGTAGATCTTGGTGGTGGCAGACGTATTGATCCAGCTGATTTGCATACATAAATCTATTGGCTATCTGACACTTGCCAATATTTCCTCCAGCCTGGAGGCACGTTGCTGACTCGGCCGGCTCACATTATCATTGGTGATGGGCCTTTGATGAAGTGTGACAGCGCAGAGCACGACCTGAACTGGATGACTGGCTGGCTGGATTGGTGGCTCTCTGGATGGCTGGGTGACTGATTTGCTGACTGGATTATTGACTGACTGAGTCACTGGATCGCAGTTTCACTGGTTGGTTGGACGGCTTACTGGCTTGTTGACTGTCACAGTACAGCCCAGGACCTTGACTGACTGGCTGATTCACTGGTTAGCTGGCTGATTATGTGGATGGATGTTTTACTAGTTGGCTCGATTGGCTGGCTGCCTGACACTTCTGGATGAAATGGTTTAGTTTCTGACTGTTGGACTTGGTAACTAGCTGGCTGGTTGGCTGTGACACACAGCCTTGGTCCCACTATGACTTATTTACTGGGCTGCTGGATGACTGGTTGACTGACTGCACTACATGAGAGTCTGGTTGACTGTACTGGGTGGCTGGGTGACTACTGATTGGTTGGTTGGTTGGTTGGTTGACTGGCTGTCTGTCTGTCTTATGTGTGACAGAGATGGTTATTTTCTTTTTTCCCCCCAAGGTCCGGTGATCAATGTGCTTTTTTTGTCTCTTGCACATACAGTATAACAGCAACATTGCAGGCAGTGAAATTATTGTACTTAAACAATAATAAAAGAATGTCCAGAAAGAAGAAACCATATGGTGTAGATACTGTATATAAATTATAGATCGATAGATAGATCGATAGATATAGAGTACTAATTTATGTGATGTGGTTGTGCATGGAAGGGCACTATTATTACTTTTCAAGACCCTTGCACAAAATCTTTCTCAGCCTCATAGTCAGTTATGAACCAAGTTAAATGATTAAAGTTTCACTATCCACGTGTGTGTGTGTGTGTGTGTGTGTGTGTGTGTGTGTGTGTGTGTGTGTGTGTGTGTGTGTGTGTGTGTGTGTGTGTGTGTGTGTGTGTGTGTGTGTGTGTGTGTGTGTGTGTGTGTGTGTGTGTGTGTGTGTGTGAGTGAAACAGTGAGACTTCTGGTTTCTTTGTTTCAGAGGAAAAGGTCAGCGCAGCACTGGGATTTAATTGAAGACCGAGAGCATGCAGCTGCTACTGTCACCTTATCCAAGACTGTGTGTGTGTGTGTGTGTGTGTGTGTGCGTGAACGACTGCTGTTAAATGAAAACCTCATATCATCAAGGAAGTTATTTCTTTCTTAAGACGGCTATTAATTTGAGAGGTTTATAGGTTTCTAAGTGAAATGGCCCCTCAGGACTCTATGGTTATAACTGAATTACACGGCACCATTTAAATTCAGTCTAACCCTGTAACCATTCAAATCCATAAAACAACAATTTACAGTGCGTCATTACATTTCAGTGTGTGTGTGTGTGTGTGTGTGTGTGTGTGTGTGTGTGTGTTTCTGTATGTGTGTTTCTGTGTGTGTGTATGTTTCTGTGTGTGTGTGTTTCTGTGTGTGTGTGTCCAGCACTGTTCCCCGGGTCATGTTGTGCTGTGGGAATGCACGTTGACACCTGGAGCTTTTTAGTATGCAAGAGACCGCCACAGCAACGAGCGTCCAGTTAATAGCTCCTCCATCGCAGAGCCCTGATCCCTTCAACAGCCATACCTGCAGCCGGCTGCTCGCACCGCTGTGATACAAACACTAAGTGGCACAATTTAATGAAGTTCTGCTCCTTAAAGCAAGTGGCACTGTGGAGGGATAGAGAGAGGGGCGGGGAGGGAGGAGAGGGAGGCTAACATCTCTGTTCTTCTAACAATCAGCTCATCTGTTTCTTTGAATAGTTTGCACGCCGATCGATGCAGCAGTTTTCTCCTGGCCTTTCTGTGCTGTCACCCGTCATTGAGGGATGCAAATCCATGTCAGAAACTAGCCTGACACTTTTCCTTTCGCCCACATGCGGGAAATTACTGAAGCTCAGCAATAAATGCATAGCTCATGAAGGCCAGGAGAGACAGCGAGAGATGGAGAGATGGAGAGATGGAGGGGAAGGGAATGTAAGAGAGAATAGGGTGAGGAATAGAGAGTGAGAAGCCGAGTGATGTAGGGGGAGGGGGGTAGAGAGTAAAGATAGAGAGAGAGACCTTTTCCATAAAAGTTTTCTCTGTCCATCCTGACAGAATAAATGTGTGAAAGGACGCTTTGTAAAGTTCAACCCTCTCTGTTGACAGCAGAGTCTGAGAGGCAGCAATGTTAAGAGTGAAAGAGAAAGACGTGTTAAATTCTTCACTTTTTCTGATACTTCAGGACAAGAGATGATTGTGCTGCTGCCGCGTCGCCCTGTTCAAAACACTGGCCTCACCTGAGAGGATGTCTACAGTCACATTATCACTGACACATCATTATTTCATATCTAATCTGACAGTACTACTAATAATAATAATAGCAATGTTAACTATTTGAAACCTAGCTTACCTACTCTGGAAAAGCAGATCTACCAGCTCACAACACGTCATAACGCGATGCGTTGTGAGCTTGTAGATTGGCTATAATCGGCAGAGAGATTTAGCGCAAAGGGTAGTGCCTAACAAAGGATAGCACCTAGTAGACCCCTGGGGGACAGTGGTTAATGTAACTGCTGACCGATGGCAGTGAGCTCTGTTGCTGTTGCTTGAGTTGACACACAATGTTTGGGTATTATTTTGGCTTATTATGTATGGAGGAAGAATACCAGGTTGGGACATAATGAACAACCATTTGATACATACAGTATTTAATATCCGTTCCTACTTACACAAGAGACTGAGGTTCTCTGTCTTTATATCTATTTAATTTTTTACTTCTGACAATTAACTTGAAGTTAGAGATGTAGTCTCACCAAAGCATTCTGTGTCTATGTGAGTACACTTATCCCTGCTGAGTGCAACCCGAACGGTCTGTCACCGTTCCCAATCTGGTGCGGACCCTACGCATGTCCAAAATTGTGTAACATATTAAACTTTTTATTTTTCTTTTGGAAAGCATTCCATGTAATTTGATGTAATGAGAGGCTTTCAAAACTAACCATTTTTAGCTGATTGTCTCATCAGTGTCTATTGACCGTTGCAAAATTTGAGAGCTTGCAAGTATTCCAATTTCAGACTTTTAATTGTCTTGGATTTTTTTTGTCCCCCCTGTCACACAAAAATGTGTTATTCATCCAGAATATCAATATGATTTAGAACTGAAAAATGCATCGCCTTTTTCAGTTGGAAATCATTTATCTTTGCAGTGTGGCATGGCCTTACATCGAAGTGTGAATTAGGCTTTGGACGTTGCTCCCTCTCTGCCAACTCACAGCAACACAAATGGAACCAGTCAGGTGATATCAAGAGAAGTTGCAAGGGCTGTGTGTATGTGAAATTGTACCATCTCCTTCTCTCGCCTATCCTCTCTCCTCGGCTTATTAAGATTTCAAAGATACAAACCGAACCAGGCTGATTGCTTTCAGGGAATCTGCCTTTAATAATTACAGGTGGAAAAGCTTGGGCTAAAATTAGAGAGGCAGAGCCTAATGGAAAACGAGATTTTTTCACTGAATTAGAGCAGAGGCACAATCCATATATTGACAATCCATCAGTGACCCACAGATCAGGAAAAGTGTTTGGGACTTGTCGGACGGGACGGCGGCAAACTGGCTCTGATCTTCCCTGGCATCTTCTCTCTCCTCCTTTTCATCCCCCTCTCTCGCTCTCTCTCTCTCTCTCTCTCTCTCAGCTCACTGCAAAGGATCGTAGACGAGAGCGAGAGATCACAGAGGAAGAAAGAAAGAGAGAGAGAGCGATAAGTGAAAGAGAGAGAGATCACAGTGGAGAGCGGTGGGGGGGGGGGGGGGGGTGTACCTACAGCCACGCACGGCCAAACCTGGTTTCATCTCAGGAACGAGATTGTAGAGAGGAGAGGAGAAAGGAGGGAGGGATGGAAGGAGGGGTGTTGAAAGGCCACAGAGTTAACCTTTTGTTTGATGACTCTGCCCCCCCTCCTCCTCTCCCTCTCTCCCTCTCTCCTCCTCGTCACCTCCACCCTCCTCTTCCTCCAGAAACAGAAGCTGAATCAAAATGTAAATTTTTTTGGTTCCTCTGAGAGCGAGGAGGGCCTTTTGTTTTCTCTGATATTGATTAGAGAAGGTGAGTCGGAGCTCGGAGCTCCGCTGCTCCACAACAAAACGTGTTCTTTCTGCTCGCTCTGCGACATGAATTTACTAGTATTTACTTTTTTTATGTTCCCCCCCTCCATTTCTTCTTTAATGAACATTGTGCGGGGGCGAGAGACTCTTTCACTTTGTGAAATTAATTCACTGATATTTCTCTTTTCTGCCAGTGTTATTGTTTTAGTAAAGAGAGGGAGAGGGAGAGAGAGAAACACAAAGATGGGTCTGCAAAGGAAATAGCATTGTTCAAAGTCACAATACAATCTGGAGTATTACTGGAGTAAAAATGTTCTCCAGATATTACTCTGCAGATTCTTACGTACAATTTCATCAGGACATGGCTTGAGCCAGAGCAGTAGGGTATTATTTCTTGAGGAAGTTACTATGGGTTCTTGATGTAAACTACTTGATGTAAGAGAAAGACAGAGAGGGAGAGAGACAGACAGACAGTGTGTGTCTACAGGTGTCCATAATATATCTGTTAATTCAACTGGAATTTACAAAGAGAGCCGAAATACAGCGGGTGCACTACATGGTTTCACCTCCAGTTTAACAAAGGCAGGACAGTTGGTGAACTTCCATATCTAGGTCTTTGCGTCTCAGGTGAAAGAATGTTCTCACCTTCTCTTTTTCTTTCAACCTGACCCGCTTCTTTCCTCCCTCCTTCTGCGCGTCTGCGGAAACCAAAGCTACAACAAATGATGTGATTATGATGTATCATGTAATGGAGAAAGTCTCTTTGTTTCTGCTGGGAGAAAATCAATACGTGGAGCCCGTGTCGGTTGTGGTCGGGGGCCCTTCGGTTTCTCTCTCTCTCTCTCTCTCTCTCTCTCTGTTGGACTGACCGGGTAAGGCTACGGCTGCAGGGGCCCAGGGCCTGGGGCCTCTGGACTCAGGAAATGCTGATCCTACATTTAGACTTGACAGTGATACATGCCTCGCTCGGCCCCCCGCCCCCCCCCGCCTCACCCACTCCACCCGCCCACCCGTCCGGCTAGCCCCCCTACAAATGTGCTCCCCCGCCCACCTCACAAGCCCCTGGTGCATCGTACCTGAGAGGGTCCGAGCAGAGGTGCATCAGCTGCTGTGGAGGGTGGGTGGGGGGGCGGGCAGGTGGAGGGATGCAGAGGCCAAGAAGGCCTGTGCTTATTTTTAGACCCTGAAGTCTGGGAGAACGGGAGGACAGGGAGTTGAGTAGAAGGTAAAAAAAAAAAAGAGAGAGATTCTCAACATCCTCAGGTCTGAGGGAGTGCATGTGCCAGAGAGTACTTTTCAGAACACATCTTAGAAAGAAGAGGGGGATGCTAAGAGGTTAGAAAGGAATAGAAAAAAGTTTTGTTGTGCAGTAGAGTAACTGTAAAATCAGTTGGGTGGTGGGATTCATTATAGATTTGTGTATTTAGATACTGTATTTTTCATGGATATAAGGAAGAGAGAGTGTTTTCTCGGTATACAATACATCATGGTTATTACTGGGTACAGTATTTACTGTTGAGACTGTGTATGTTATTGAAATTATATGAAACATTATGACACAGGCACCATTATATGCCTTCCCTCTCCCTCTGATGTTGACCTCTGCACCCTGACCTCACACTAGAGTGTGTTGAGGGTCATCATTAGGCTGGTCGGGAGCCACCTAACTCCCTTAGCACACCTACGTGTCTCTCTCTCTCTCCCTCTCTCTCTTTCTCTGCTAGATGTACTGTAATTGGATGCTAGGCCACCCATCCTATAGGTTTGTCTATTAGACCAACATATGATAAATACTAGGCACAAAAGGCACTAGCAGACTGTGCCTTTTGAGCTATAAAACTACCCAGAGTCTATTAACAGGATTAATCCCATGTTTATTATAGGCTGATTTACCTGATCCTCTTTTTCAAAGCAACTTGTAATGAGTGCAACCTCAGAGTAAGCTTCAGATCCCAAATCAGCAATAGTAGTGCAAGGTTCGGAGCCAAGGTCCCTTGGGTTGAATTGCGGTAGAGTCTGTGTTTTAATTCTTATTTAGCCAGGACCTTCCATGTGCAAACGGAACACATTTGTTGATCTAACATTAAAAAGAGAAGCGATACAATGAAAAAGACAAAGCTCAACGGCATTGTTTTGACCTGAAATGTTTCTGGACATTTCAGATTCCAAAAGGGAACCCCCACCCCCACCCCCACACACCAATTCTCAGAGGTAATAGATGATGTTTTTAATGTTGTTGTTGTTTGTGTCCAACTTTGCTTACTGAGACAATGGTGTTAATGAGCCTCACATATCAACTGCAGCACACTCCATCATGTGTATGTTCGTGTGTGTGCAGTCAGCTCCTTTCTTTTCTAGTTTTTGGTCCGCTGTGTGTGTGTGTGTGTGTGTGTGTGTGTGTGTGTGTGTGTGTGTGTGTGTGTGTGTGTGTGTGTGTGTGTGTGTGTGTGTGTGTGTGTGTGTGTGTGTGTGTGTGTGTGTGTGTGTGTGTGTGTGTGTGTGTGTGTGTGTTGGGGGGGTGCTTTTACAGGTATGTGTTGTAGTAGGTCAGGGGCTGAATATATGCCCAATTTCTACTCGATGTGATGCGTTGTGAGCTTGCAGCTTGTCGATTCTTGCCATAGGACACCATCCATCGTACAATCTAAATCTTAATCTAAGTCAGGCTTGACAGTGTGAATGGTCACGTTTGCAGTTGTCTTTGCTTTTTATAAACTTCTTCAGTTTCAGACCAACTTAAAACAAACCCAACATCTTCTATCTCTAGTCACATAACTAGATAGTATATATGGCTTTACATGTTATGATAATGACTGACACTCAGCTAGCTTGGCATGTAGCTGTTTGAAGTATAATGCTTATAAAATGACTATCGGCAACACACAGCTGATTTAGGTATACAGTAAGCGCACAGACAAGTCATCTGCTTAGAATTCAATTCTTAAGAATTGTAAGATTTTGTCTTGCCGATTCAAGAATTCAAAGTCTGACAAATTTGACTGTTAGATTTGCAGATTGTCAGTTGTCCTCACTGAGTGCGTCTTGCTGTCTGTCACTGTGTGGATAATGTAGAAATTCTCTGCTGGAGACTCCGACTCAGCTTTGCCATCTGTCAGGTCTGAACAGATCGATCCAACCCTGAGGTCACCATGGGCCCTGACCCCATGTCACTGCCTGACACACACACACACACACACATGCACGTGTGTACACGCACACACGCACACACACAGAAACACAGTCACATTGACGTGCACACATGAAGATACAAGCATGCAGGTACACATGTGTACAAATAGAAAAACACACACACACACACACACACTCACACAGAAATGGATACAGTGACAGCAATGTGACAGTGTCTGTATGGTGTTGGAGGTGTGAGCTATGTCACTGTCAGCCTGCAGCAGACTGTCCTAATCTTTATCACTTACCTCTTTCAAACCTATACTGCAGGCAGGGACACTCGCTCTGCACGTGTGTGTGTGTGTGTGTGTGTGTGTGTGTGTGTGTGTGTGTGTGTGTGTGTGTGTGTGTGTGTGTGTGTGTGTGTGTGTGTGTGTGTGTGTGTGTGTGTGTGTGTCTGGTGTGTGCGTGTGCGTGTGTGCGTGTGCGTGCTATACTGTACTGTATTTGTGTCTAAACTTACTTGATATGTAAATAAGGAAAAGCAGAATGTAATACCATTTGCAATATACAAATATATAACTAAGTATGAATTCTAGGCTGATAGTATAATATTTTCCTCACATTGATTGAACAGCATAATTTCCGTCATTGTAGGTCTGCAGGCCAAATATATGAATCTATACTATTATACAAAATAGTGCAAAAATAATTCACAATAGCAGATACTTGTATATGCGGAAACTATTTGTACAAGGGTTATTTGTACAATGCAAAAACTAATTCTCAGGTTTTCTCTTGTTGATATATCTGATTACACCTGGATATTAAGTTACTAAATCGTAAGTGTCAACAGTATTACTGTATTTCCTGTCAGGGTCATGGACAGTGTCTTATCACATACTGGGCATAGGTTATTTTAGAATGGCACATATTTTAGTTTGTTTTCAACTTAAACGTTCAACGTTCCATGTTGATTTAAATATTAACACAATACTGTAATGTCCTAGACTAGACAGTACAGTTGAAAATAACAAGTTATTTTTAGGAGTGCGTCCTTTGAGCCCAGACACATACGTATGTATCAGTGTCACTGGACAGGCTGTCTAACACAGTGGTTGCCAAACTTTTTAGCTCAAAACCCAAAAGATACATTTGACGTTTGCCCGGGACCCAAACTAGTGAAAATAGCAGATTTACAAGCTTGCAACGCGTTGCTTCGCGCCGCGTTGTGAGCTTGTAGATCTGCTATTTTCACTACATAATTAAAAAATATATATATTTATGGAATAATGGTGGAATTGTTTTTAATTGATGAAAAGATGTAATTTCTTTTGTTTAAACTTTTTAAAATCTTTAAAAAATAATATATACTTAACTACTTTGTAGGAAACCAAAAAAGGGGGATATTTACTCGCGACCCATACAAATTGGTCCGCGACCCACTGTTTGAGAAACACTGGTCTAACACAATTGTTTCCCAACCTGGGGACTATACCCGGCAGCTAGTCCAACATTTGAAACATTTTGCACAAAACTACAACTTGCTCTCTTCGTCCTCTGTCTGCCTGTATGTTCTCATTGTGATATCAGTCCAAATTGTCACCCAGACAACATTTTTTACAAAAGGTTTAAATAAAAACAAAAATAAGCAATCTACAAGCTCACAAAGCGTGGTGCCGTACAAGAAGTATGCAGGGCTAGTGGTCAACATGTCTGAAATGCACATGTTGGTCTCAGCTTTTGTCAGATAGTAGCTATCGCCCTGGTTCCACTCTAACCCCCTCTGGTGAAATATGTAGCTTTCATTTTAATTACCCATGAAATAATAATGATTATTAGAGGGGAAGCAACTGTACGTAAGAGTGTGTCTGACTGTAATAGACACTTGTACGCACATACAGTATATTATAGGCTCATTTCTAAGTTCTGCACTTGAGTATGTATCTGTTGTCTACGTTGTGACACACACACACACACACACACACACACACACACACACACACACACACACACACACACACACACACACACACACACACACACACACACACACAGAGCACGTCCAAGAAGAGGAACCTGCAAGCCTGTGGGATAGTTTTTCTTCTTCATTAGTGTTTGTGCCTGGGAGTGTTAAATAATATTAATGACCTCCAACGCCATTACTTACCTCTCCACTTGGCCCTGGCTCAAGTGATTTTATCGACCCCGGGCCCTGTGTGTGTGTGTGTGTGTGTGTGTGTGTGTCTGTGTCTGTGTCTGTGTGTATGTGAGTCTGTGCATGTTCATATGGGCATGTGTGCGTGCATAAACCATGTGTGAGTGTTCGTGTGTGTGTGTATGTATGTGTGTGTGTGTACGTGCGCGCTCACTTGCACGCATGCACAGGCCGCCCTTGCTGCTGTGTTTGCGGTGAGATTATTCGGCCCGATATTATCAGGAACTTTAATAAGTTGATTAGCGGTGCGACGCTATCTGCTAACAGGATCTAGATGATGATGTTGATTGGAGGGAGCGCAGCGCCATCCATCTTTCTGATTGGCTAATAACTGAAATCCATCACTGTTTCTGTTTCTATCTTGGGGAGGGCTGCTCTCTCTCTCTCTCTCTCTCTCTCTCTCTCTCTCTCTTCTCCCCTGTACTTGTCTTTCTCTTTCTCGCTTTTTTGCTCTCTCCCTCTGCTCTCATTCGTTTCTCCTCACTCTCTTATTCCTGTTCTCATTACCCTCTCCTCTCTCTTTTGCACTCTTGTGCTTTTTCCCTCTCTTTCTCCCTGAGTTTCCACTTTTTCCCCCCTCATCCTTGTTCTGCAACCTCTTTTGCTCTTTTCTTCTCTTCTTTTTTTGACTCTTCCCTTTATCTCGTGCTTTGGTGCAGTCTCTGATCCTTTCCTCTCTCCTCCTTTTTCTTTTTCTCAACCATTCTCTCTCTCTTTTACAAACAGCTTGGTATATGGGACAGCTTGGATATACTGTACTTACAGTAACATAACCTACACACACACACACACACACACACACACACACACACACACACACACGTGTGTATCGCTTCTTTCTCAAGCAAAGAGCCAGTTGCCTTGTTAATATAAAGTAGGAAGGAAAACATTTGTTGAGGGGCTTAGAGAAAGGAAGTAGGAAAGGAAGGAAGAATGAACGACTGAACGTGTGTCAGACAGTGTGTGTGTGTGTGTGTGTGTGTGTGTGTGTGTGTGTGTCAGACACAGTCAGAAACACAACTACAGAGCTGAAAATAGCAGAATGTAGCAGCCAATACAAAGCTGACATTTGAATGCAAGCGGGCAGGCCACAGAGGGGAAGAAAGATAGAAAAAGATCAAGTGAGACAAAAAAGGAAGGAAAGGGCGATCAAATGAAAGAAAGAAAGAACTAAAGAGCGTATTGCTACACGGCCCACCGTTGCAGTGCATGGTGTATTGATTGCAGTAGTAACCACATGTCCATTT